>NC_050515.1:15942585-16065983 GCF_002922805.2 Oryzias melastigma | reverse complement strand
CATCGTGAGACAGCACTCTCCAGGAAGAGTCTGCTCTGCCAGCACCGTCTAAACGTGCATTCACACCGAACGCGATTCACGTTGCGGAGGCGGCCAGCTACAATGTTAATCAATGGTACAGACGCGGTCTGAGGCGAATTGAAGCCCCGCAGTGCGTTATGAGCGATGGGCGCGGCGCGAAGCTCTGCCAGCAGCTCGATTTGAGTGGCGAGGCACAATTGGGCGGCGCGGCCAAAATGTAAATACTAGAGCTGTCAGGCGATTAATTTTTTTAATCGCGATTAATCGCATTTTGTCCCGAGTTAACGCGCGATTAATCGCAAAATAATATATGGCCTTTTTTTAAGGAAAAAAATGTGGAATTTAACAGTTTAACAATTTAACAGTTTAGCAGTTCTCCATTAATTATGAAAACAAGAATGGCAAAATGTATAGTTTTCATAAGAAATACTTTATTTTGTAACTTTATAAACTTTCTTAACAATAAAAGGCTGTAACATAAAATGCCTAACAAAAGCCCAAGTGCAAATGAAGGGCATTTTAAATTCAAAACTTCAATCAACGTTCAGTAAAATAAAATTAAAAAAACATCAAAAATAAAATTTCTGTCTGTTACTGCCACCGCGTTCTCTGGCTGCAGCTCGATGCACCGACGTGTCCAGTGGCGCTCACGCCATGAATATGCCGGCAGACAGACCGCCATGCTGGGGCTGGATCACGCTTAAACCTCCAGAACATTTAAAAGATCCCCCGGTGCGCTTGCTATTCGGAACGTCGGGGGTCCGCAGCTCTCGGGACGCGGCGCCGGACGCGAGCCGGTACCACCAGACGTGGTACTGGACGCGAACCGGAGCCGGGTTAGGGTGCAGGAGCTCTCCAGGTCCTAGCGCCGGCCGGTTTTAGCTCGCAGCTCGGTGGTTGGAGACCCGCCCGTGATCTAGTGAGAGCAGCTGGTGAGTTAAAGGGGGGACGCCCGCGCGCGCGGTATGGAAAGGCATGTATGAGAAAAATCCGCGATTAATGCGTCAAAAAAATTGTCGGCGTCAAGCACATGTTGGATTAACGCGTTTTTAACGCGACAAATCTGACAGCCCTAGTAAATACCTGAAGTTTGACAGGTCGCTGCATCGCATCTGCCAATCAGAAACTCAGCTATGTGACTTTTTCAGAGACTGGATCAGTAGGTAGAATATTAGTCCTAAGCGCGCGTTTTTGTCCTGAACTTTCATCTGAACTACCCATTTGAGCCACAGGTTTGCGGAACTCATCCGGATACTTTTGGGCAAAAGCGAGATACACTCTGGACAGATCGGCGACTTTGGCCCCTGCAGCAGAGCCAACTTGCTCAGCAGACAGAGAGACTCTGTGGAGGTGGCCAGCTCGGGTCTCATTGAGATATTTAAAAAAAATAATAATAATAAAAAAAAAAGGTCTCCTAATTTTATTTCCCCCCCTCGGATTAATACAAAACAGTGAGCCTTCAAGCTCAGCCACAGAGACACAGAAACACCACGGAAACGGCTGTCATACAGACACGTATTTGTGTTGTGAACCAGTGTAGTGATGGCTCAGCATAAGACAGAGATATATGGTATGTGCATCCATATTTAAAGACGTTTGGATTATTTTCATGGGAGAAATTCAGACACGCTCTAGGATGATGTCATGAAATGGACAGCAGCCACACGCAGCTTCAGGAATTGAGTCATTTTACTTCCGGGTAGGAAAAAACTTGTGAAAAATAACAAATATTTCATAAATAATTTGTTTTTTAGTGTTCTAAATGTAATATATGATCATATATATGGATATAGTTTACTCTAAAAGACCATCATGGTATGGCCCCTCTAAGCAGATGTTGGAATTTTCTCAGTCTGGAGTGAAAATATTGCACCAGCGCTGCTTAAAAATCCATAAAAGCTTTGATTTGAGATAGAATATGATCAAGTAGACAGAAAACATATAAATTTGGCCATATTTTGTACATTTTATTTGATTACTATCTCTTAGAGTAAGGGTCAACAACCTGCTGATTCCTGCTGAATCCCTCTATTGTAGCTCTCTGGTCAAAGAAAAATACAATATTTTTAATTTGAAAGAGTAACATATTTTAGGTTTATCTTATAGGTTTATAAGGCAAAAAAAAGTCAAACGTTTTTCCAACACCTTCACAAACAGTTGCAGGACAGAATGTATCCCTCTACCAGGATCCTGACTACAATACCCATAATGCTCCCACAATCAAGCAGCTTGGTTTCAAAGTTTACCAAAACTTAAACATTTTGACAGATGTTTGAGTGCTGTTTACGAAAATCAATTTGAAGTCAGTACATTAACCAGAACTCACAAACCTGAAGTTAAGGTGCACTTTCTATAGTTTTTTATTTTAAAAAATCGAGGATTTTATTAAGAAAAACGTGATAAGGGTCACTTTATAGCTCTGGTTTATTCCATTTTTTTTCAGATTTACGAATTTCTGGTTGAGCTACAGTGGTTCTGTGTGTTTATTTTTCATCACTAGTGACATTTCACTATCTATTACTACATTCCCAGCCTTGAAATGACTTTATGTGGTACAGGATGTCTTTTATTTTGAAAGAAAATCATGTAGACCTTAAAGAACTTCAAGTAAGTCATATTTTGAAAAAAGACTATTTTCTCCTAAGGTTTCTGCTTTATTTATGTTTGAAAAAAACAAATGTATTTATATTTATCATAATAGTAACAATTCCATAAATACAAATCAGTGTATTCTTTTTCTAAAGGGTAAAATAAGACTTTGTGGCTCCTACTGGGATGTTGTCAGTAAGAAATCCTAAAGAATGGCTCTTTAACTGCTGAAAGTTGCTGACCCCTGCTTTAGAGGCTCTATTTAGATTGCATTTTTATGGTACAAAATCTTAGTTTCAAAGAAATCATATTTTTCTGTTTTGAGGGAAAAAAACAAACTAAATTAACACTTTTTTCAGGATGTGCAGCCAACAGATGGCTGAAACAGAAAGAGGTATTAAACGAGCAGAAATAGAAAATTGGATCACAATGTTTGTAGAATTAATCATCAACTAAAAGGGATCACGACAGCCCAAACACACTCCCACGCCAAACACGGATAAACCCACGAATACAGCCTCCAGAGCAGCAAACACATCAGAGAAGAGTCTGACGCGACGTGGAAAACCGGCTCACTTTAGTTCTATTTGCTGTTTGAACTTCACACAAACTCCGAGAGCTGACAGCATTGATTAAAATGTACAAAAAGCTGCCTTCAAAATATGAATGGGAATCAATAAAACACAACAAAAACCAACGTTTTTGTTTGTTTTTTTGCCCGTCTCTGGTAGAGTTGACGTTTCACAGATGCACTGTTTTCCATCTGACGCTCTCTGTTTGCAGATCACAAATCAAAATATTGCCAGGATGACTGCCTCTGGCAGCAGCCGGCACACGGGCTGGTGTGAGTCACCTCTCGGAGTAAAACCCCAGCGACGCGCTGCGCACGTATGCAGGTCACCCCTATCTCAGAGGATCCTGTGTGAACAGCCTCTCCAAGCTGAGGATCGATGGAGATTAGAGCGCAGAGTGTGGCCCCCCGTGAACCATGTAAAGAGGAACTTGTTGGTGTTTTAATATGGAGCTGCGGTTAGCCAGCCAACCATGCCCGATGGTCTGTGGCAGGAGAAGCGGAACAAGCCGAGAGTCCATGAAGACAAACATGAAAAAAAAAAAAAAACACAAGTATTTGCTTTAAAGAATGTCTTGGTTGTAACTGCATGCACATGTGCACGTCAGCTGCAGCTGAAAAACATTAACCCAGACAGAAAGGAATCTTTTTTTTTACTCCAATCCAGCTGAGCTAATGAAGCACTTGAAGCAAGTAGTACAGAGAAACTTTTTGCATATATGCACACATTTGGTATGCATGTGCACGTCTAGCTTGCATCACACAGATGCTGATGGCTCCAAAGCTCAGGGCACAATGGTAACATTGATTAGGAGAAAGAAGAAAAAGGGGATTGACTGAGGTTCTATCTGTAAAAAGATGAAATTCAAAGAAAAAAACAGACAAAAAAAAATTTAAAAATGCAAGTTTTCCTAAGAGGTGATAAAAGGAGCAACTAGGACTCTTACCTTAACGGCGGTGCCTCCTTTGGCAAAGACAGTGACAATAACTGCTACTAAGTCCCTCCTTTTTCAAAAACTTTCTTCACAAGTTAAATCCATGGAGCATTCTACACACAGTCTGCCAACGTGGGTTTGTGGAAATCCACCCTCTCTGCACTTTCAGACAGGCTGGATGAAACGAGGGGGAGAGCGAGGGAGACAGGAGAGCAGACTGAGTAGGATGCAGAAAGCTATTCTTTCCTAACATCCGAGTGGCCGGGGCTGGGAAACACCCACCCTCCTCAGCGTGCATCAAATGGGAGTCCGCTCCACACCCAGAGGAAGAGAAAGCAATCCTGTGTGCTGCTGGAGATCTGATCTGACCTGAGATCTGCACATGCAAGGTTGGGCACTCATTAACTTACTTCTAGTGACACACTCACACAGAAAGCTGGTCTGTGAGCTGAGCAGAGGCGAGCACTGAAATCTTAAAAAGCTACAAAAGTAAAGATAGTGGTTTTACAAATGTGTTTTTCTAGCAGCTCCCATTTCACAATAAAACTTTATACAAATAATCCTTCTTTATATTTAATTTAATCCTTAAACAGAACCTAATATTGTTAAAAATTCTATGAGTGAGATTTTTTATTTATTTATTTTTTTACCAAGGGATACAAAAGTAAGAGGTTTTCTTGTGAAAGGGTAAAGTCTTTAGGACATGCTTTTCATTCAACATCAGAGCCCGTCACTCAACATGCCTTCATTACCAGTGTTCCCATTTTCTTGCTGACAGAATGGCTGTAAGGTGCATGTGTGTTAGTGTGTGCATGCACGTGAGTGTGTTTTCTGACTATTCACCTCTATCTCCCTTAGATTACTACTGGATTAATTATGTGACAAACATCTCCAAAATGGAAGAAAAAGTAGATTCTGTGTGCTCAAATGGGTGTGTATTCTAAAATGAATGCAATTGCTTAGTAAAAGTGGAAAACGATGCTTCCAAATGAACATTTACAGTCTAATGTTTTTGCTTTATGGTTTAAAATGTGAGGAAAATGTTGATATAGTGACAAAAATTCAATACAAATTTGGGGAATTTAATAAAAAAATGCTTGGCTGAACCTGATTTAAAAGAGAAAAAAGAGGTTGCCATGCTCCACTAAAGTGAAAAATGTACTGATGGTCACTCTGGTGCAAGAGACTGAGAAGAACCCCCCTCCATTCTGAGGCTTAAACCCCAGGAATATAAATGCTGGCAGTCCCACAAGGAAGTGTTGTACCTTCAAAGTACTCCCATCTATTACTGCGTTAGCATCCTCACTGCAACATCCCTCGATTCAAGGAACCCAAAGGATGTTTATGCATACTTCATCAATACATCTTTGCTGCTGACCAAGCAGCCACTCTGCAGCTGCAGCAGCAGCAGCAGCAGCGGGTCGTCCAGCGCACATACCGCCGCACTGACACATGCATCCGGGCTTAAACGCAGCGACGCACCTGTCGTTCACCATTTTTGTGCAGCATTCAGGAGCACCAACCTAGTAAAGGGGGGAAAATGCCAGCCACAACACTCCGTATCCCGGATAACGTAAAACGTAGTGCAACTGATACTATTCAGCGGCAAGGAACGGCAAAACACATCGAATTGGCGGCGAACAAATAAAAGAAACGTCGGTTTTTACGTCAAATCTCCAAAACAAGAAAAACTGGAATCGCTTCTTACCATTGAAATTGTGGAGGAATAGTGTGCTGACTGTCAGATGAGGAGATGGTCCAGGAGAAGATGGGGATGCTGGACAGTTCATCGGGCTTTTTCTTGGATAAATGTCGCCCCCTGTAGCTTGTAAATGGGAATGCACACAGGCCCAAAATGAATCGCAGGAAATGCGTATGTTGGCCTTTAACAGAGCAGCTTCAATGTCTGAACATTTATGCTAAGAAAAAAATGAACATTTTTAGTTACATGACTAGAAGCCCCCCCCACTACAGCAACAAAAGCCTTAATTTTAAAGGACCACCACGAAATTAACCTGGACGTGGCTATATAACTAATTAAACCGTCACTTCAGTTATTTCATAAACCAAATTTTAATATATATTTTTTAATTTTTTAAGTACATTTTCAAAAACATTTGCAAACCGAAACCTGTTTTAAGCCATAATACAATTGACTACAAAAATGGCGTCAACATCTGCCCATGCTGAACATTTCTACTTAGGCGTCCTAAAATAAGCCTGATTTTTACAACTTTGTTTTTGACAAAATTTGAACATTAAATATTTACATTATTTGTTCTGTCTATTTATATAACCTTATTTAAGTATATAAGTCCCCCCTACTAACATTTCATTTTTTTATTGTGTTAAATTGTTGCAGCGTTTGGACCGGCGGCGTAGTGGTTAGCAAGTCTTCAAGCAGGAAAAAGCGCCAACTTGTGTAGCGCTGCATTAAGAGTCAAACACCCATGTTAAGGAAGAAGAGGACAAATGTGTTCAACTGGGGTAATATATTATACATAAGAATGGAGAGACTCGCTTAGGTAAGATTTTAAAGTGTATACACGCCGTAAAACACGGAGTAGTGTAAGAAAAAGGCGTGCAGTTTGTTTACTCACCTCAGTTCCCTATTACAGTACCGCGCCGACCCAGTCGTGTCGTTGTTTTGAATTTTAAGTGTTCAACTTCAACTGTTAGTGTGGTTTGTTGTTCTTTGTTTCCAATATTAAAATGTTAGTATTTGTTTTTATTAAAGGAAAATGTAATACATAATTATTAGGTTGGTGCTAAGCGACGCCGTGTGTTATTTAGTACTTAATTAAATCGTTTATTTGCTTTGGGTTGCAAAACTATAACAATCAAAAATGATCAAATCGATCCAGTCAGCGTGTAGTTACATAACTACATCATAAACTGAAGTGCGTAGCTACGTTCGTTCTCGTTGAACTCTGATGGCGCCCGCGAAAATGAGACCTTGCAATTCTCCCTTTTGACCAGTGGGGCTCGCTGTTGCACCTGAGTAGAAGACGAACGCTGGGAATCCGGGGGAGAAGATGCCAGGCCTGCAGGGAGAGAATGTCGTGGCCACGCAGGGGAGCCCCACGAAGAGGAGTAAACTCTCCCTGAAGTTTTTTCACAAGAAGGAAACCAAACGGGCTCTGGATTTCTCTGAAACTCAGACAGAAGAGCCCAAACTCACAGAATCAGAAGAACTTGAGGGAAGGTGAGTCTTTGGTGTAACTTTAAAACAACCATAATTCTTCAGTATAATTAGTATTGCACAAACTGGTTATATGTGGAGACACTGTTGCATAAAAATGATATTGTTTTGTCAGTGTGACAGGTTTGCTGTGTGCTGTATTTTTAATTCACAAAAATCTACACCATCACAATAAGATGTGCCTTTATAGAAAATTGATTAACTGGGTTGATTATTTCCTGTTATTAATATATATTAATTCCATCTCATGTGTTCTTTGCCTATGCATCTCTGCTGTCATTTATAACACTGTTTGGAGTATTGTTGCAACAATAATATCTTATTTTTGTTGTGCATAATCCCATCTTCCATGTGAAGAGATGCTTTTATTAGTAAAGTACTGGTAATGTCTCAAAGACTACACTCCCCACAAACAGTTTGACATATGATCTTTTGGTCTACAGCTGTGAACAGGTGGTGTACGGTCCACTTCCAGCTTCACCAGGCAATCATCTGCCACGTGAGAAGAAGGAGAACTTGTTGCCCTTTGTGGGGCTCAATAACCTCGGTAACACTTGCTATTTGAACAGTGTGTTACAGGTAAGTTTACATCCAAATCAGACTCTGTTTCTTTATTGGAACACGTGCAATGCTGCTGAAAAGTAGTTTGTCAAAATCTGGTTTGTGACGAAGGACAAAGCTCAGCTGGATAGTGATGGCTACTAAAATAAACAAAAGAAAATCATACTCTCATCAGCAAGAGAGCTCTACAAACTGGACTTTTCCCTGCAAGTGCAATTTACTTACCAATTCTTACTATTTTTAATCCCTTCTGGTGTTTGTTGTCCTATAAAGAATTTCGTGTCAACACAAGTGCTCCTCTGAAAACCGGCCTTCTTAAAACATAAAGACAGACAAAGCTGCGTTTATGCTGCTTGTGTTGGAGCAGCTTAAGGGTTGAGATAAGCAGCTGCTTCACATGGTTGCCGTGGCGCCCTGTGTGCCCGTGGTTCCTCGCTGGTTTATCTGCCAAGGCGGTGTTTGGATGTGAGGATGTTTCATCACACTGGGTCTGCTGCAGTTAAACACCTGCTCAAGCACAAGCTGCAGCTGGTCATACATGACTTCCCGATTGGTGTGTGAAATGAGACATCTCGTTTTATTTCATTATTTATTTTTGAGAACTAGTATTAAAAAAAACATCCTTCTGCTATTTTTATCTGACTTTTTACATGGAAGGTGTTGCTTCATTATGATTGGCTAACCCTTTTTTTTTTTTTTTTTGAAAATAAAAATACATTAATATTGATGAATTTCTGTTTATAATAGTGAAAAACTGACAAACTCTGCCACAATTGCATCTTAGAATACTGGATGTGTTCTATAAAATGGATAAAATCCCCAAATAAAGGAAAGAGTCAAAGGTTAAAGCGAGTATGCTGATGTTTGATTGTTTGTGCAGGTTCTCCATTACTGCCCGGGCTTCAGAGAGGGTATAAAGACGCTCTACGATCTGTCCAAATGTCAGGAGAAGCCCAAGGAAGAGGCAGACGAAAAAGAAAAGGTTGGTCCTCAGCAAATTGTTAGAACCGAAAAAAAAAATCCGATAATTTGGGATATATTTTTTTCATGTTAATACATAAAATAGAAATGCATAAATCAACAGGACTTTTTTTAACTAATGCAAATTTTTTTTTTCCTCATCCCCTCAGACACATCAGTCATCAGACTGTTCTTCCGAGACTCTGCCGGCTCCTGTTGAGCTCCTCGGAAGCCTCAACAGTTTGATAACGTCCATAGAGGAGCTGCAGTCCAGCTTCCTGCTCAGCTCTGAGAGCTGCCCCGAAGGAGAGCTGGCCACGCCCCCCCGTACAGTTCTGCATACCCTCAGGTGAGGCTTCTGTGGCGTGTCCCAGTCACCGCGTCAGAGCGACAACAAGCAGCGATGCTTTCCAGATATAAGGAGAATGAAAGGGAGATTCTAATGAATGGTGCTGTTTTGCAGGCGGCTGAACCCCATGTACGAAGGCCATCTCCAGCACGATGCTCAAGAGGTTCTGCAATGCATTTTGGGATATATCCAGGAGGCCTGTGACACCATCAGGAAGGAGCGCGGGGAAGAAACAGATCTCGGTAAAGTGAAGACGGAGAACGACATCCATTCGATTCCGAGCTGCTCGGACACACAATCCACACCGAACACTGACGAGGACGGCCAAGTCACCGGCAAGAGGAAGAGCGACACCGAGGTGGGAAACGTCAAGAAGAAGCCGAAATCCGGCAAATCGAAGAAAGCAGAAACCGCAGAGGAAAACGACACAAGCAAACCCTTCACTCGCTCCAAGAGAAAGTCCTCCAGTGACGCGACGTTCCCTCAGAACAAAAACGGAGCGGAGCTCAAAGATGGGGGGAACGAAGAAGAGGAGAGGGAGGAAAAAGAGCCTAAAGACACGGATGGGAAGCGGAAGAAGAGAGCCAAGCTGAGCTGGCTGAAAGCGTCTGGGAAGCAGCCGAGCATTTTCTCCAAGTTCTGCAGCGTGGGAAAGATCAGCTCCACATTTGGAAAGAACAACAAAACAGAGCCGGAGGACCAACGGAGGGACGAGGAAAATGACGACAAAGGACGAGATGGATCTCCATTGTCTGAAAACGAGAAGACGGAGAAACATAAAGGTTTGTTTGGGACACAGTAAGAAGCAGAGAAACATGTTTTAGATGAATGATTGAGCAGCTGTCAGGAATGAGCGATGTGCTCTTGTTTGCTCCAGGGAGTCTGGGCCTGATGGAGCAGCTGTTCCAGGGCCAGCTGGTTCTGAGGACCCGTTGTCTGGAATGTGAGAGCTTCACGGAGCGAAGAGAAGACTTCCACGATATCAGCGTCCCGGTGCTGGATGACCAGGCCAGCAGCCCGGACGACTTCTCTGAGGGTGAGCTTCTACAGCCGGTTTACTTCTGAAAAATGTCTCCTGAAGAATCAGGGAGTCGATCGCTGTTCCTCTTCAGTCTCTCCAGATCCTAAACCCGAGCTGAGGACTCTGAAATGGGCCATCGCTCAGTTTGCCTCAGTGGAGCGCATCGTTGGAGAGGACAAATACTTCTGTGAGACCTGCCATCACTACACAGAAGCAGAGAGAAGTCTTCTGTTCGACAAAACTCCTGAAGTCATCACGATTCATCTGAAGCGCTTCTCTGCCAACGGCTTAGAGTGAGTCCAGGAGCTGATGAATCTTTCACTTGATTTATATCAGTTTGATCAAATCTCCTTTTTGATGTAACTAAGTTTAGCCTGAGTTTTTGTAAGGAAAGGATTCAAACGTACCCATGTGATGTGGATAAGTCATTGTCTGTTTGGTCCTGACAGGTTGGATCCGTATGCGGGCCTCTCTAAAGTCAACACTCCCCTCCACACACCTTTGACCTTGTCTCTGGAGGAGTGGAGCACTAAACCCTCCTCCGCTAAAGGCCTGCACTACCAGCTCTTCGCTGTGATCATGCACAGCGGCGTCACCATCAGCAGCGGCCACTACACCTCCTACGTCCGCATGTCCAGCCTGAAAGACCAGAAGCTCTGGCTGCACGACGCAAAAGAAACGGACCTGAAAAAAGAGAGGAAAGACGGTGCGGCGGACTACGACGACGGCGAGGTGTCTTTTAGTCAGAAGAGGCGCGCCAGTTTGGGTGCCTCTAAATCAGCCAGCAAAAAGCTTTCGGAGGGTGTTGGACTCCTGGGAGGACAGAGGAGTTTGCCAAATTGTGAACTTGAAAACGGCAGCAAACGCTCGGAGAAGGCCGGCGGCAGCTCAGCGCCAGAGGGATCCAGACGGAGGAGGAGCACAAACAGCGCCAAGCACAATGCCGCCACCGGACTGAAAAAAGAGCCAGAGGCCGCAGAGGAGGCAGCACCGACTTCCTCTGCATCCGCAGAGCAGCGACCTTTAGCTGACCTTCTGAAATACGAGGGCAAATGGCTCCTGTTCGACGACTCGGAGGTGTGTTTATTGGAGGAGGAGGACTTCCTGCGAGCGTGCTCTCCGGAAACCTGCTCGTCATCCACACCCTACCTGCTGTTTTATAAAAAGATCCCCGAAGACCAACTCTAGGATTCCTCAAAGCCCACCCAGATTTTAAATGTGTATTTTTGTAGTTCCTGTAGTGCCAAAAAACTTTTTTTCCCCTTTGATCATTCTTCAAAGAAGGTGACTTTTTGACCTGCAAATGCTGGTTTTGTTTTTACTGTCTGCACAGGAAGCAGTAGATTTGATTGACCTTATTCTCTCACCTCTTGTTGTTTTTTGGGAAACAAAGCACTTTAAAGGGGTCCGAAATAAATTTTTAATGATGACAGAAATTCTTTTGTTAGAATTTTCTTCTGCACCTTTTTCCAGCAAAACAAGAATTTTGTTTATAGGGTTTTTGTAACAAACACTTCTTAAATAAATACTGTTTCTATTATAATTATACACCAAATATTCCTTAAATATCTACAGTTGATCTGAAACTTCAACTACAATATAAGGGTGTAGCTATAGACACACAGCCACAGATATTGAAGGAGTATTTGTTGTGTGCAGTGATCAGATAACCTGAAATGACCTGTATGACAGTGTGAAAGCTAACTTTTCTCTGAAAATCAGATTTTTTTAAAACTAAATTATGTTCTCAAATCTTAATGCAGACGTACAACTTGAGCAGGTTTGTGATGAGGCCAGTAAAAATGATACAATTTTATTGTTTGTAACAATCATTCATCTACAAAAACTTGTTGATTTTTTGTGTAATTGTTTTTTGTTCCAGAAGATTCTCTACTAGACGCAGCTCTATACTGAAAGCGGGCTGTTTTTGTCCCAACCTGATGTAATAGTTGTTTACCAACAGCAACAGTTTGTTTGTGTTTACATTTTACTTCGTTGTAAGACTTTTCTGATGTGAAATCAGCTTATAAACGTGTTTTATAAAGTGTAATTTTCCTATTATTTGACCTCTTCTAATCATTTTGTACATGAACACAAACGTTTTAATTTGAAAGAATAACATCACCCCGGCTGGACATTAAAATATTTATTTAGTAAAATATTTAAAATAAAACAAAACTACATAAAATTATACAAGAATGTTTAAAGTACCTAATTTTAAAACATTGTTTCTTAAACTAAAAATGATAAAGCGTCATGATAAATACTTATACAAGTGTTTTTTTGTTGTTTTTTCTCCCATCACTTTGAAATACATAAACTTTCCATTTGCAAAATGCATTTGCTACACCCAAAATATAAAAGTGCACACATGAAATACATCTTTTGACACATAGTTCATAATTTAAAAAAAAACAAAACACCTTGACTTTTTAAAACTGTACCTTTTCTGCAAACACTTGTAAAATTTTTGGCGGAAAAAAATGGATTTTTGGCACTTGGTTTGATCTGAAAGCGTGTTTCTACTTCTCGGCGTTGACGAAAGGCAAAACTTCAAACGTCAAGGTGTCGCGTTAAAATCCTTAAAATCCACTTGTTTGACGTTGCTGATTATGTAACAGTTCGTAAACAAATGAAGACGCTGGAATGAAAGTACCAAGCTGCAACTCCGTCAGCCTTTCTTTTAGAAAAAAAACGTTCGTATTTACACTTCAATAAATTAATATTGCATTTTTTAACTGCCTTTGTGTGGGTGAAGGTGTGTGAGTGCTTTGTCTTCATCCTCAAATCTCGAGCTTGCGAAGACTCATTCTGCTGAAGGAATCTCTGCAAAATGTAAAAATAAAAAAACATTTTTAAAAGAAAAAAATGGATTTCAGATTTGATATTATTTTTTTTATATTATGACAATATTTTTCATTTTTTTAATTAAGATTTTATTGATGTTCCTGATTAAGCTGCAGTTTTAGATATGAAAAAAAATAAAGTTGTAATCAACTTTTTACTAAATTTAAAAACTAAATTTTTATTGAAAAAAATCCAATGAGTCTGTTTTTTTTAAACACATTTCTTCACATATTCGGACAAAAAACCCACAAATAAATAAAAAGAAAGTGTCAAAAAAAAAAAAAACACAAAGTGTCGTCTCAGAACTACCTTCTCAAGCTGTCCGTTTGCTGCGTGATTATTGTAAAAGCAAAAAAAATAAAAGCTCGTTTAAATGAACGTCGGGCAAAAAGAATGAAAAGATAATTTCTTGTTCTCGCTAACAACCAGAAATGAATCCTTACCTGTGCGAGTTCACCTGCAGGACAGGTTTATACAGCTGGGGGATCTTCCTGTTGATGAGGGGCTGCAGCGCCTCCTTCAGTCGGTGGTAGTTCCTCTCCAGCTCCCTCTGGTATTCCTTCTGATCGGGACCGATCAGGCTCTTGTTTTTCCGAAGGGCATCTTCACACCTTTGGCGGGAAAATGAACGAGTTCAGGTAAAGTTTCAGCAGGTGATCCCATTCTCTACCCTGAAGTTTGGTCTGGACTGTACCTCTTTGTGAAGTCTTTAAAGCAGAGCCTCAACTTGTTGTGATGTCTGTACAGCTTTGGATCACTGGGGATTTCAGACAGGAACACCTGTGCGACCTCTAAAGGACCCTTCAAAAAAACAAACACATTGTGATGAATATGGAGCTGCGGGTTTAACAGTGGAACCGTTCTTTATTCCCTTTTGGGCTCCTGTACCTGGTTGACAGTCGTTCCCACTGACCCCTGCAGGACCATCTGCAACATTTTGGCGTCGGCAGGGTCCTGGTGGGTGGCAAAGGCCAACTCCTGTGTCTTCTTCTGCATGTCCTCTATGGCCACCTCAATGGGTGTGGATATAATCTGGAAAACATCGGTCGGTAAATAGGAGGATGGTATGGAGAGAAAATAGACTCACCCCAATTTATGAGTGCATAATTCTTGATTTAAAACTCATACAATATTTGTGCATAAGTGAAAAAAATGCAATATACACACATGCACAACTTCAAATTACAACAGCTTGAAACTAATTACACGCACAATATTTAAAAATATGGACAAATTGTTTGCTACGCACACACAAAACCACATTTACGCACAAATCTGATGTGAGACTCTTATCGGATCTCCAAGATCCGTGTGTAAGCGATGTGTTTAAATGCTGCTAGAATGCTGGGTCATCAGAGTTTCTGTATCAGCCGCTTTGAACTTGGATTGTGAATAATATCTGGTAAAAGTGCTCCCAGAGAGCATAGCGTCTGAAGAGCCCCGTGGCGACGGCGCTGCAGGGAAAGCGCAGTCCCAACAGAGAAACTTTAATATTAAAAAATATATTATATTTAGACATATTTAGACTTTTTATTAATTATCAGGGCATATCTGTTTAAGAAAGTGGGAAAATGTCAGGTTTTCACCAGATATTATTGATCTAAGTTCAAGGCAGCTGATAAGAAAACTCTGATGACCCAGCATTCTAGCTGCATATAAACGCATCACTTAAACGAGTCTCACAACAGCTTTGTGTGCCCATAACAAGCAATTGGTGTGTCATTTTAGAGTATTTGTTAGTTACAAGCTATTGTAATTTGCATGTATAAATTGTATTTGTATTTTTTTTTTATTTCGTGAGAGTTACAAATCAAGAATTACGGACGAACAAATCCAGGTGATACTATTTTCTCTCCATAGATGGTGCATAACACAGGTGTGACACATTAGTTAGCGTGTCATCAGTCTTTTGTACTACCTCCTCTTTGTGGATGATGTTGATCCGCGTCTTGATGTAGGGGAAAGCGTGAGACGTGGTGAGAATGGTCTTTCGTTTGAACTGTTCGTGCAGGTCGCCGTGCGCCCGCCCGTCCAGAGTGAAAGGAGTGCAGTAGACGAAGCGCCGCAGGTTGTAGTTCTTGTCAAAGTAGGTGATCCGGTCCTTCATCTCGTAGGTGTCAAAGTAGGGCTCCACGTACGTGATCTGAATGAAAGCCTGCCAAAATAAAAGCATGTCAGATGTTGCACTCCCCCCACCATGACATGAACTCGAGCCTCCAGCTGCTTTAACCTTATTGGGGTCCAGCTTGCATTTGTCGACGGGGTTGGAGTCCTTTATGACTTCTACCTGATCCTCGCCAAAACGCTCACCGTAGAAACCCTAACAGCATAACGTTGACATTTTAAAAAGGACGACTCGCTTTATTGACTTGTGAACGTCAGACGTTATTGGGTCAGATTTACCTCCAGCCGGTGGGAGATTTCTGCCAGCTTTGTGATGGCGGGCTCTTTGTACACAAACTCCTGCTCGTCCAGGTCGCTAAATTTGGAGCCGTAAAATCCCACCCTGAAGTACGTACCAAACATCCTCTTTCCGTTCTGCGAACACAAAAACATGGACCATGATAAGATTAACAAAAAGGTAAACATTTTTGTTTTAAAATGAAAAAAAGCGTACAAGGATACGAAGGCAGATTCAGTGGAAAATCTGACAAGATTTCAAGTTTTCTTAGACAAAATTCCTTCCAGAACTTTATTTAAACTTGATTTATGTTCAAAAAATTGTCAATAAGTAAGATATTGGGAACTCAGACCAAAACTTTCAGATTTTCTTTTTATTTTCCACTGGGAGAAAAGTTTTAAGAAGTTTATCTAGTTTTCAAGATGGAGATGTTTCGCCTAAGGCTTGGATTTTTTTAGACTCCTTGAATAAAAACACTACAAGGCTTGAAGAAAAAATAAATTAAAAACTCATTTTCATCAGAAAAAATATGTCTGCAAGTTTAAAATGTGTCACAATGCACTTTATTGTCCATCACTATGTTTAATCCTTTAACTTTTTCACCATTAGATCAAAATTATCTATAAATTTGGCAACCCATAAATTCTATGAATTTTCTTTTTTTTATGTTTTACCAAGTTAGATGATTCTAAATAACACAAAAGCTGATAAGCTGATAGCGCTTTTTGTAGAATCTGAAGGAAACTTTAGTGAAATGTTTTGTCTTGTGATGATGCAACAGATTTTACCTAAGATTCATTGACAGAACTCAACTGAAATACAAAAGTCTCCTGTTTATATATAAAAAAATATGTGTGTGAAAAGTTTGTAAATGTCCTGGAAGGGAAATAAAAAAAAATAAGTCGCTCCCATCACATTTAATATACAATCATCACCTTTCACCTCTTCATAAATCAAAACTCTGAGAACTGGACCTATGTTCTACATTTGTAACCCGCACAATCATGCAAAATACTAGAACAGCCTGAAAATCAGGCAGATACCAAAAGTTAGTACAAATGTTAAAAAACAATAAACCAACTGCAAAAAATATATACCGGTATTAAAAATAATTTAAATCAAGTTTTTTTTAGCTAATTTCAAAATATGTAAAAAAATATTGACAAATGCCCTGAAAACTGAGAAACTTACCACAAGACACAATTAAGTAAAGTAGGAAGGAAGGGTCGGCAACCGGGGAAATCAAAAAGAAGAAAACAGAACAAACTTTAATCAGGATCGGGTTTTTCCCCAGATAATTATCCAAAAAAAGTCACAAAAAAACAAAAAAACATATTCATTCATTTGAGAGGGAAATTATAATTTAGACCATGCAAATGCAAATAGTGAAGAAAATAAAAGAAGAAAGCCCCATGCATTTTGGGCGCACTTCCAAAAGAACTGACTTCATGCAACAAATCATGACAAAAACTGAAGGTTAATGCTGTTAAAAAGATGAATGGATGAGAAAAAGAAAATAGGGGTCGATTTAGTTCCATAATAAATAAAACTACAAATGCAAACAAAAAGGGAGGAAAAAACTAACACGAAGATTAATAAGATAAAATTAGAAGAAAACAAATTTCTTTGACTTCACTTTTGACCCACGCGTTTCTACATTTCTGGATTCTATTTAAAAATAAATAAATAAACTAACAGGAAATGTCCATTTCTTAGCGCTGAAATCGAGCCCCTTGGATTAGGATGAGATGAGGTGACAGCTCGTGAGCCCAGTGACCGCGTGCTGAGCGACACGCTAACAGACAGACGGAAGATGAAGTGCAGAGGTGATGCATTCATGTAGACTTTGTCATTAGTGTCACACACACACACATGTTGGCTCCCATGCACAATGTCAGCATTTTTTTTATTTAAAAACAACAACAAAAAAGCTCCAGGGAGGAGGCAGGGAAATGGTGAGGGTGCTGCTGATGTGTACGGCCAGAGTCCCCAGCAGGCAGACGGTTGACGTTGTCTGCACAGGTTAATGGTTGCAAAGAGAGCAACAGGATGCCCACAGCCGGCAAATAAAAGGATGCAAAAAATAAAAAATAAAGATAAACATGAGCAGGACCAAGCAGGAACTATTTAACCACCTACCTCCCAGCCAGTACTCTGTGTAACAGAGAAAACACAAAGTATAAGAACCACAACATATGCACACCCACCACACGCTGTGCTGCTACACTCATCGGTTCCAGAAAGAGGAAGGATTCCAAGTTTCTGACCTCATGAGCAAGAAAAAGACAAAAGGCTTTTGTCTTTGAACATGGGATGCAACACATTGATTACAAAGTAGCTGCTAACAGACATCTGGTTTGACGTCTTGTCCACCTTTACTTTGTATTTTGCTGATCAAATAAGATCTTAAAGTCACATGCCAGGAAAAACAGCAGAGAAAAATATAAAAATCAAATAATTTCGTGTAAAAACAAACAAAAAAAAAACTTATTTCCTTTGTGCTATCTATTGTATCCACAAACTCGCGGTCTACTTCATACTAATTTTGGTGAGTTTTGATTGCAACTGTCCATGATAACTGAGATGACCTTCTGAGCGGCGTTTATACTTTTCAAGCCACGCAGTCCTTTACAGTGTTTATTTAAAAAATGGATGACATCCTGCTCATGTAGTTGCAGCATCTGTGAGCACGCATGTAAACAATGAGGAAGACGAGGAAAAGGTGCGTTTGTCCACTAAACAGAAGCAGAGAATACAAAAGAATGAAATAGAATTCCTCTAGAGCTGCAAGATATGAGATGAAAAACATCTTTCCAGTAATTTGCTCTATTTTCTATCTAGATGTCCACTCTATGTTTTTCTTTGTCTGTGTGTGAGGTTGGGTATTTCAAATGCCAAAGTTTACATCATTTTCAGAGTTAAATAGACATTTTTCTGGAGAGTTTTATCCCTCTAAATGAAGCGATTTGCGGGCATAAGATTCCAGCCGCAGGTGACGTCACTAGCAGGCGTCAGATTCTGCAGCCACTGGGGCGATTCGGCTCCACTGGCCATGCGACCACTGCAACTACAAATCGCTTTGAAGTACTGTATATACCAGCCCTTAAGCTTCGGTCACAAATACAACTGGCTTCTGCAGAATCCTCAAAATTTCATGCCAGTGCACAATTAAAAAAAAAAAAAATCATGATCATAAATGTAGGTGCTGGCTATCAGGTTAGGGGAATGACGCCATTATGAAATCGGGTGACAGCTGAGCGGTCCCAGGGCAGCGGCAGCAGCTCTGATTGAACGATGTGTAAATGTCTCCGGATGGCGGCTGTCCATATCGAGTGGCCAGTAGCCGAGGAGTATATAAAAAGTGGGCCATACAGCACTACTGGTCATTTGTAACTCATATTTTGAGCACACATTATAACTTTTTCAATTTACAAATGTACACATTTGCCTCAAAAGAAAGCACAACGTTCTGTCTTCTTTGTATTCTTCTCAGCATCAACCACAATATAAAAACAATCCTAGAGTTAAAATCAACAAAAATCTGTCACATTGATCCTTCAGAAACATAAACTCCTCTTGCTTGGAACCTTAAAGGATAAAAAATGTTGTAGGAATGAAATCTCTGTTGGATTTTGTGTGTTTACCTGATGGACAATTTTGCTAAAGGCTTCCTGCAGTTTACCATGAATGGTAGCCAGCTTTTTTGCATCTCGGTTGGCTTCGTGGACGGGGATCAGCACCTTGTACACCTCATTTACGGCCTCGTACATCCCAGCCTGGAGGGGGAGGAAAGAGTCACATAGTGAAATGTAGCAAGTCGCCTAAAAAACACAGAAAATGTAATGATCTGGAATCACACATCTTACCATAGAGAAGGAGGCGGCTGCCTGCTCCAGAAGCCCAACTAAACCGATTTCAGTGAAGTATTTGCCGGAGCAAATACCCTCCTCATCTGGTGACACCACATCGTCAGAAACCGCCGATTCCTCCAGCACGTTGGAAGAGATATTCTGCAGCGGGGATTTGAATAAAGGCACATTTAGGAAATACAGGAGATAAGATTATGTTTTTTTGTGGGGTGAAACTGTCCTCACCTGGAAAGTGACACACCCTACAGGAAGATATTTGCGGTCCTCCAGCATGCTCAGGTATTCTGCCACCAGAGCAGCACTGTGCACCAGACACTGAGCAGCCTCGGCGTGGTTGTTCCTCTCCGAGTGTTTCCCAGCCATATTCTGGAGCCAAGTCAGCCGAAGGTCTGGAGATGTCTGGTAGCCCTTGGCGATCCTAGAAGTGACGCACAAACAAGGTCAGAGTGAATTCTGAAGCGTCACAAATTATAAACTTTCATACCTGTACATGAGATCCACCAGCATCTCAGGATCCTCCTGATGTTCCTTCATCTTCACCGTATCCGACAGGATCATGTGTAGATTAAATACCAGGTCCTGGACCTGAAACGAAAAGGATTTATTTCATAGTAAAAATGTTTCTGGAGGAAAAAAATGATACAATTACAACAAACACCAGAATTTAAATGAGGTTTTTATCTAAAGAAGAAATTGAGTGTTTGAATATTTTAAGTTAATTTACAAACTTTTAGAAGCAGAAGGCAAAATGAACAAAATCCACATAAAGAAGAGAAGTAAAACTGGAAAAAAAAACTACCATTAAACCACAGAACATCCAGGCTCCATAGAGTACTCAGTACCTGGTCTGGGAAAGTGGTCTCCCTAAGTTCCAGATCCTCCTCTGCATAAGTGAGGATGGTCTTTAGAGAGCGCCGCAGGAATTCCTCGTTGAAATTCTGAGACGTTCCCACCAGCGAGGACAGAGACATGGTCACCTGCATCTTTACTCTGGCAAAGTTCTAAAAGAGCAGAAGACAGAAATGGTTTAATACAAGTTGTTGGCGCTGCAAGAGATCATTAGAAAAGGAGAAAAATAAACTTTAGAGTAAACTTAAAGACCAACTCCAAAGAAAATTGTGTTTTTGGTGATTTTAACTCAATCTTGTGGGATTTTTGTGATAATGGATAACATTTATAAAGAAATTAAGCTAAAAATTGCATTTCTGAGTCTTTATTTATTTATTCAAATTGTTGTGAATCATGAGCTGAAAAAAGTATGCAGTTTTTGCACAATCAACACAAGTTGTTTTTTATATTAGCCAAAAATAACAAAATCATAATTAATAAAAAAACACCAGAATGCTTTAAAAACAGCTTAAAATATTACTAGAGTGTCTCTTTAAAGCAGTAATGGTTCCATAATCCATTGAACTCACGTTTCCAATCTCAAAGTTTTGCCTCATGAGGAGGTAGAGGGAGGCACTGGCGTGGGATCTGATGGTACTTATGCTACTGCTGCAGCTCCTCAGAAGTCGCAAGCACAGATCTGCACACTGCTCCGTTTCTTCTTCAAACAGCAGTTCAGGGAACTAAAGAGACAAAAACATTTTATTTCAGAAAAAAAAATTATATAAATATAATTGGAAGTAAGCTGGATTTGAAAAGTGCATTGAGGCAATAGTCTCACCTTTGACACGAGTGCTCGCTGCGTGGCAAAACAATGCTGAAGGTAGAGGGCGCTCTGGTTGCAGGCCATGCTGTGGAGCAGCACCTTCAACACCCCACCCAGGATACTTTCCTTGGATTCTGTCACTGAAACAGTCTGAGCAAAAACAAAATCAAAGATGTAAAGACATGTCGTCACAGACTTGGAAATATCCACTGGTTCAGTGCCAGCATACCTGTACAACGATCTCCAAAGTATCTAGAATGATTAGGTTGGCCTCGGTTGCTAGGTTACCATCAATTAAAGCTTCATGTTCCAGCTCTGCTCTTGTCCTGTAAAAACCAACAATCGCACAGTGACAAATTTGCTTTTCTGAATGCTGCAGCCACCACACTCACTTGGACAGGATCCTATAGGAGTTAGATGCGCAAACAATTTTATCAAACACGTAAAATAATTAGTTTTTAAAACTTTAAAACCCAAAGTTGCAGGATTTAAAGAGGATTCACTTTCTTGGACAGTATTTCCCTCCTAATTTCTAGGTGAAAAATCATCTGAACTGAAATGTACTGAAAGTTTACCAGCTTTCTTGATTTAATACACATTTTTAACTTAAAAACAACAAAATAGCAAAACAATTTAATTTTATTTGACTTTTTTCCCCCCTGAAAAAATAACTAGAAATACATGAGTGAAACCTAAAGTAAGAAGCATACTGGTTAAAAAGCAAAACCAGGCCCACAGCAACCACTAACAAACCCCAAGACATTTTAGAACAGTAGAAGGGGGTTCAGGGGTAAGAACCAGGAGGGAGTCTTTGTCCACAAGCATGTGAGAACTTCAGAAGTTAAGGTGGAGAAACATAAATATCAAGGCCTGAGAATCCATTACCACTGATATTACTTTTTAATTTCTGTAGCCAAATCAGGTGTTTTCAAAACAAGGAGACTTTAAACCGCTGGACTTCCCACATGTGCTTTTAAAAGAAACACTGAAGCAGAGAGGAGCTGAGAGCAGCACACAGCAAAGGTGGACCATACAATACCTGACTGATTTGTGACTCCTACATAAAACACAGCAACATAAGAGAACAAGTGCAAATTAACACAAAAAAGAAGCGTATGATGATGCAAAATGTGAAAAAAAAGTTTAAAAAATGTACAAAATCTTTTAAATTGTATTAAAGTTTAATTTCGAAATATGTCAGCAGGTCTCAATACATTTATTCTATTCCTCTGCTTATTAGAAAAATAAAAGATGTTCAACAAATAAGTTTAGTACAAAAACTTTATAGGTTTTTGACTTTAAACAACAAATTTTACACAAAAAATATGAGTAAGAATCATTCCAAGAAACAGTAAGGTCAAATAAACCACTGTTTAAATGAGTTTCCTATTTGTTATCACAGGATTTGCGCCACTGAATAAACAAACATCTCGTAAAAAGTGATGGGATGTTGGGTTTTTGGATTCACCTAAAGTGCACTATAACCTTTAGAGCTGATCTTCATTCGGGCGTCTCTGAACATGTTAATGTGGGTCAACGTGCTGCTCTTTTGTAAACCCCAATGGGAGCATGAACTAAAACAGGTCTCGTCTTGTTCTTCTACAGGGAACTTGGATGTCCCGCCAACAATGAGGGATTTAAGAAGCTGGATTAAACTCCTTTGGGTTTACATAATCCTTGCAGGATGGAGACACATCATAAATCTTATTTATTCATTTATTTGAGACTTTTCTAGACTCAAAAAAGACTTGAGACCTGACATGAGAAAGTGAGCTTAAGATTTGGGATGTTTTATTGTGTTTTTTTTCATGAGAAAGCAGAAACAAAAAGAAGGGAAATGAAAGAAGGGCTTGAGAGAGATCATACTTGTCCATCCGTTCACTGTTTTGCCTCCAGTGGGTCATGTCCTTCCTCCATCTCAGGTTTTCCTGACTCCCAAAAGCACTGCCAGATGGACTCCGCTCTACAGGGTCAACAAACATTATTTACTTTTTTCCATGATAAAAGAAACCCGACTGCTCAAAGAAAACAGGACCGACTGGCCGAATAATGTGTGGAGATCACTGTTGCTATGTTTTCAAAAGCCCAATTCAAAATTCTTGCCCCTACCTAGCTGTCCTCGACTGCGCCGCACCATTTCCTGTCGGGCTCCGATGCTCCCTAATATGGCCTCCTCCAGCTTGGCCTTCATGTCTTTGGACTTCTTAAAGGTTAGGCTGTTCATGCGTTCGAAGGCCTTCTTCCCCTGCATGGTGAACACAACATGGGCCTTGTATCCATGAAGAAGACAGGGAGTGGGTGGACAGAGAGCACACAGCGGGAAAATTATTGCCAGCACAGCACACAGAAAGCAAAGCAGGTTAGTGGCACAAAAAGCAAAAACGAAAGCAAAGATAACAAACACAGCTAAAAGATGGAGTCCTCAGAGTAGATCAGCATACAGAGACAGCAGAAGATTATTTATTTTAGTTTCAATCAGGGTTCAGAAGCTTTAATACCATATAAAAGGAGAAAGTCGAGGACTTTATCAATGTAGAAAAACAACAACTTTAAATATTAAATACTCAATATCATACCTTGTACTCAAAGCAGGACACGCAGAGGTAGAGGAGATCCAGCAGGCGGTTGAGCTGGGACACCGACAGGTCTGTGAACCACTTCTGCAGCACCAGCTCATCGGCGTTCTTCAGAACCCAAAGCAGACAGATGAGCAGGCTGCGGCTGGACTCGGCCGAGAAGCTCCCGTGCTGACGACTCGCCTGGAGACGATCGGAAGGAATGGCGTCATGATAACGCAGACGACTAAATAGTGTCTGCATTTCCTCCAGTGAAAAGAGAATTACCTGCGAGTTGAGCAAGAAGCTGTTTGGTCGGGACACTGGAGATGCAGTGGAGGTGCCTGCTATCGCCATGGCGACAGTCTGATTGATCATACTGTTGCCTTCTCCCTCTGCCTCCTCTCCACTGCTCCCAACTGACGTCCCCTGGGGGCATCCCGGCCGACCCCACTGGCTGTGAGACTCTAGAAAGAAAAAAAATTCAAAATAAAAAATTGCTGCTAAATAGATTAAATTAAAATTATGGTAAAACTGTGGCATTAAACTGAGGAAAAATGACAGCTCAGTCACATTTCTGGACATGGCAACTTCAGAAAAGTTTAAAAGAACCCCCCAAAACAGAAAGATAAACTGAGGTTAGAGATGAGTTAGTTAATCACATCAGGGGGCAACATCCTTTAAAGCTAAACTGATAACCTTATATAACCTTTTCTATTTAAGGTCCAAATATATCTCTGCAAATACCTAAAGATTTGGCAATTTTGCTCATTACACACCAGTGTTTCATGGGTAAAGTGAAACTGCACACTTTGCTTTAAGTAACTGAGATTTAACGTGAGCGCTGCCTACTGCAAAGCACATGAAAAGAGAAGTGTGTCACTCGTACATTTATTATTTCTTTTAGAGCGAATAAAACAAAGAAATCTTTTTTCTTTTCCACCCTTCAGAGGTCAGACAGAAGGTCAAGTGAGGTCCCTGAGCTGCATCTGTACCTGTGAAATCATGTAGCTGTGGAAGTGCCTCCATGACAATTCCAATCAGAGGTAGGTAAAGCATGGCGACCCGGGCCTTGACCTCCACATCAGCGTATCGCGGGTCGGAGTCATGGCTCGACAGGAGGTTGTGAACAACACTCACCACCTTCTTATGCAGACCGAACATGCTATTGACAAACAGGACAAAGGTCAAAAAGGTCAAACCCAAGTGAATGTTTTACTTAAGTACAATATGTGGTGCTGGGTATCGTCAATACAATTCGATTCTCCAGAGCCTGGACAAATTCGATTCAGATTTTTTCAGATTCTTTAGATCCACTCTTCAATTTTGAGTTTACACATTTAGACACATTAGTTTAGAAATACATTCTATATAAATCTATATAAGTTTTGAAGATATTCATAATAATCTGATACAGTTCACATACTGTAAAATGTGTAATGAGATTGTTAATACCATACAGTGTAACATGGATTTTCAAACATAAAAACTCTAATTGTTCTGCCTCTCCTGAAGGGCGTTTCAGTTTGGCCACTAGGTGGCGATCTCGCTATAGCATTGCAACTTATTCCAGAAGAAGAAGAAAGTATGAGCAAAATGGTATGGTTACTTGAAAAAAAGATTTCCTTAAAAGAGTTTGGAAAATTCATGCCTGTGAGTATATAAAGATGTTAATTCAATCAGCAATGTCTGTTTAGGTCAACCAAGCGTTAGCATTAGTCGTCCTATGAGAAATCCCATTATACGTTAGCATCAAGCTAGCAGACTTTAGCATTATGAGTTAGATTGATCTCTACTTTTATGTATAGATTATTTATCTATTAAGCTTAGATTTATTTATTAATATCATCAACCCAGCACCATAAATATGAGTTGTTTCAGCAACAAACTTAAATCACAAACATACTAACCCCTCGTTTTCTGGGTCCAATATTAATGACAGTTCAGACAGAACTAGACCCGCCAGAAAATGTTGCTCTCTGAATGGGGCTGACAGCTCAAACATGTTGGCTATCTTCTGGTCCTGGACATGTGTGGAGAATCCAGAGCTCTGCACAACGAACAAGAATCCCAACATGAGTTTGGACTTTCACTTTTGTACGTTTTTTTAAACAAAATGATCTAAAGTTGATCTGGTTCTCTCTGACCTGTGAGGTTGCTGAGGACACAGAGGGAGAAGGGGAGGCAGGTGGGGTGAGCAGACTGCAGGGCAGGTTGAGGGTTACATAGTGTTCATGACTGCAAACAATCCTTAAGAAATCAAGTCTCAAGGACTCCAGGGTTGGGTTCTGCAAAGCGTAAAGTTTTGTCGACACCTAAAGAGTAAACAAAATCTTAATGGAAATCTTGAGGCTAAAATAGTAAACTGAGTACTAGAAATGAAACTTGAGATATATATTTAATAAAAACTTTAATCATCCTGATTTTAAATGGCATACCTGCTTCCAGTAGGCTCTGATTAGTGTGAAAACGAAGCCTCTATCCATGACGGACAGCAAGTCATTGAGAAAGAAAGCCAGGCTTGTGTTCAGCCTCTCCACCAGCTCTAGGTCCTAAACGGATGAGAAACGGCCATAAAGCTGCATCATGGCATATCAAGTCTGTGCTAGAAACAGCTGACTTGATGCGTATTTACCTTCTGGAAGCGAGACACAATGTCTCCGGCGATGGTGCTGACCAGCGCTGTGATGTCATCCATGAAGCGTTCAGGAAAGCGGTTCTTCCTGGGGGAGTCTAAGCGGTCGGCGTAGTAAAGGTGGTGGATGATGCTCTTCACCTGAGATTAAGGGGTGGATTCGAATAAAAAAAAGCAACAGAGGTTAAAGTACTTCTAAAGGAAAGCAGTGGGAGTCTGTTTGTGTCTTACCATGAGCTCAAAGAAGAACCAGGCCTGCTGCAGCGCCCCCTCCCGAACGCTCCCACTGCTCACCACCCACTGGAGGGCCAACTCCTCATGGAAGAGCTGAAAAATCCATCAAAAGGTGAAGGAAGGATGGAGGAGGGAGGGACACTGAAAAAATAAAACTAGCCACAGTCATGAAAGGAAGTAAAGATGAATGCATTTCCATTATAATTATTTAAAGATAAACTATAATGATTATAAATCCCCTTTGTCCAGGATAAAATCCATGCATCATACTTTCCCTTTCCATTTCTGAGCCCACTCCAATCATTTTGCTCAAGAAAAAATTTGAAAACATATCAACTTGGAGGTAAAACCCAGAGTCCTGACAGCAACTGCCAACACTATAATCCCTACATGAAACAGCTCAGCGAGACTCCTGCCCACCAAACACCGGAAATAAACATCACTGAAGGAAAAGTCAGGTTAGTGGTTTCTGAATGGATGAAAACTAAAAATAGAAAAGAATCAAAAACTTCATCTTACTTGTTAGCAATATATTTCTTTTTTATGCATTCTTAGAATCATGCGAGTTAGAACATATGCAGCACAGATGCTTTTTGATTTCCAATATGGAATGGCGACAATTATTTACCTCATGTCCTCAAAATAAGCAAAAATAAACAACAATCAATTCGTTCATCAGCATAGTCTGAGAAGTTTTCCAAAAAGATATGGATTTGACAGAGTAAACAAGCTTTAAACTTTAAAATAAACAGAAAAGTATGGGTGGTTTAGCTTGTACAGTGGCCCCTCACTATATCGTGGTCTCACTGCATTTTTTTCAGTGAAATTTGGGAGTTTTTTTTATTTTTTTTAATTAGTTTTTAGAGTGAATGTAATCTGCAACCTGTTGAGCATCAATCAATTTCCTTTGTTCTGTGTCCTGGTACAGAATGTGTTCCTCTTCAGAAATCTACATAAATCTTGGATTGCATGTAGATCCTAGTTGTCATTCTATAATAATGGACTCATTTTTCTACAAAAGTTTAAACTTTGAGAGTTTAAGCAAGAGAGAAAGGTATGAAAATGTTAATGTCCATGTACGTCTTCTTTTTCCTCGTCCAAGCTCCCGTATTGTTTGCCACTTTTGCTCCGCCCATAATGTTTTATTGGAGTTTATCAGGGGCTGTAAGCTAGAGGGAGAGCGTATAAACAAATGGATGATGGGAAATAGGGCAGGCTTACTCCATGCCAACAGTTTCACCTACAACTCAGAGATGAATTTCTGATCAATTACTAAAACTCTATAAAATGATACAGCTTTTTGGATTTTGTCAAAAAACTGCATACTCATATTTCAAAAAACCCACTGGATACGCTTTTACTATAGATCAAAAGATGATCGGAATGGAACTTTAAAACATCTATAGTAACTCTAAAAACTAAAGTTGGCTACTTTCACAGATCACATATTATTTTTTGGAATGTAACTCCCAGAATATACAAGGGACCACTGTAAACAATCCCCATCTTATTTATGAAAAATGCTATCAACCACTAAATATAATTAGTGGTTCAATATTTCTTGTGTATCAAAGCTAAATTAAAAGCTGAATAGTTTCAGTAAAATGGAGACTTCCCAGACAGTGTGGTTGCAATTCCATTAAACATCAATGAATAAACATCTTTTTGGATATCTTAAAATAATAAGAGTACCAAAGACAAAGCATTCAACAGGACAACACAAAGTACAAACAAGACATCAACCAATTCAGAGGAACACTTCCACAGACAGGAGAGGTGAGGAGGTGAATGAGAGGGTGGGGGGCGTGGCTCCTCCCCCCGCCCCCCCGGTGCAAGTGGCTCTACCTTTTTTGTGGGCAACCGTCCTGTTAAAGTTTGCAAGAAACTGGCGCTCTCAGTGTGCGAAGACATGCGATTGCCACAGCGCTCCATGGCCTATGGGTGGGATGAATGGAACGGTGACAGCAAGGTTAGTGGAGAAGCAACTGGGGTGTGGGAGTTTTCCGCAGCACAGAGGCAACGGCGTGTGCCGAGTCGCACACACACACCCGACATACATGCATAAAACATTTTGTGATCTGCTGCACGTACTCTGCATACATGGAGACATCGAACAGTTGAGACACAGGACAGGGCCACAAAATCTTTGTTTTGTGGCCATACTACAAAACACAAGTGGCTCCCACACCAACAACAATAACTACAAATACATCCGTATATGAGTTTAGATTTCAGATCAAATTTGGGGGTTCAATTTAAATGCAATGTAGCCTTTACAACTTATCGCAATAGGACTTTTTCTAAACATTGAGCAGTTGAACTCAGAAACCACACCAGGAGTCTGAACCATGAACCCAGTTCTTAAAGTTGTGGTTCAAGTGGAATGTAATGCTTCAGCAGTTAACCCAAGAACAGCACAAGGAGTTTGTTTTCAAGCAATAGATGATGCTCAAGCTTTTACTTGACTTTTGGAGAGACATTTTTCTTGATTTTGTTCTTAAAGTCACATATTTTTACAGTCATTGACTGTATATAGAGATCTGGACTGAGTGACCCATCACATTCCAAACAGGAAGTACCAACTGACTCCAAGAAGCCAAAATCCCACAGACTTCAATTGAGAAATAAACACATATTACTTTTATTAGAAGGGGCGAGGATTTCAAACAAGCTTAATCCTCATTGGTGGCAGAAGTTGCCATAGAAACGTTAAGTCAGACCAACTCAGACTAATCACTGTCGTCTGGCTCCAACATGGCGACGTCCGTATCACAGAAAAATGGCGACTGAATAGGTTTTATTTCGTTGAAGCCGGAGGTGAGGCTTTTTTATGGGTGACGTCACACTTGCTCTGTCCAGTTCTTTTTACACAGTCAATGGTAGTAATTAAGTAGATAGTAAACCAATAACATTACATCAAGGTACATTGATGAAGCATAACTGTCATAAAATGCTTAAAAATTATGAATTTCCAAGGTTTATATAGATTTATATATTTTAGTAGCTCTACTTTTTCAAGATATATTTTAATTATGCCCTGCAATCAAATTAATAGTAATAAATAATGCAAAAATGAGAAAATTTAAAAATTTGCTGTATTTTATTTTTTGGTTTAAGCTTCTAAATGCAATAGTGGTAAATTGTAGTTATTACGCTTTTTTTAAAACCAAACCACTGTTACCCCCAACATTCACATAACATCATATGTCAATAGTGTGGATGCCCATCTTGCAGTCATTGCTTTGGCGTGGGTTGCCCTTTGGAAAGCTCTATACAAAATAGCTGGACCCAGGACTGTGTCAGCTGATTTATTTTGTAAACTTGAAGGATGCACCGTCTGCTTGGAGGTGGAGAGAGTTCAGCAAAGCTTAACATCTAGTGTCAGAAATTACTACTGATGACAGAAAGGTAATAATCAATGATTATCTATCATTTAGGTGACTTTTTGTAACTGTGAGCTAAGATTGAATTTGGGTTTAAATAAACAGTCTAGCGCAGGGACAACTCAAAATGACAGAAGACATGACTGTGTGAAGATGCAAGTAATAGATTTTGATGCACATTCACACCCAATGAAAACACATGCAGGAAAACAACGAAGGAGAAACAGGAAATGAGAGAAAGAATAGAAATGATTTCTAACACTACTCTTTTTCTCCGTTCCATGCCAACAATCCTCTGTGACATGCAAACACACAGAAAGATTATGTCATTGTTTTTATATTTGGTAGTGAATGTTCTAGTCTTGAAATGGAGGGTAAATCTATAATGAAGAAAACAAAAAAAGAAAAATTGATATTGTCAAAAAAAACTGGGTATTCAAAGCAAAAGTGTAGCAACATTTGAATCTAAATCGATCTTTGGTTGGGTTCTGAGAAAAAGAGAGGTGTTAGATTAGATCAACAAAGAGGGTAAATCTGTAACATTCTAAAGCCTTATTGTTGCAGAGCATTAAACACATCTCAGGTCGATTGGTCGCATGAGCACAGCTCTAAATGTGTCACTTTAGACTTCACAATAAAGTTTTTTTTCTTTTTTTTTGAGTCTAGACGATTTCTGGTCAATAGCGCCAGCACATAACTAAGTGAGCCCCTAGGGCTCAGTACTGGATTCAGTTGCTGTCATATGAACTCGATGTCTAGGTCTCACAATGTGATTTGTAGCAAAAAAAAAAGATTTTCTGGAGTGTTAACTAAGCCAAACAGTAAATAGAGTTTAGTGAATTTTTCAGAAATTACAATAGCAAAAAAGCTGTGCGCTCTTTGGCATATTATGTAAATTTGATATTGAATTAGAGCTGTGCACTTGTGATGCAATCCCTAAAGAGTTATGTTAATGCTGTAAGGGAACAAGGCCATACATGATAGTGGGAGGTGGTGGTGGTGAGGGGTCATGGAGGCGGCTGTGACTCCCATGTGCCAAGCCATGGGAGGGTTGTGATTTTCTTTTCAGTTAGCAAAAATGCTGTAATATTCTTCAGTTTTGGTCTTTTATGTCTTTGTGTTAAAACACTTTGCGTAGTTCAGAACTGAAGTTTAACGCAATGTGGTAAAAAAGTCCAAATTTTCCCTGTTTTAGGATCAATAAAGTACATCGATCTGTCTAAAACAAGGTCAGCAGCCAGAGTTATGTGACCAGAGTGAGCAGCTCTACAACCGGCTGAATATATATGAAAGAGAAATGACAAAAAATAAAAATCAACAAGGATAAAAAACCTATATGACAAATTTTGTTCCTTTGACAAAGCACACAAATAAACCAAAACTCCAAATATTCCAGAATTCCTTTAGTGTGAGTAGGGTTGTTTCTGCAGTGAGGCAAAGTGGAGGACAGGGCATTCGTAAACCACCTGCATGGTTTCTGGAGCGGACCCGGGGCTGGATCCCCAGGGAGTACTACAGCCCATGGTGTGCACCCACGAGTTGGAGCGGTCTAAGCCCTAGGTGTGCCAAGGTCAAAGGACACGAGGCAGGCAGGAAGCAAGGGAACAAGCGAGCAGCACGGGGGAAGGAAGGAAGGAATAATGACAAGTTAAAGAGGTTCATAGTTCACGATTGTTGGAAGATACCAGGCTCCAAAAACGAAGATCCAAACGAGCAAAACAGAGGAGTACAACAAAGTTTCTGACTATTCCTGCCATTTTTTTAATAGAAAATAATGTTCCCTCACTCAAAGAAAAAGAAGAAGTTTTATTAGAGAAGGGGTCATTCATCAAAACAGGGCTGCATCCAACATATTACAGTTACAAGCACAGCAAGACCATTAGATTAGAAAGGCACATTAGATCAGTCCCTCACTGCTCATATGTGCTTTCTGAGTTAAGAAAAGGTTGACAGAGAGAAACCACAGAACAAACAAAACTAAATTCACGACAACAGTTAAATAAAAAAAGAAAGAAGTAAAGACAAGTAAACAGCGGAGGGAATGTAAGCTGCTGTTCAACTTTTATGAAGTTTCTTTTTGGCATTTTCAGAACAGATCAGAAGGAAAAGTCTCCTCCTAATCCCCCTTTTTTACATATATATGCGAGTGACGGGTTGAGGTTACGGCGGTTAGACAGATAAGATGTTCAAACTTCTGTTTACGCGTTGGCTATACAGTTTACATGTCGATAAAACCTCCACTGGGTCACAGTGCACGCGGGGCCCTGTCATTTATGTAGGTTAAGAAATATGGATTTGGTGTAACTACTTTTCTAGACTAAATACAATACATCTTTGTGGCTGCTAAATAACTCAATGAAGAATAGGACATGCATATGTGTTGTGAAAACTGATGTTTTTTTTCTTCTCCATATAGGTTGAAGCAACTCTTCTATGTCAGTTACGAAACTGCAGATCCCTGATGTAAGACAGGATTTCCCCAAAAAAGGATTTTTGATTACAAATACAAGTTTTGAGCGGTGCATGGTAGTGCGCCTCACTTGTAAAGCCTCCTGTACAGATATATTCGGCCCACTTCCTTAAGATGGATCAATTCTGAAATGATGTGAGACAACCTTACCTTGCTGCCAATGATGGAGCGAACTTCATCGTCAGGAGACGTTGGCGTACCAGATATATCTGGGTTACTGTTGCTAAGGCTACGGGAGCGGTTGAGGTTGAGGCTTGCTGGTCTGACAGCTGAGCGGGCCATGGTAGCATAGTGCACTGAACCTCCTAAACCTCCGGGTCCTGGAAGACCCCGAAAGAAAGATAAAAAAAAGAAGAAATGGGTCAGGAAGTGATTGGATGATGGAACATTTATTGATAAACGCGACTATTCAAATGATCGGTTAGAAAAAAAAGTTTTGGTAAAGTAAAAGCACAAAAAGTAAACCAGTAGTAACATAAACATGTCTATTAAATTAATAGTAAGTAAGGTAAGTAAGTAGATGAGATGCAGGCATGTCCTACAGATTTTTCCTTTTCTTTGACCCTCCTAAGCCCTGCACATTTTGGAGGGAATCTGTTAGTAATGTTCAATGGATAGGTGCATGCTTGTTGTGCTGTTAGAAACATGCAGTCAGTATAGTAAGGAGCCAGTGTGTGTACCTTACAAACGACTGGAGTGCATGTGTTAGCATCACCTGTACGTCATAAGTGCGTGTAACTTATACTATCCTTTACAATAAGCTTACCACACGCACGATAATCACACATTTCATTTTCATGACATCCCTTAAGGCGACCGCACAAGCATAGAGAGAACTGCAAAACAAACCTGTGCTCCCTCTCTAGAACCCTTTAGGGCCCAGAACAACAAAAAAATCTGGAGCACCCGAACGGGTCAACCCATGTGCGAGTGCATGTGAGTGAGGCATAACTCTTCTATTTATGCAAATAAGTTAGGACCTTTTTAAGGCGATGCATATTAAACCAAGATCGATTTCTCAGCCTATATCCCATTTTACTCATTTATTCACATTTTATAATCAAAACTGTAGCTTCTGATCTTGTTTGTGGTAAGTGCCATGATGCTTTTGCACTCTTCTTTTTTTTAAACCAGCAGTCGGCATTCAGCCTATACATGCATAATCATTGGTTCTGCCGCAGTTCTTTTCCATTATTTGAGTAATAGTGGTTAAGAAACTACATTTTTGACAAGAAATGTAAATGTTTCAAATGGCACAATTTTTATTGCTTAGAGATCAAAATTCAAGACTCTAAAGTTTTATTTCCAAAATCATAAATTCAATGCTTTTAAGACTTTTTAAGACCCCGGAGGAGAAAAGCAGCTTTACTCTGATATGCAGCACTTTACAGCAGATAAGTGTTTATGCAGTTAACATAAATCAACTGATTCTGACGCAGAGACAAGCAGCTTTGTGCTAATATACAAAATTTTAAGGTAGTAAAGTGTCACATATTACTGTGAACTTGATGGTTTAGTATTGTAAAGTATGCTTTTCAGCTGATTTTCTCAGCTTCAAAATTCATTTGAATTCCATTAATTGCACAATCAATAGTTTGAATTGCGTTTGTTATTTGCTGTTACCGACGACAGCTCCGGTATTAAAGGGTTAGGCAATTTTCATGGGACTAGAGTACTAAGGCTAAGTTGCAGCAAAGTTTACCACAATAACTGCTGAGTAATACAGTGTAGAAGGAACAATTCTTCAGTGAAGTCTGATATTTTTTTCTGTTGCACCTAATTGGCTGCAGAGGGACGTTTCTACACTTGCAGACAACAACAGGTTCATAACTTTGGACTCATACAAAAAAGATGGAGTGGAACTTATTGTCTAAATATGTGTTTATATGGACTACAACAGTGGTGGATATCTACCTGTCAGGGATGAGTTGGGATCTGTGTTGGTCAGGCAGAAGACAAAATGGGTGTGAGAGGGAAAAAATAAACAAATTGCAAGACAAAAAGAAATATAAGAGCAAGGCAAGTTTGATAACAGTTAGGGTAAGTTGAAGGTTAGGTGAAGGAAAAATCAGAAGAGAAAAAATGGAATCAAACATGCAAGTGTGGGAAAAAAATATAATTTGCTGTGATTTACCTGGCGAGGCTGAGCTTGGGTCTGTGCTGGGGAGGCGAAAGACGTAATGGATGTAGGAAGACAGCAGGCTGTTGCGGCCGTGCATGTCCTGGCTGGTGTCCAGGCACTTATGAAGCCGGTTCACAACAGACGCCATGACTTCAAAGGATGCTTGACCTAAATTCACTGGAAACACACAGGAGAATTCTAATCAATGCATCGAAAATGTCAAGATGTCAAATATTTTCCATCACAAAAAAAATTATCTGAACAAACACCAAAGTTGATCCAAAATATGTTTTCGTTTTTACAATCCAGAATCCTACCAATCTGTCCAGCGATGACAGGCGGGCGAACCACAAGCAGCACCAACTTGTCCAGTAGAAGGTGAAGGAACCGAACCACCGGTTCCAGCTGGGAGGAATTGAGAGCTGCAATGCTGGACTTGAGCTCAGCCTCCAGGCTATTCTCCATGATGCGCATGTCTCCAATTCTGACTGGGAACATGTGCTCGTCCAGTGCGTGGACCAAGGCAAAGAATTTATCCAGGTACTGATCCTGAGAGGGAGGGGCATTGAGAGGATGAGGCAGGATATAGAAAAGTGAAAGTGAATGAGTTTGGAAAACAAACTTTCACAAACTGTGGTACATTAGTAAGATGTTGAACAATAAAAAAGGGGAAAGGTAAGGTAGAATAAATAAAAAGAAGAGATGCTTAAAAAACTCAAACATTTAGAGCATCAGAAATCAAAAATCTACTTGTTTGTGTTTGCCTCTGAAGCCTGGAAGAAGCTCACCGACCAAAAGCCGCACAGCGAATATTTCCACAAGAACAAATAAGAATCCAACAAATCTAATCTCAGCCAGGAGGAGTGATTTATGGGGCCATTAGTCTCAGTTAGAGGCACAGTCGAGCTTTCCACCCCCAAACAAATACAAAGATGGAGTAGACCTTATAAACAACCAGTGAGTTAGGATTTCTCCAATAAGCAACTGTTGTTGAGAATTACAGACGGAATGTGAAGAAAAATTACAATAACATTGAATTATGAAAACATTTACATAATTTCTGTTATGAAGATTATTTGATTGGACTTTTTGTTTTATCTCTGATCACCATCTAACAAATATTAGGTGTAAATATAATGACAGTGTAAAATTATTATTTTTAAATGTTCAGTGTGAAATCATTACCTGTGTGTGGATGGTTGAAACAGCCACCACCTCCACATTGAAAACACCTCGATGGTTGTCCACCCACTTCATCCCTGGGAGAGGAACCTGAAATGCAACGAAACTCGTGTAAACCTGGACATTTATTATTTACAAGAAAAATATAATTTTTTTAAATATATTTCTTTAAAAGCACAGAATTGTAAGTTGTTTATTACATCTGGAGAGAGAACAGAGTATGACTGTGGGGGTTTCTCCAGTGAAACAGGTAAGCAGAAGTGTCCCGTCCTCAGACGTCCATTCTGCAGCATGGGTATCCACTACAAGAGAAGAAAATGAAACATCAGCCACAATTTTCCCTATTTCCTTGATTTCAGACATGTTTTTAGGGGGATTTAGTATAAACATATGAATATAAACCAGAAGTATTTCACCTACCGTGTATCCCACTGGGGTCTCCAGTGGTGTGTTCTGCTTCTGCTGACAGCTGACGTGATAAAAGGTGAACAGAATGTGGTGGTGGTCTGACAAAGAGGCCGGTAGTTTGATCTTGATCTCATCGTGAAAGTCAGGGGATCTGGAGCAATTAAGAAACACATCATAAAAAGCTGCTGAAGGCACCATCACAGACTGGTTCCAATTAAATGCATCAAAAGTGGAAACAGGCCAAAGTAGATTTGTTTTTCTAAGACGCCAATATGTGGTGTGAGTTTGTTATTTTTTTTTCTAAGCACTCCCACCTGGGTAGTTTGATGACAGTCTGACCCAAATGCAGAATATTTATTAAATCAATAAGGCTCTGCCTAATATTCAACACCAGCTGAATAGTATTTAACCCCTTTGATCTTGTTTTTCTACCAATAACTCTCTTAAAAGAAGGATTTGCAACCTGAGGCTCCACAGCCAGTTAGAAGATATGCTAAAACTGCATGGCAAACTGTCTGCTTGGTTTGAACATCATTTTCAACAACCAACACAACAAAACAAAACTTCCACGTGTTCTTCTGAATTAGTCGTTCCTTTCATGAGGAAGAGAAAGGCACCACAATGATTACTTCATTATCTACAAGGACAATGACACAAAGCATCATGGTTGTATTCAGTAGCAATCTTTCATTACAGGAGGAAACTTTATTCACAAAACAAGACCATTTTAGCATCATTATACACTCCAACACTAAGATAGACAAGGACATTAAAGAGTGTCTAAAAACAGTTGAAGAAGGATCACAGATGGGTCTTCTTTTCTTTTGGGAACAACTACTTTAGATTAAAAAAATATGTTTTTGAGGAAAAACATCAACGTATGCAACTTTTTCTATAGTGAAAGTCAATGAGGGAACTAGAAAAACAATCTGATAAAGACCCTGTGATTGTCACTTAGAACTTATTTAGCAAAATATATTGTTAACTAAGAATTTTTGTTATAAATATGAAATTTATTTCAAAGATTTGTGTTATAAAGGCATTTTTACCAGTAACAGAAAAATACTTAGTAATACTTAAGTAATGACTACATTAGGTCTTTTAAAATGTCTTTAAAATGCAGTAAAGAATATAAATAACAGTTGTATTAAAGAGTTATTTAAACTTAAGATTAATAAATTTGTATGAAAGGATGAGCCCACCTGTTGTGGTACACCACTGCAGTGTAGGCCTCTTTAAAGAAATCAGCACAGCTCGACTTCCCAAATATAACCTAGGGAATAAAGTGCAGAAACATTACAGCAGTTGTGACGAATGTACATTTTCTGATTCCACTTTCACAACAGGAACTTTGTCTAAAGACATATGACAGGTATACCGGCATGGCATTGTTTGGATCCTCTCCATTCATAAATTGCACTTTCACTGTGATGTTGCGAGCAGAACCTTGGCGGTTGGCAAAGTTAAGGCTCTGGGGGTTCACATACAGCAGATTCCTAAAAGACAAAGACAAATCTCTCATTAGAGGATAGGCGTTTGAAGTATAACAAAAAAAAAAAAAAAAACCAAAGGAAAATACGCTTAGAAAAATGAATGTATCACAACTTTGTTGAGATCAGATAAGATATACAGCTTATTTAATATATAATTCTCATATTTGAGGGAGTCCTGAACCCAGGCACCATGAACTGTTACTTTCTTTGAAGTAGACCGAGCATCTTTGAGGGCAGTTGTCCCAGTTATCTAACAATGTTACGTCACATTCTATGGACTGATTAAGTTAAAGGGGAAAAGGCCAACTTGTCAGTCAAATCTGATTGGCAAGTATGGGAGGCTCGGCCTGCTAATGACTAACCATCCAGGAAGGCATTGATTATTCCTGATCACGTATTGCTTACAGATACGATAAAGCAATACACAATAGGTAACTTTAAAACTTTAATTTACATCCCTGACGTCAATCCAATGGAAAAAAAGTTATATAACTTTGTGTGGTAATTAAATTAAGCACCAGTCCTATGTAATGTGGAAACATGGGGCACAATAAAGAAAAAATAATCATTAGGCCTTCCTCCACTGGCAATTTAGGGCAATTAAAAAACAATTTCAAATATACATTTAAAATGAAAAGATACCAAAAATATTGGCAAACTACCTAAAGAAACATGTGTCTATATCTTATATTTGAAGTATCTATTTGATAATTCTGTCCTCAGTAATCACTTCTGTCATCTTTGCAAAACGTTTTTCTTTTATTTTAATGACTTGATGAATAAAAACCAAGCAAACTTCATCATGCCAGAAATAACGCAGTTGCAAAAGAAATAATAAGCTGTTAAATATCAAAGTCTTCATCATTACTGTCAGTAGGAGAAAAAGCTGGTAGGAACACAGGAAGACACCATCTTAGGACAGTTTGATTGAGATGGGCTCCAAACCACAATGACGTGGTTGATTCTTTGGGGACTGGACCCAAAGGCAACAGATGGGACCGCAACTGAAGAAGAAAGCGTGGGAATATTTTCCTGATTCTACTGTTAGCTTTTCATGTAGCACATCCATCCTTACAGCTGAAATGGGTGCAAGGAGAAAGGTCACTGACCCCAAGATAATTTTAGAGGGGGCAAAAGCTAAACTGTCCATATAAGCACAAGCGGAGGAAACAATGATTGGTTGACTCTTCACGTCAGATGTAACCTGGGTAAATCAGTAAACACTGGAAAGGACAACCAAAAGGCTAACTCAAAAATTCCAGTTGGATTTTTTCACTTTAAGCTGGGATGTGACATAAAACTATCACAAAAAATGTTAAATTTTCCCAGACTAAACACATAACAGACTGAGGCAGAAACTAAAATGTATTAATAAACTTAATTTTACTGACTATAAAATCATTATTGGTCTCAAATTAGGTTTTGTCCACAATTAAAAATGTATTTTCTCATTTTGGTTTGGCAATTTTTTAATTCCTGGAGCTCTCATCTCCAGTTATTAGCTACTATATCAGGGGTCCAGCAAACACTATTGCTTTGGCACGCCAGTGCAATAAAGGCAAAATGCTGGTATAAGCCAACTTACAATTTAGCTGACCCAAAACATTTCAAGACTGATCTCAATACACATGGTGTCTATTAAAATAGTTCATAATCAGCATCATTTATTTTGTAGTAATTTTACCAACACTGTTTTCTATACTGATCAGATTTTTTTTCAAGATTTTAAGGTCTATAGGAAGCTAAAAAAAAGTATGCATGGTAATATTGGCGACTCCGTATACTCTGGAACTCTATGTCTACATTCCTCCCAATTCAGAATCTGGCAACGCCAACAATAACACAATTGACAAACTGGAGGGCAAAAAAAGTGATAAAATTAGGGAATAAGACCACAACGATGTACACAAACTTCATTATCATTCAAGCCCAGAAGCTGAACCCTGCATTTGATGCTTTCTCTGGACCCCCACAAAACCAGATGAGACAGACAGCGAGAGATAAAGAGCATCTCGCTGCGCTGATTCAGCAGCACGCTAAATCAAACCAAGGAGCATTAATTACACACAACATTATCAATCAGAGGGAAGTGTGCGCAGGGTTATAAGACTTGGGATTGATTGCACTGACGATCCATCAAAAACAGCAATAGCCATTGTTGGCTTTTCTGCTGATCAGCTAAAGTGGTGCACCACAGATGGAGAAAGGTTGGGGTGGGGTGAGGTACGGAGAGGGGATTGGGGTTAGATTGTTAGTGGGGAAGGGGGGGTGAGCATGTCATTTGCAAACTACTGTGATTTGTTTGTTTAGGAGAGGGAGGGTTTGACAGGGGATTTGGGAGGAGGTAGGATACAAAGCTAAAAACATAGCAGGGTTTAATGATCAGCTAATCCCCCCCTCCTTTACTGAAAGCGCAATATATAACAAGGGACAGCCTGCTGCTCTCGCTGCATTCTAACAGCGAGGGAGACTAGCTGGTGAGCAGAGACCAGAGATATTTCACCACTTGGGAGTAGACAAGAAAGTCACGATGAAGCTGCTCTTTCTATTGTCGGTGGTGGTCAGCTCTACCGCCGTCGTCTGTTCGGGTAACTCGGGCAGACAACAGATCCCCACCTTGCCTCCCGAGGCCTTCGTCACAGCCCCGAGCCCCACTGAGATCAAGTCTCGCTTTGCCATGCTGGATGATGTGCGCCTGCTGGCTAATGGACTTCTCCAACTCGGTCAGAGCTTGCGGGAGTTCGTCCACAAGACCAAAGGCCAGATCAACGACATCTTCCAGAAGCTCAACATTTTCGACCGCTCTTTTTACCAGCTCTCTGTGGTCACGTCAGAAATCAAAGAAGAGGAGGAGGAGCTCAAGAAAACCACCAACTTCTTGAAGGCAAACAACGAGGAGATCCGAAACTTGTCACTGGAAATCAACTCTAAGATCAACAACATCCTGCAGGAGCGTACGCAGCTACAGAAGAAAGTGGGGAGCCTGGAGGAGAGACTGAAGGGACTGTCGCAGAGTATGATTCCTTCAGACCAGCTCAGTGAAATCACCACACTCAAGGTAACGGATGATGCAACAACTACAGCCATGGATCTGTGATAAATGTTTCTATGAAACTGATTTTACTTTTAAAAGTAGCACAACAACCATCAACCAACAGATTACTTTTAATAAGCAGTAAAATTTAAAGTTTTAAGTCTTTAAATAATCATAAAACACGATTAATAATTTCAAATATGTAGTTTAGGTGTATAACTTGTGATGTATTAAAACTGTTTGTAGGAAGTGATTGATGCTCAAGAGAAAACTATCACCAGTCTTCTGATATCTGTGAAGGAGCAGCACGATCAGCTGGACAACCAGAATGTAAAGATTAAACACCTGGAAGAAAAGGTAGCTGTGGCACCAAACTTAACCTTTTTTTGGGTCAAATGTCTCTAGTTTGTCACAAGTTTGTCTTTTGCACAATTTATATTCTTTCTAAGGTTAAAAAAAAAGTTTGTAATTATTTTCCTCTCGTCTTTCAGCTAAATTTTGACAGTTTCCAAGACACCGTTGATAAGCCAGTGGACGCAGATCAAACGGCGTCTGATATTTTTGAATATTTGGCAGCAAACACAACTGGCTTGGAGACAAATGGTATTTGAAATATATTTTTTTAGTACATAAAAAAAGCAATTGACTATATTGTTATATACTTTTGTGTGTTTTCAGATCTCCCAGTGGACTGCAGTGACTTGTTTAACAAAGGAGAGGAAAACAGTGGAATCTACACCATCAAACCAAACCAATCGGAGCCTTTTTATGTTTATTGTGAAATGGTTTCCGGTGAGCAAATCCGAATTAATCGCTAGTGTGGCAAAACACAATGTCTGTATCAGTAACTGTATCAATATGTCTCGACAGATGGCGGTTTAACCGTCATCCAGCGCCGGCTGGATGGTTCAGTGGATTTTGATGAGTCATGGGACAAATATGAGAAAGGTTTTGGAGATTTGGAAAGTAAGTAATCTTATTCTGGCTTTGAGGGTTGTTCAAACTGTCTGCCATTTCCCACACCATCTGTGTGAAGAGGCAGTTTTGACGCCTCTGTTGCAGCTCTTGAAAAGTTCTGTCATCAGAACGGACTAGTGCAGCTCTGAATTCTGGTCACACGTTCTCTAAGCTGATTATAGCCGCTTCTTGTTTATTGCCGATTTAGATGACTCAGAGCTTTATTGAGAATTAGTTTAAGACCATATTCTCCACCAGACCCTGCTAATAGATAACTATAATTCTTTGTTAGAGTTGAATTGACAAAAAAGTATTTAAATAACACAAATGCACTTTTTTATTATCTTTTGTAGAGGACTTTTGGCTGGGACTTCAGAAGATACACAGTCTCACACAGCAACGATCTTACATCCTTCGCATGGACCTAGAAGACTGGAGGGAAGAGAAGCACTGGGCTGAGTACCGCTTTGTCCTAGGAAGCCCCTCCACTGGTTACACCCTCCATGTCAGCAACTTCTCAGGAGATTTGCAGGATGCAATGACCAACCTCAATGGCATGAAGTTCTCCACTAAAGACGGATCTAACAACAACCAACGTGACTCCAGCTGTGCCCGAAATAACACAGGTACCACTTTGACAAGCTAGTTTAAATCTTCATCAAGCATTGCACAAAGTTTTGACCAGACTACAAAATAACACAGACATTGAAATCTCAATTATTTCCTGTTTTTTCAGGTGGCTGGTGGCAAAGCCCCTGCTGCGAATCCAACTTAAATGGAAAGTACTTGTGGATGAGGGCAAAAGGACGCTCTGTGCGGCGGAAGGGCGTTCACTGGAAGTCTCGCACAGGCCCCTCCTATTACTTCAAGAAGACCAAAATCACCTTACGACCAGAATCAACAGCCAGTAACGCCAACTGAACAAGACAGTTCATCCATTCTCATACTGCAAATACTGACTGCTATCAGAGCATTCACTTAGTACATAACAGATTGGATCTCAAGCACAAAGTTGAATGCCTAGAACCGTCTTGGCCAATAGCACGCCAAAAGTCACAAGTCAGGTTTCCAGAACTGTTGCAACAATGGAGCCAATGACATGCGAGGGATGTAGCAATGACAGTGGAACTGTTTTATGTAATATTTGCAATCCCCAGCAAACAGAACATATTGATCGTCGTTGGCAGCCTGACTCCACAGTGCTGTAGAAGGATTCAAACGCATGAAGAGATAATAATGCTAAAGCTAAAAGGGGGTAATCAGATTTTAGGCACCTTCTAATGATTCTGCTTAGCTTCTAGGTCAACATGCGTGTTTTTGTGATGTTAAGACTGTACTGCATGCTTCCTTGTTTAAAAAAGCACATTTATCAGCAGGATTAATGGAAAATGGTTAAATAGGTACATTCCATCATTTGCATTTGTGCTGATCCTGTAAGTTTTTTTTTAAATGGGGGGGGTGTTGTGGTTTGTTTAACATTATGCATCATTTTAGTAATTTAAAAAAAATATAGAAATACTGTTCGGTTAGCAAACCTCTGCAAACCTATTTTCCACAAAATAACAGTGATATAAACAACTGAAATGCATCAATCTCCTTTCTCTCAATCTGTTTATACTTTTTTTATTTATGTTTTAAGTATTTAAAACATGTGCATGCGGTTATGTGATATGTGCTGGTGTTGTTAAGGTAACATGGCTGTTTAATTTTAATGAGTCATATTGACTTTTGTTGTTATTACAGCACATTTAGGTGTACTTAAACTTGTATACAACCTGTCGGTCTGATCAAATACTTTGAATGCAAATAAATCCTGTTTGAAAAAAAAGGTTTCACGCTGCACTATGTGAAAACAATATTGTTTATGAAAATTTTCTGGATTATTTTACAATCCAATGACATGCATACTGTATTTAATTCTGAAAGCAGCACATGTTGCTTTAAAATATTAAGTTCTGTAAGTTTATTTCCAATTTAAGCCGATTATAAACCTGACTTTTTGTTCTTGTGAAACATCTTTAAAAAGATTCATAAAAAATAATAAATGTATCTTGATAACACTTATCACTGTGTTATAATTTATGTCTCCCTTTTGTGGGATCAATAAAGTTTAATTATATTCTAAATATTGAAGAGTGTTTGCAAGTCTGATAGATTAAATATATAAATACAAGCAATTATAACACAAAGTAAAATCACATGTTTTGTTTAAACTCTCTATTATAAAATAAATGTAACTCCAGGATTTTTTTTAAGTCTTAAAGCTATATTTAAAAAAATAATTCTACAATATATTTGAGGCTTACATTAAATGTAATAATAATACATGTGACTCATTATGGCCCATTTGTGGTATTATTTGTTGGAAATATGGTTCATTAATCTAGTTTTCCTGGCTGTGGTGCATCCCATTTGTAATGTGGTTTTCCACAAATAGAAATACTTCTAGATTATTGCAGGCAAATGGATGACTCTGTGAAGGGAACTGCTTCATTTGCTCAAATCTGTCTCTCTAAATGACCATGAACAAACTAGCAATCATTCATGCAGACGTGCATCAAGTACACAAACCATATCTGCTAAAGTGTGCCGTTCTATCTGCCAATGTGTGCAGGCAAACATTAGGTGAACATTAACTGGCCACGGTCACAGTCATCGCTGGTAATTGACTCAAATTATAAATCTATCCTTCACTTTTTAAATATTTATAGACAAAACGTGTTAGTTTTCAAAAGTTAAATTAAAGAGAAATCAGCTTCTCTGTACCTGTATGTGGTGTTTGGCACATAGACGTCCCTGGAAGGGAATTCCAAGATCTCCCTGGTGGGGCGAACCCTGCTGTCTGGGTAAGGTTTAACCTGCTGGAGGTCAGGGGTCAAACAGTAATGGGGGTTCTCTGGAGCAGGTGAAATGTCCAACTTTAACTGGGCTGTAATGACAAAATACCATTGAATTATAAAAAGTTAGAATAGTCATAGTAAATAAAACTGTATTAACTAAAGTGTTATAATTGTACCTGTGATGGGTCTGAGTCTCCTCAGCACTGAAGAGGGTCTCCTCATATCAGCTAGGAACTTGTATAAATCCTCATCACTGAGCCTATCCCCCTCCTAAAAATGTGAATACGTTTGTAATTTTTTGGGAGGAGGAAAGAAAAAACCTAAATGTATGACTGTTATTTCTATATAAATGTGCAAACCTGTTTAAAAAAGTTGGTGATCGTGAGTGTTGCAGGCCTGAAGCCTGTGAGACTGCACGATTCATCCCCACTAGTGGTCCTCTCCAGTGAGCGCCTTCCCATGATGCTTGAGTTTCTGCGTTCTGACCATGAGCCTTTTCTCTCTAAATACAAACAAAAAAAGTAAAGTTTAATATGCTTAAGTGCTTGATGTGCATTTAGCTTAAACCCCTCTGGAAAAGGAAGGCAGTCAGTTAGGTCAGCTTCAAAGAAACCGTACGAGGTCAAAAGTTAGGCAAACAGTGGACACACTTAAAATAACACACCAAGATCAATATAATTGTATATTTTGCTCAGATGTCTCTGAAAGTTTAGGTTTATCTTTCTTTCTTGTTTGTTTTTAGAATGTTTTCGTAGATAAAGCAGCTAAAGTATAGTAATGTATTGACAGGGCCATGAGCCTAAAGCATGACTCCCAGGTATACCTCTCTCTGACCTCAGAATATTTTTATTTTTATCACTGCAATGTGGTATCAAAGTGCATAAATTAAATCTGCTTAATGACAAATGGTGTTTTTTAAATAGAAAGTCTGACCTGAGAGGCTCATCTCCAGCTCTGTGTCTCTCTCAAGGCTGCCAGCACTGTTCACAATGTTCATTAGATGGATTGCCGTCCACGCAAAAGGCATTCTGTAGCGGCCCAGTCGCTGGCAGAACTGTTCTGATTGGCTGCGAAGCTTTTCCAACTTTTCCTTGTTCTAGAATAGAAAACATAATCATATTTGATTAAAACATTGACATTTTATTGAAAGAGTACACTCATAAAAGCACAGATAATCTTGGTTACAACATTATTATCTCAATTTATGAATGCGGATGCAGCGTGTTGTTAGCTTTAATCAAGCTGTGATCGAAACAGAAGAGAAAATGGACGTAGAGGTCTTGGTTACTCTCACACTTTGGGAACAACTGAGTTTTAATTCTTTCATTCAATTCAAACTTTATTTATAAAGTATTTTTCAAGCAGCAGCAACACAAAGTGCTTTACAGGTTTAAAACAATTTAAATCACTCACATATTTACAACATAAATCTTACCTTAGCAGCATCTGACTCCTTAAAGACCATATAGGGCTCTGCACATTCTCCTATATCACCTTGCTGCAGTACCTTTTCCAGCTGCAATGAATACATTTTTTAAAGTGACTGTACACCAAAAAGATTTTGAAATGTTTTTAAACTATTCTTTCAATACAGTTTTCTTCAAAACTCCAAAGTAAATTAAGTCTGTAGTAATGATCCACATATTTAAAACAAGAGTAACAATATTCCATCATAAAATCTTCATTTTTCATAATTCAACATTAAAATAACAATTGTTTCTAAATGCTAATTTAATGTTTTTCTTTCATGTAATAAAAAGGCAATTAAACTCCCCATATATCTACTTTACAAATATAAATTAGCAAATGTTAAGTTCCATTTATCTAGAAATGAAAGTAAACTTGTTAAAATCTGTAATTTTATTGATTGTAAAATATTTACACAAAAACAAAGGTAAAAACACACATTTAAACATTGGTATTTTTCACCTTAATGACTAAGAAGACATCCTGGGAGGGGTAGGTGATGGAGAAGACGGCAGAGCGTGCCAGCGTAGAGATGGCTGCCGTTTGAATGTGTGGACGCAGCATTGCTTTCGTCTGCTCGGAGTTCAAGTCAAAGAAAAAGTTTTCCGATATCTGAGGGGAAAATACAAAAACAAAACAAAAAAAAGAACAGACTAAAAATTCCAGACGCCATCATGAACATCAGAAAAGGAAAATGTCAGCATCTGTTTGCTGATTTTGTGGTTATGGGTGCCAACAAACATTTCTATGAAGATAGAGAGCCAAATACAGAGATGACTGCTACCCTCTAGTGTTTGTTACTGAGAGGAGGAAAAAAAAGTGTCAGACGTATGATTTAAATGCGTTCTTAAAGCATAACAGGAGCACTACATAAAGTTTTATTGTCCTTTCATCAGATACGCTTTGGCTTCCCGACCATTTTAACGGTTTGCAGAAGTGACCACACAACTCATGGCTCTCGGTGCAAAAGCATAACAGCTTACCTTTTTCTTTTCCTTGACATCATATAAGGCCAAACTAGCAAATATAGGTTCGATTTCGATCTCGAACCTTAAAGTGGGAGAGAAAACAGAGTGGGTCAGCAGAAAGCAGCAGTGAACTACATACCCCCCCCAAGAAAAAGGCTGTTTACCACTTACTTCAAGGACAAGCACTTGACGAGTAGCCTTTGGCCAAAGTGTTCTTTTGGTACATCAGGCACACAGTGGCGCTCGATGGGCTCCTCCTTTAGAAACAATAAAATAAATACGTTTTAAGCTCGTTTGAAATCTATTTATGAAATATAACACAAAGCCACAAAATTACTGTGAAATAAAAGTTGCAGAAAAGGACCTCATCAAGAGCAGGGTGCAGGGCGAAGAGTTCTCGGTGGCGGTTGGCCTTGCGCTGGTCTTCGTTGTGCCGATCGATGTCCTCGTTGGGAGCACGGTCAAGAAGGTGGGGCAGAAGAGGATCGGGAAGGGAATTCTTCAGGTCAAAAATGCTGCAGGCCCAGCTGCCCCGCGGAGTATCATCTATAGACATCGACCTCCGCTTCAGATCATCCTGAAAAAAAAAAGAATGAAAAAAAACATAAAAATAACGCTTTGATGTGAAAACTCCTCGCTGGAAATCAAGGATGTCTGCAATATGGACGCTAGTTACCTGGTCGTCCTGATAGCTGCTGCTGTCTGGCATCTCATCCGCCTCAAAGACCTGTTTGGGCAGACCTCTCTGACGCTCCTTCTGCTTGTCTAGAGTATTGGGGTTAAAGCCTGTACCGAGCTTATGATATCTGAAGGAGCAAACACATTGGAGAAATGTCTTCAATTCTTATTTTTACCGATTGTACATATTCAAGGCAATCCTTGAATGGTGGAGCCTTACTTTCTGTTGACAACAGCCCAGTCTTCTGTGTAGGATCTGACACAATCTCTGACATGAGGATCAGTGTCTCTGCAGGCAGAAATACAGAATTTATTTCAGAAAAAAGTTAGAATTCAAAGGATTTTTTTATTCGCCATTTTCTGTTGGAGAATGTTCTTCTTTTATATCTTATCTAATTTATGTACGCCTATCAGAAAAAAATAAACATCAATTTCCTCAGACAAAACAATGAAATCTCACATTTTATTAATTTTTACTCACAACCCTTTTGTAGTTATTTAAAACACAATTTCATTCTAAGTCCTCAGGTTTGACAAGGACTTTTCATTTTTTGGAAATTGTACAAATTTCCAGCTAAACCCATTGGATGTTTAAGATTACGTACCCTTCCTCTGGGACAGCTGGTACCACGGTGCGACAGTCCCTGGGAGTGAAGATGACCTCAATGTCATCGTGTGGAAACTCGATCAGATCTCTCAGGGGTCCGGACTCCACGATGGGCGGGTGAGTGATGAGGTACTCCTCAAAATCCACAGGCTCCACCGCCTCTGTAAGGGGAACCTGGTGGGAAAATTCCAACGTCAGAGAAAAGCCATAAAAATATGAAGCATGAGTTTGTTTGTTTGCTTTTTAAAAATGTTTTGGGAGTGTGTACCTTAGTTAAATCCTACAATTGTGGCAAATGTTTACAATTTTTTTGTAAATATTTCACAAGTTTATCAATATTTCTATGATTATAGATAGTTTATAGCAAACAAATCTAACCTTAACAGAGATCATTAAGATCCTTTATACTAAAGACAGAAGTGCATTTGATTAATCTTTAGCTTTACCTCCAGGTGTATTATGTATTGTACAAGCTAAAAGTTCTATGGGTCTTAGGGTGTATTCAGACTGGAAAAGTCCGTTGGTCTGGACGGAGTCCGCTTAATTTAGTCCAGATTGAGTCCCGAACCTTGTGCTTGGTCTGTATTCAGACTACCTCTCAAGTAGATATTTCTGTTTTGAACCAAAGCTAGAAAACAAAACAACTTGACTAAAGATCTCTTCAGTCATTGGCCAGGAATTACGAGGTTGGGGCAAAGGAAAGAAAGAAAGAATAATGAAAGTCCTATGATTTGCAATCATTGTCGGAATAGATCAGTTATTCAAATTTTATATTTCATTGACCAATTTTGAACGTCTGTATCAACGTCAAGAACAACAGGTTTTACTTGCTACTTTGGCACAGTGAAGGCATGCTGCAAGGCGGTTACCATGGAGATGAGGAAGAAGGTTTGCTGATGAGTGTTCATGACATATTGATTGTCGGGAAAACAGTGAGAAGCAACATGTATCAAGTTAAAGGTTGTTTTAATGAGCCTGCAATCATCCCACCATATTTGAAGGAGGTGCTGTGTCTCATTGTTGCTTCACTACTCTGCTTACATCCCATAATGCCTGGCTACAATGGTCATTTTGGTCCAGTTGTTCCACCCTGAGCACAGAGTCTATTCAGGCTGAGGAAACAGAGCGAACCAGAGCTCAGTCCGATAGGAAACGAGCCAAGACAATCTTTAAAAAAAGATTTCAGGGAAACAAACTCTGAATCACTTTAAGTGAACCAAGTGTGTCCAGTCTGAATGCAAAATTAGTCTTCTCCTAAAAAGAGGAACCCATAGATATCTGTCCCAGCAGTGTTAAGAATTACAAATGTGTGGGTTGTATTTTAGCTTCTCTTCTAAAAGAGGAATTTGATTGATTAAAAATAGCAACTATACCCTAATTACAAAGGAAAAGGGGAATATTTACATTATGACTTCAGGCTTGACTGACACTACCTCTTTAGCAAACACACTGTCTGCTCAAAACATGCAACAGTTGAAAATTCTGTGTGAAGTGGTTCATAGTAAAAACGACTCATTCCATGTGTTCATTGTTGCATATTGCAATACATGTGTTATTGACATAATTGTTTCAGACAATGTATAATCTATCTTTAACATAATAAAGACTCTGAACTCCATTTGCCCTATAGAAACAATAAATAAAAATGGTTGTAATCAGTCAGCTAATGCCCCATTCTGCTAAGAACTCAATGAATCTGCTCACACAATAGTTTAGCTATTGGAGCATTGTGCCATAGAAGTTTCCCAAAATGAATCAAATGGAAAACTGTAAAATTGTTGGGGGCAAGAAGAGTTTAACAGTAAGAGTTGATCCTTTCACCTCCTGGCTTAAATTAGAGTTAGAACAAACTTCTTTAGGCAAGATCCTCGCACGACACATAATAGAAGCTGGCGCCTATGACTGTAGACTGCAAACCCGGACACACCCGCCACTACAAACCTTGATTCTTTACAAGAAAGTCACCTTCTGTTGAAGGCAATAGAACGATAGCACTGACATCACAACACATTCTCACTCCCAAGTCGTCACGTGTTTGGTTAAGGACCCCTCCGTGTCACTTTTTGACGTTTTCTGTGTCCCTAACCCATAATTTTTTTGATGTGCTGGCTGTTTGTAAAATCAAGGGTTTGCACCTCTTGGAATGTGGTATCGGACGTGAACTGGTAAACAGGACACGGCCAGTAGTGGTACCCTAACCCAGTACCTGTACCATAACCGGCATCAAACGCTGTACAAGATGCAATACCGGACCCAACCCAGTACCAGACGCGGTATCTGAAGCAAACCGGGCCTGGACATGGTCCTGATGCAAATGGGTACCGGGTTAGGGTTAGGGTACTGGACCAGTTTAGGTTCGCGGCCCAGAGGTCGGGATCCGTGATTCAATGGGGATGTTTGGTGTGCGGACAAAAATGCAAGACAGCTGCAAGTCTTTAATAACAAAAAATCCAAAAACCAAGGAAGAGCTGAAAAATGGAATCAGAGTCACTAAAACGTAACGCACAGGCTCAAAAAAAACTGGCAAGAGAGACAAGAAGCTGGTACATAGGGCAACTAAACAAACCAGCTGGAAAGTGAGGGGTGGAAACCTTTAACAAGAAATGGGAGAGAAAAGCAAAAAGGCACAGTGAAACCCATTAAGGAGGAGTGGTGATCAGCCCAGGGGGAAAACACATGACAGCCAGCACATCAAAAAACGACAAGTTAGGGACACCCAAAATGTCAAAAAGTGACATGCAGGGGTCCTTAGCCATGCATCAATATGTGACGACTCAGTAGTGAGAATGTGTTGGACACCAAGGTCGTGTCCGAAATCAATATTTAGTGCAATATTTGGGGTGTTCATCAATTTGAAGGGCTGTCTGACCTACAATTTCAAAATCCATTGCTCTGGTAGTTTTCCAGAATTCCCTGGAAAAAAAAACTGTGAGCTTCGATAACTACTAGATTGGCAAATATAGAACATAATGCAATGCATTTAAATTATTTTTTTTATGTCTTTGAATTTATTTAATCTATAAATCACCAGAGTTTTTATCTTCAGAACACAAAGATAAACTTTGCAAAATGTTCATATTTATTAGATTTTTACTTTGGCAAAAGGGTGATGTCATATTTGCTGTTTAAAAAAATAGTAAGTAGTAAGCATATGTCCTAAGTACACTAAAATCAAGGGCACCAGATAAGTTTTGCATACTATATAGTCTGTTAGGGGTTAGGAAGGGAATTCTGACATAGCCTTTGACAAAGAAGCTCATTGTGTGACTCCAAACCCAGCTCAGAGACTGTACACTAAAGATTGAGGTTGAAGATTAATACATTTATATTATCAAAATATTATCCAATACAAAACAACAATGTTCCAGGAATTCATTAGGAAGACGACTTCAAGCGATGACATTCATGAATACCTCAGGCAGAAACCCGAGCAGAAAGAGATCACAGACGAACAAACACTGACACAATGTGTACCATCAGAACATAGAAGAAGCAGAAGCTGATATCAGAAAATCTGACCAGTTCATGGCAGAACAGGAACAGAATCTAAGTTCAAGACCTATAGAGGCCAGGATCTACCATCCCAAATGAAAGTTCTGAGACAATCCAGAACATACGTGCTGAATCCCAGGAGGAAGGGTGTACATGGAACGCCATTACTGACACAGTATACAGACTAATCTGTGCCAAATATGGACTTGAAGTCTCATGGTTAAGATAGGAAACACATCTGAACAGAGAAAGACAGACTGAATAGTGAAGTCTAACAGACAGTAGTGCTGGACGAGAAGGAACAGAGGGTCTTAGTGATGGACGCAGCAATCCCAAGCAATCGGAACATCGGGGAGAATTAACATGAGAACATCGAGAAATACCAAGGGTTAGAGAAGAGCTGGAAAAAATGTGGAAGGTGAAGGGAACATTGATCCCTGTGGTAATCAGAAAATGCAGGGTTGTGACCCTCAAAGTTAGGGAATGGCTTCAGCAGATTCCAAGAAAAACATGAGATCTCTGTCCAGAAGGCTTCAAAAAAAATAGACTTTGTTCCATTTTTAATGGAATTGAAGCATCTAAAAGTGTTTTAAAAACTCTGAACTTAATGTTATGTACTGATAAAGGACAGCTGGACATTTTGAAATACTCACTGTGTTACTTGTTGTGGTCCCAACATTGAGATTTTTGAAGAGCTGTGGGGAGCCTCCATACTGGCCAGCTATTTGCTTCCTAACTTCTGCTGCCACTGTCCTGCAAACACAAGAGAAACACACAGAGGATGAATTGAAAATACAACAGCATTTCCTAGATTTAATCTATTATTGGATCATAGTGTGTATGTTACAAAATTTACCTTGGAGTTCAGAAAAACTACTTAAAATCCCAATTTGTTGTGTTTTTTTAAGGAAAGTTTTTTTTAAACAAAAAATTTGTTAAAGAATATGAAGTTTAAAAACAAAAGTGACGCAATTAAAGAATTAAAAAGGTAAAAAATACACTACATATGGTGAAAGAGTGCAGAGATCCGTAACTTTAATTAACTTTATTTTCTAGAAAAAAAATGTATTTCCAAAACAAGAAGATATCCAATGCCTTTGCAGCTCTGGATTCTCCTCTAAAAGCAATATCCCCAGTCCCTACTGTGAAGGTTACCTTAAACTGTTGGCCGTGATTACAGTAATAGAGAGCAAGGTTGTGAGTCACTGAGCGAGGTCGTTGAAAACATATGGGCCGTGTCTGTTCCATTACCGTTGATGGCGAACGCAAACATCCTAAAAGTCCTGACAACGTTGTACAACAGAAGTCACACTTATCATTTCCGTGGTAAAAACAAATGTGCCTCGATCTGAACTGCCAAACTTAAGACGTGCATGATGATGTTCTATAAGAGGAAATCCAGTGGGCTCTGGGGAGCAATGCTGTCACCACAGCAGTGAAGCTGAAAGGACAAACACATTCCAAAGGCCTTCAATCTCAGCAGACCCACTGCTTTGTTGTGGTAAGTGCAAGTAACCGAACTAAACTGTAAAAAAAAAACAGGTCACCCTGTGATTACGAAATTACAGCAAACCAACTTTGAGGTGTGGAACTTTTTTTAAAAAACGCTGATATTCTTAGACCAAATAGTTTTTCTAAAAGCAGGAAATAAAAATATACTATAAACAGTCCTAGATCTTGATCAACAACTTTGGATTGCTTTCTAAATATAAATCATGCATCATTATTTATTCGAAAAACTGTGCGTACATAAAGCAAGAGAATGACATGTTTTAAAAGCTTACAGATCCACTCTCACTTTTCTGTAAAAATACCTGTTTTCTGAATGATATCAGGCTCTAAAATTATAGTTGGGGAATTTTTGTCCACATTTTCTGTGTTACTTCAACAACATGGGTTCATCTCAGCTATCCAAAGATCCTGCCGCTGTATTTTCAGCTTTTCTGTTGTTGAATTTCTGGTGGTTTAGACTCAAAAAATATGTTTTAATATATCCTTTTTTACCAAAGCTTTACTTCTAAATTACCTTGAAAACGCCTTTAAATTACAGTGAGATAGAGGCTGATTGAACGTCTGCAGCTTACCCACGCTCGGCTGTTGCCAAAAAAGCTCAAACTTCTGCCAGCATGCATTTGTTCGAGGTGATATTTTTTTTCTTAAAGGCGGTGCTCAGTTGACACAAAGGTGGGGCACAATCTAAAATTAATAGGCCTCTGGGGTTTCGTTAAATCCGTTACTGGTTTATTTGAGGCTTTTTGTGGAAGTAAATACCAACTTGAGAATACACGTGGGAAATTAATGAACATTCATCTACATCAAAGCATATTACCTTAAAGCTGGAGTCCTGTTCAAACATTGTGGAAGATCATTTGCAACTGAACAGTACTGTAACTAATGACAAGCTATCTTAAGTAGCTGCTGATTAGTTTAATATCAGGTTTATGCAAAACAGAGCAGACCTAAAGCTGAATGTTCTGCTGAGGCTTGAACTTTTAAAGAATTTTAAAGGGATAAAAATGTAACTAAAAACACAGGCTATTTATTGTTTATGAACTGTGCTCTGTTGTACCTGCTAATAAAGGTGCTTCTGGTCTTAGGGACAAGTTAGTTTGCCTTATAGCAGTTTAGAACTTTTATTTTTCAACTTTTTCCACTTTAACTTTTACTTTAGGATTGTAAACATATGAGCACAAATAACTGTGATAAAACCATTTTTGCTTCAACATAAATTTTATAAGTTTCCAGCTGAAACGTATCATTATTACATTCAAAATGCAAAGATGCTGTTATGGTAGAAGTTTAAAGATGAATCAATTTATATTCCTATAATCGAACTAGATCTGTCTGTCTGAGGCGGATTGAATCGAATCAAACTATACCATTAAAAATCATTTCAACATGAAATAAATTGATTATATTGATCTTGGAAAATAAAGTCTGGATTAAGGCACGGTAGGTTTACTTTGCTATAAAGTAAAAATGACAAGCAAAAAATGATCACGCCATCATTACAGTCCAACGTGTGGAAACACTTTGAATTTTGCAAAGAGGTGTGACCATACAGTGTGGTATAACGTTCAGATAATGTTCCCTTTGTGTTGTTTTGATGTGGAAAAACAATAGTGGAAACTAAAACGTGAATAGATTTGTACTAAATTCTTGTTTACTTTTTTGTAAAAAGAGAAAGTAAATAAATAGCAAACAGTAAGGGTTATAATCCTCCCTGCCATACATTTTTCTTTTCAGTTTATCTGTTTATCAATATGAACCAAAACTGTTGTTGATCAGCCAGGACACAACATGTAATGCTAACAAAAACAACAATAATACTATGTGCAACAATGATCAGTCAGGACACTTTGTGCAATGAGAAGAAATACAATATGTCTCAAAACAAGACAAAATAATACTATGTGCAATAATGTGCGGCTTTGATTGGATCATGCCTCTCTCTGCAATTCATCGCTTATTACTTAGCTATTAAGTCATATTTTTCTCTTTTTTAAATTTATTTTTCTAATTTTCTTAATGATCCTCAAGTTATTGTTTTATTTTTGTAATTCTGACATAAGAGCTGCCAAAGAAAAGTTAAAATGCACTTGTTTTTTTTTTTTTTTTACATGTACAAATAGTAATAATTTCTTGTCTTATTGTTTTTGTACACATGTTTAATTTACAAATGATTATCCTGCAAGAAATACAAGGAATGTGGAAAACTTCACATACCCGGTGTTCATCTCTGAGTCACACTGTTGAATTTTCAGCTAAGAATGTCCTGGGACGATTTTAGGTCAAGGAATTGATCATTCAAAATGGACCAATATCAACTATGAATCATATTGACAGCCAAAAATTATGATATATATCAAATCATTGCTAAAATGAATCATTACATCCCTATGTTATGGTAATACTCTAGTATCACTATGCTAGCAAAATAGCAGGTCAATTTCCCAGAAACCCTTGGGAGAAGTTAATGAAGTGTTGATTTGGTCACATTTTATAAATCAGTGGCAGTCAGAAAAAGCCAGACTACTGCGTTTGCTTAAATTAAATTAACAAAAATATGTTAATATTTTTAAGGACAAAGATTTTCTTTATTCACAGTAACCCTGATTAACTGTGAAGAAGTGGATGTGTTATTAAACGCTGATTCTAGTTATCAGATATGGAAGCTGATCAATTACAGAATTATTTTTCTGGGTAATAAATCCTAAAAGATCTATTCGTGATCACACTGAAGTGCATCTGAGGAGGAGTCCCGTCAGAACTCTGGGATGGTGGCATTTGACAGCCTGCAACAAAGCCCTTTGTTGAGCAGATTACTTTGATCTGTCTGAGGGCAGAGAAGAGGCTTAGAGCATCCGTATTTGACGGGAACGGGGGGAGGCTTTTGTCTCAAGTGAGATAACACTCCCGGATTAAGGTCTGACTCCAAACACATCACCGCAAAAACTTCTTCCACATCTTCACCACTGTCTGCCTCACTACTACTAGCGTCCCAATCGTTAGCTAATTTAGGCGATAAAGCTAGCTATCAAATAATACCGATATGTTAAGATACGGGTAACTGAGACCCGTTTAGTGCAAAAACCCTTGAGGCGATACAAGAATAATAGCCCCGCTTTGTTTGACTTATGTAGAAAGAAAGACAACTAGCGGTGCCGCTGAATGTCTGGGTGGGTCTGAGCATCTTTGCCGTTACAGCTAACAAGCGGTTAGCTTGGAGCAGGCAGGCTGCTGGGCCTCCTTTGCGGGGTTCCCGCAGCGGTGGTCAGACTGCAACCCTACTAAGAGAGCGGCTAACGCGCTCGGTCGCCCACTGGGAGAGCTCCGGTTGGGGGAGCCGAGCCTTTCTTTACCTGCTGATTTTCTGTGCGAAGGCGCGGCGTTCAGCCATGGCAGTGGCCGCTGATGTGCTTTAACGGAATTCCCAGGCAGCCAGACAGTATACGGCTCCGGTTTTCCACTCGCTCGGGTCACAAGCAAAACGGGAGAATGGGATGACTACCGTAAAGGCTGGAGGAGTGCGCAGGCGCACACACCCAATGAAAACAGTGTGCGCTTTTCTACAGTTTTATTTTGAAAGAAGCCTTTTCTCAGGTTAAAAAAGAAAAATATTTAACAAAAAGACATTTGTAGTACTTTCCTAAAGAAAAGCATTCACAAAAGACACGTGTTCTATATAAAAACAAAATGTTCACTCCTCACACTGTTCTATTAGACTTACATCACTATGTTAAAGTGCCATAAATGCCCAACTTTGGTGCAGGGAGCTTAATGAAAAATATAAAAATAAAACATTTTATTTTGTGCAACAGTATTGACCTCAGTACCTCTAAAAACTGCTATTTATTTATTTTTTACTGTTTATTCATGTGAATTAGACAGTACAAAGGTGATCTCTGACCTATACTTTCCTCCATGCATTTCATATTGATTAATTCTTTGGAAAAATAGCTAAAGATGAGTAGCCTTAGAAATAAATGTGCTTTAAAAATGGCATACAGGACATATCTAACATTTTGTATATATAAAAATGATATGTGCCTGCATAGAATCTATACAAGCAAGTTGGTAAATAGAATTTTGTGTTTCCTCTTTCTAAAATTGTTCAGGCTGTAGCTGGTGTGTTTAGATCAAAAACATTTGCACAAATATAAGGGGGGATTTGCACTCTATTTTGAAAGGAACAAAAAAAAGCTGTAATGGACTTGTTTTGTGTTGGACAGGCATATGAAGGAATCAAAACTTAAATTACCATTTTATAGGACATGAGATAAGATAATTTAGGACAAGATTGGATGAAATAGACCTTATGATGTTTATGAGTAAACCTAAGCATTTCAGAACATTTCAGGCACATCATGGAAACAAGAATGTTAAAATTCAGCAAGGTACAAACACAAGACAGGGGATTTATAATATAATATAATATAATATAATATAATATAATATAATATAATATAATATAATATAATATAATATAATATAATATAATATAATAATATAAAGTTGGTACATTGCATATAAAAGCCTCTTGAAAATAGTTTGAAATGTGGTTAATCAAAACCAACCATTAGCAAGTTTAAAATCCAAATAGTAAGAACTAAAAGTGCTGACATGAAATAAATATCTAAAGTAAACTGTAATAAATTTTCTATTACTTCATTTTTTTTATTTTAAACATTTCACTTTTGTATGCTTGATTTTATTTTATTGATTTTTTAAATCAATCCTTCGGTGTGAGCTTTAACTCCGCCCCTGTGGGCTGCACTTGTCATAGAATTTGACCGCACCCTCGTGACTTTCTCGGCGGAAATACCGCGAGATCATGTGATACGACCGCCTTACTTCCTCAAAGTGTAAACATTGGAGCTGGCAGACGAGTGTGAACTTACACAGTAGGTCATGAAGGAAGAAACACACCTAAAGGTAACTGTTTAACACATTCTTGTTTTTTTCTTCTTCTCGTTTTGTTTTGAAATTAAATTGAACAACCCAGCAGCGCGTCTGAAGCTGAAAAATTGCCGGTCGGAATCAGCTTTAAGGTAAAACTCGTTGTAGTATCCTTCAGTTTAGTCCCACTGCACCAGCTGATAAGTTTGTGTAAATGTCTGTGTACACAACGTTCAGGATCTGTTTGCGTTGTGGGAATGGGTTCCCTTCCTCGGTTTTCCAAATGGAGAATAAAGGGAGCGACGAGGTGGAAAAATTGAAGACGAAGTTCTATTCAGGGTGGAACAATGTGAAATACAGTAAGTAGTTTGCTTAAGGCTAAAAACACAGACGTGTCACGTGCTTTTGTCTTTGTTTTTAATGCCTGTGCGCTCCGCTTTGCTTTTGTAACCCACTCGACTGTGTTCTCCTGTCAACATTTGTTAGAGTGCATGCACAAAAATTGCATATGTTCTACTCGATTTTATAAAATTAACACTTTAACATTGCGAATTAAGCAATAGCAAAGCACAAACTAATAAAAATAATAGTATTTTATGTTAAGATATCAAAGTCATAAAGAAAAATAACAGTATTAGTAATAGCTCTTTGGATTATGTTGCAGCTTTGCTACAGAATCCAATGAGACAGGAGACTGCTGCTATTGAGTCACTCCTTAAAATAGTTCTTTGTCAGATAAAGAAAAGTTTGTTAGTCTGTCTGCTGTCTTCAAAAGAACAACAACATACATTCTCTTTAGTTCGTCTTAAAAATTGAATGGCAAATACATAAATGTAAAGCAAGAACAGACGATTTTTGCACATCTAAACAGATTTTTAACTGTTTCTTATGTGTTGCAGGTTGGGTTCTCAAATCGAAGACTTCATTCAGTAGGAATTCCCCGGTGCTTCTGCTTGGAAAGTGCTACCACTTTAAGGCTGACGGTAGGACACACATGTGACACATGTGAAAACACATGTCAGCAAAACTTTAATCTTGCATGCATTTAGATTAAGGTCTAATATTCTGCTGAAACGTGTAACAGTTAAAGATCCACTCAAGTAAAATATGTGTTTTTGTATTAGTTGTATTACCATTTTTCTCACAATGGAGGACATATATAAATCTTAATATTTCTGCTTCCTTCTGATGCACCAACTTGCAGACAAATAGATCCATCAACAAAGACTTCTAACTTTAATCTAATTAAAAATGTGGATTTTGTTCGTAAATTTGAGTTTTCAATTTTTTAGTCTCATCTGGATGTAAAATTAATAGTTTAATGTGTTTTGTCCATGTAAGCTACTTTTTTCCTGTCCTTGTAATAGAATTACTCAGATTCCTGTAATGACAAGAGTTTGACAAATACTCAGAAAATAATTTTCTGGGTATTAGAGGCTTGACAAAAACTTCAAACATCGTGCAACAAAGTCCTTCTTTAGATCATTAAAAAATGACACTAAAGACAGTTGAGAAATGGTAAACAGAAGGCCTCATCATCTTTTTATGAAGTCGAGACTCTGACAAATGAACCCGTTAGAACATAATAGGAACAAATGCAAAGAAACCTGATCATTTAGTGTGTTGAGACTAGAGCTTGTTAAGGTGGTGAAATAAAGCTGAACGTCTAATAATTATTTATCAAAACCTTCAGAAACTTAAAAAATAAATCAAAACATGTCTTAAATGCAGAGCTTTGAATGTTCTTGTGATCTCCTCTCTTTAGAAGATGACAGTCCTGATGAAGCCAGCTGCAGAGAACCAGAGGATGGTTTCTCCATGGGGAACGTGGAAGCTTTCCGGAAAGACTTCACCTCGCGTGTATGGCTGACCTACAGGGAAGAGTTCCCCCCTCTCCCGGGGAGCACCCTGACCACTGACTGTGGATGGGGCTGTTTGTTGAGGGCCGGTCAGATGATGCTGGCTCAGGCTCTCGTTCTGCACTTTCTAGGCAGAGGTGAGATTGCCATGGAGTATTTGACCTGAGGTCATTTAAAAAGAGGATTTACAAGTTGTTCTTCTATTTTTAGGTAAGATAACTACTGAAATATTTCTCTATAAAGGACTTAACATCCACTTCAGAATATTTATTGATCAATTTCTCCTAGGTTTACTGTGAATCAAGGTCATTTGGTTAATGCCTCAGACTTGATTCTGGCCCGTTTTACTGCTCGGACCACTCCCCCCCTCTCAGCCTTTCAGCTCCTGCCCTGTTTGTAAGGCTAAGGCACCGTTAAAGTGAAATAATGGGATTCTAAAACTGATAATTGAACAAAATGACATGCAGTCTGATCCCTTTCATTTTAAAGGTCTGAATATGCTTTTGACCCTAATGCTTTAAAAAGTTTGATGTAAAAGTCCTAGAGAATTATTTTGTGGTTCAATCAGCTATTTAGAGACTGATATAGAAAACAGAGTTAAGTCAGTTAGAAGATTGTTTTGGGGGTTTTGCTGCTGCGTTTTTGTCAGTCATATATCTTCAGTCTGTATTAATTAGTCATTTAAAATGAGATTAGACCCAAAATTGAGCATTTGAGTTTTTTTTTTTTTGTTTGACAAAGATACTTTACTTAGTTAGAGACATAACTAGTCAGTGTTGTAAATAAATATAGGAATATAATTTTAACTATTTTAATGAAATGGAGCATAATGTTTGTAGTGAAAGGTATTTATTAGGTGTCAAGTTATGTTAATCACTATTAATTAAATGCAGACAAATTAGCCCTTTTTTTAAGATTGCATTATTCTTAGTTTTAGTCTATAACTATTGTTGTGTTTTCAAATACATTAATATAAAAGGGTCCAACTTTTTATTTGCATGAAAGTTTTATTTAAACCCAGCTGAAAACGCATCTTACATTGCTCACAGTGCATGTTTGGGGGTCTGTGGACGCAGTGTGTGCTACAAATCCGTCGCTCCTGTGACATCATCAGTGTGCGACTTTTTAGTTCTTTACAGAAATAACCCAAACAATGACAATGCCACCACACCATGACTGACATCTATTATCTAAGGGATAAAGCCTGATGAGGTGTTTATTATCATGAATAATTAATGGGGTACACAGAGCTGATCGCATGGGACGCTAAATTGTGGAATAAGGAATGTCAATGTATGTATTATTTAATGAAATGTTGTTTTTTTTTATTGCTTACATACATTTTTTTATGTGTTTAATTAAAGCACTCTGGACCTGATTTTTTTTCTTTTCTTAATTGTTCAACATTGAAAAAAAATTCCCCTTGGTAGTGTGTAAAAGTCAAAGTTGGAAGTCTGTTTCATTAGGAAAACTTCATAAAGCCGTTTTTTGTATTTTGATCTTTTACTGCACCACAATGTCAGAAATTTAAAAGAAATACTTCAAAATGAGGCTTTTTACAGCAATTATTTGGTTAGATTAAAATAGATTATTTGGATTTGATAGTAAAATGCTAATAATATTACTCGGCTTTGAAAATAGATGCAATGATCTTTTGTTTACTGCAATACTTTCAGGCTACAGTAATTAATTTTTTCAAAAGTATTCTAAAAAAATGTTTTTGAATATATCTTCCCTTTTTTTATCTTCAGCATTTTTGATCCAGTCCTGCTTTTCTGTCTCCAGACTGGACCTGGTCAGAGGCGTTGACTCTTCAGCCTTTAGACACAGAGACGTGGACGACCACCGCCGCCAAACGTCTCATCACCTCCCTGAAAGCTTCGCTGCAGGGCTCCCCCAAAATCTCTAGTAGGCAATCGTCTGAGCCCCAAAGTTCCTCCCATGGTTCTGCAGAAGAAGCAGAAGCACATCTAAAGGAGATGTACCACCGCACAATCATCTCCTGGTTCGGGGACACCTCTTCGGCCCTCCTGGGTCTGCACAGGCTCGTCCGCTTAGGCCTGACTTTTGGAAAAAATGCTGGGAACTGGTATGGACCAGCTGTGGTGGCACACATCCTCAAGTAAGTTAGATTTTGGTGTGTAGTAACATTTTTCCTTTTGATTTCAAATGGATCACAGTAGTTAATTACATTTTTTCCCCACAGTTACGTGTTTGTTTTTTCAAAGATTACACCTGGTAACTTCTAGAATAAAGGTAACTAGCTTAGAGTCTAAAGGTGAATTCACACCGAACGCAAATTCAATGTTAAGTCAATGGTATAGGCACGCTCTGAGGCAAATTGAAGTCACACGACTTTCAGCATGAAAGTCTGCCAGCAGCTTGATTTGAGCGGCGAGGCGTGAATCAGGCGGTGCAGCCAAAATGTAAATACCTGAAGTTTGACAGGTCACCGTGTCACATCTGCCAATCAGGAACTCAGCCTTGGGCACGTGACATTTTCAGTGACTTGATCAGCAGGAAATTACTAATCCAATATGAGCGTTTTTGTCCTTTCGCAGCGCAGCGGTTCTCTGGCTGCAGTCAGCGTCCCGGTCTTCAGCAGAGCTCACTCATACGCCAGGAGAGAGACAGCCTGCTCCGGTCTCCTGAACTGTGATATTTTACTTATTTTCATTGAGACAATTATAAAAAAGACTGCCCCCCCCCCACTGTCCCACATGCAGCCGCAGGAACACATTTTTTGACAGGCGGCGAGCAGCGAATTTGCCGTTCGGTGTGAATGCACCTTAAGAGCTTATGTAATTTGATACAGAATAATCAAAATAGTTACATTTGAAAGGATTTTTAATATCATAAGTTTATAAATATATCCCTAATGAAACTTCTATTGTCCTTAAATGCCTGAATTTTGACTTTTGAACAACAGAGAGTAAGTGTAAAGAGGATGCATCTGTCATGAAAATGTGCTGTGTATTCCGATAAAACCAGTGCAAAGTTTATATATGTAGTCGGAGAAACCACACTGAACTTCCTCTTTCTTGGTTTTTGTTCTTGAATAAGTTATTCACTAACCAGCTTTTATTATTTGAAAAAAATAAGTTATTGGTAGAATGTTTCTGATTTGTCATGTGCTCCTGTGCATGAGTGTGCATGTGCAGAAGAACTTGAAAAGAACTGGAATTTTGTCTTCTTCAGCAGTGAAATCTCACCATACTGTGGGTTCTGAAAACACAATTAAAAACTTTATTTTCTGCAATTTTGGGAAAAAAAATTTACAGATTGTTCAGATTCTTTTAGAAGCCAAAACACTTGTTTTTTTTAGTTTTTTTAACATTCATTAAATATATCTTTATGCAAGCATTAAGCTCACAATTAGATTTTCATTGATTAAAATCCTGCAAGAAAGTGCTTAGAATAATGCCCCGCCCCTGCAGATGAAAAGTCTCCTCTGATTGGTTGTCTCTTAAGAATTTCAATTGTTTTTTTTAATGGTTAACGGTTTGGTGGTGGCACCTACTAATCCTAAAACTAAAAACATGCATGTCACTGCAGATATAGGGGATATAACACCCCAACCAACCAATCCCCTTCATGCTGGGTATCAAGCTGCCTCCACAGCCAAAAGTCTCTTCTCTATCATCCCGATGAATCCAGGAAGTTGTGGTATCACTCTTTAGACATTGTGCAGCAGACATGTTCCTGAAATGATCATTGTTGATTAAACCACTCCTGGGGAGGGACAGTTCTGCTAAGTCATACACAGAAACATGATCAACTTGGATTTTTCATGTTGATCATGTTCACTGTAGACTTCTGTAATCATCATAATTACCTTAAAAAATACCCAAAGATCCTGATGGTTTTCTTTCTCTTTCTATCTGTTTTTAGAACGACAAGAAAAAGTAACCTACTCCATCATAGTATTTACATATGCCCTACAGATGTTTGTCAGATGTTTTAATGCATTGTTGGCTTTTTCCTCAACATTCTTCTGTCCTCGGTCTCTTCCTCTTTCTCTACAGAAAGGCTGTGGAGGAAGCCATGGATTCTGGCTTGGCGGGTATAACTGCCTATGTCTCCCAGGACTGCACAGGTATGAAAGATGGTCCTACTGTTGATAAAACAGGAAACTGGGCACTTTGCCTGAGCTGTTCCTTTTCTTCTTTTTCTCGACCATTTCTCTGTGTCTGCAAGACTGGAGCTGCTGAAAATGTTGACAGGCGCTTTTACAGTCTTTCTTCCAGTAGCAGACACATTCGTTCCTAACATGTACCTTCCATTTAAATGTTCGGTTAACTTTAATGTCGGAAGTGTTGATTCATATTTGGTCAATTTTGGAATGTAGTTGAAAGCTACGTTAAGCAGCTGTTCATGAAAAGTCTATGTAAACTCAAATTTCACACAAGTTCTTCGACCGTTTTAGGGCATGTACAAAACGTGTGGTCACTGAACGCTCAATGAAAGTTAAAGTGGGTCAAACTTTGACGAATCAGTGACTCAGATTTGGTACTGATGAATGGATGGCATCCCTTTTAATTCATGGAAGTTCCAACCATTTGAAAATTGATCATGGAGAAGAAATTAATAATTGCAGTTTGTGCCCGACTGGAATTCTGACACCAAGTCTTTCAAATATCAGAAGAAAGCTGAAGATTCAGGAGAGTTGCACTTCCAACTGTAAGTGACAGACATTCGCTAGTAAACGGTAGAAAAAGAAGAAGAAGCCCCTCCCTGCTGGTTCAGTGTGAACACAATTCACAAAAACACACTAATTGTGGTTTTGTGAACTTGTGTCTGTAGCTTTACAGTTGCAATAATCCACGGTTGAGATTGTAAAACTAACAACTTTCATCTTTTTGTTGATATTTCACAACCCTCATCTAAATAAAAAAAAAAAACACAATATGTGAACCAAACAATATAAAGTGCACATCTGCTTGGTACAATCAAGCAGGTGTGCACTTTCCCCACATCAAACATGTAGGTCAAAAAGACACATTTAGCTAAGAAAACAGTTTACGATTTCACCTTTGATCCTTTGTAGTGTACAGCGCCGATGTCGCAGACTGCCACAAGCCGCCGAGAGCCAGGCAGGAGTCTGTGAGTCCTCCTGTAGCGGAAGGAGGCCCCTCTAAAGAAGACCAAGCAGGATCTGCTCCCATCTTGCCAGACAGTCAAGCTGTGATCATCCTCATCCCTGTAAGGCTGGGAGGGGAGAAGATAAACCCGGAGTATTTTGAATTTGTTAAGGTGAGGAATCCGTTTGCGTTCTGTCTGTAAAGAAAATAATTTTTGGTGAATATTTTAACTGTTATGTGTGTTTCTTGTTTTACTGTAGAACATTCTGAGTGTGGAGTACTGCATAGGCATCATTGGAGGAAAGCCCAAGCAGGCGTGCTACTTTGTGGGATTTCAAGGTTAGCGTTAGCATAACGGAGAAAAAAAAACTCAGAAACAAACACTAAGGCTGGTGTGAATAACAAATTATCTTTGTAAAATACGCCCTTCCTACTTATAGAGACAAAGTAAGTTAATGTATTCTTGTTTGCATGAGGAAAACGGAGAGGAGTGGAGATGAAAGCGAGTGAAACAGCGCTTACTTTATTCCCTCTGACCCATCAAAGCCTCGCCCATTTATCACCGGTAAACCGCCCAAGTTGTGAGCCGTAATTGATTTCCATAGGAGCCGTGCATTAAATTTAATCCGAGCCCCCCCCCCAAAGTGAGCCACTCTTCATCACCTTCAGGATCCAAGAGAAACCTTCAGTTGTACATCTTGGCAGTCAATATTTACGCATTTACATTTTACCAATTTGAGATGCGCTGGCTGGCGGATGACGCTTAACCGACAAGCAATACATTCTTCCTGCCGGGGCACGGCCCGGCGCCGCATTCATCATATGCAAATGCTGGAATATAATTGTTTGTAAAAGTAATTTCCCTACACAAAAACTTACTAAATAAATAAATAAATTATGGCGCCTTTTTTAAAATGTCCTTTTTGTTGTTGCGAGTGGAAAGAGCGTGCTTGAGCAAACGCGTTTGATTATGCAGAATGTAATCCACCCCGGGAGATATTAAAAAGCAACAACCTTCTGGGAGGCAGATTTGACGCACTCAACCCCAACACTAGACCATGTGGGTGACTTTGAGCTGCTCTGCATAGAAATTGAGGAGAAGCGCGTTTTTGTAGTAATCTGATGTTTTTGAATAACTTGTCTTCTGTTTTGTCCTTGTAGATGACAGCTTGATTTACATGGATCCTCATTACTGTCAGTCTTTTGTGGATGTCAGCACCGGCGATTTCCCTCTCCAGGTAATGTGAAATTACGCCGGCGAGCAGACGAGGGCTCGCTGTAATGTGAATTTAATAGTCTCTGTTAGTACTTAAGGCTGGGAAACCGAAAGCCCAATTACAGACACCCCCTCACCACCCCAGTCTACTGATTTATTTGGTGCTCAGATGAGTGAAGCTGCTTCGTATTTCACAATTCATTCATAAAAACATTTCAGCATTTTTTTGTTTTATGCTTTGGTTCAGTCAAATAAACAGTGAGTTCATTAAACTTCATTACAGATGAAAAGGACTAAATCTTTGTCTGTTTTCTGTCTTGAAACTGGGATCTTAAGATGTATTTTGTCTCTTCCTTTGTAGTCATTTCATTGCCCTTCTCCGAAAAAGATTCCTTTCAGCAGGATGGATCCCAGCTGCACGATTGGCTTCTATTCTAGAAGTATTCAAGACTACAACAGAATCAGGGAAGAGCTGTCCAAGGTAAAACACATTCTTTCAGAGCTCCACTTGTTTTTTCGTTGTTTGACCACTAGGTGGCAACGTTTAGCCAAGAATCTGCCTTAATTTGAGCTCTGGATCTCCATCTATCCCAAATAGATGCTATAAGCAAAGTTTCTGACTTAAGTGCTCTGCTAGATCTGTTTGTGTAAAACGAATAAAAAAAAAAATATCCGTCCCAGCATGGTGATGGGCTGCTCTGGCTGATTTTATAAAACACAAGCTTCTGTTGTTCCAGCTGCTGCAACCATCCACAAAGGAGAAATACCCGGCTTTCACTTTCGTGCAAGGTCACGGCAGAGACTATGATCTGTCAGCGGGCCTGACCCCAGAGAAACTAGAATGGCCTTTCATCCGCAGCCCGCCGAGAACGGTCACCACCACCGGAGACTTTGTGCTGCTTTAGCTGCCAAATGGAAAAAGACGAGGAGTCAAAACGCTGGTATCCCAAGGCCTCATGCACGGAAACTCTGAACTTTATAACAACTTGAATGCACTTTTTAACACAATGCACAAAAGTGCCACTTACTGCCAAGACTTTAGTGAAGGACACACAAGGACACTGAATATATTGGATTATTTCTTTTTGGACACTTTCTGGTGCTCTACTTAATCTAGCAGTCTTGAAATATAAGAATTAAAGATAATCCTGTGCTTTTTGTTTTTGACTGTTATTTTCAATAGTTTTTCATAAAGATTTTGGAGCATTTCCATAATTAACATATATATTTCAATAGGTTTCAAGCTTTCTGAAAGACTGAACGAAACAAAGGGAATATAAAGAAATTAAAATCTAGTTTATTAAATCTTATTTTGGTGGGGGAAAGAACTCTCTCTTTGAACATGGGATGCTTTTGTGTTTGATTTGTGTCGGTTTCAGTTCTAGAGGCAAGATGTTAAAAAAATTATTATAATTTGCTAGTATTGCCAGTATTTTTTTTCTTTTTGAAAGTTATCTTGTATTTACTGCTTGGTGAAGTTCAACCACTCCCTTCCTGGAGTCGGCGTAATTTACAGCAAAAAAAGAGGTTTACAATCAGGGATTCAGCAAATCGGCTTGTCTTAATTCAGTGTAATTCAGCTTCCTTAAACATTTATTTTGGTAAAAGTTCGTATTGTTTTAGTTAAAACAATACGAAGTTAGTTGTTTTTTCACTGAATATTTAATCCAACTTGACTAATTCTGATGTTTCATTTAAAGAGAATATACAAATGATGCCATCATTTCTCTTAGATATATTTTTTCTTTCTGTTTCATGTTTCTAGATACTGTAGATTTTGACATATATGGATATTTTTGAAGTTCTGCATGAACGTGACCTGTTTAAACAAAAGTTAGAAATGAAAAGTTATGGAATTTAAAGGGGAATCCTTCACATATGAAAAATCATTTTTTGTTGTTCTGTATGGAGATTTATTAATGTTTGTTGTCTGTATGCTTAGTATTTTTGACAATTTAATGCAGCTTTATTTAGACATTTCAAAGTGTGTCTCATCTTTCATTTCTTTCTTTGCACAATCCATAACAGCAATAAGTTTAAGTTAAGTGAAGAAGTCTGTACTTCAAACCTCATTCAGGCACTTTTTTCCTCCTTTTGAATTGTTCTCATGCACTTTTGCACAGTGCAACACCTACAGGGCTTGTGCGTTTGTATAAATAAAATTGCCAAATTACCTGTAAAATGTTTTGACACACCTTACAAGTAAAGCCAATCAAAACCCACGGTCTCTCATTGTCTTTTGCATGAAGAAATTGGAGAAGTTGTGAAAAAAATCTATATTTCCTTAACTTTTAGGATCTGAATACAAACCTCAGCTGTGCCTTTACAATGAAAGAGATTCTTTTCCTCTCGCGGTCCAACGTAGCAGATTAAAACTAATCGTACGTGCTAACCATCTCCACAGCCCATTAACCAGGAACCGGAAAAAATGTGACCCAGTGACACTGGCAGCAGTTGTGGAGGAAAAGAAAATATCCTTGTGTGAAAAAAAAGCCCTGTTACCATGGATAATCTTTCTGTTTCCTCCCAGTTTGAGCTATGCCGGACTGTTTTCCTGTTGAGCTGTGCTTTTTAAAGGAGGGCACTGTCTCGTCTGTGAGGAATCAGGGCAAGGGTGAGGATAGACGGAGCGACGGAGAAAGAACCTCGTCTGTTCTCGTCTCCACCATAAAGAAGCACATAAAGGCATCATTTAGATCCCCTGTCTGATCTGTGTTTTTGTCACTTTTTTCCCCCGTCTTGTTGGCTTGGTGACAGGCTGTGTAGACAGGGTGGGAGCATCAAAAATATGCAGAAGAGACAGATCTGCAGAGACGCTTCTTCTGTTCTGGAGTGGAGATTGGAAAGAAAGGCTGGAGTGGACAGGAGGGAATGGGACATTTAGATTTTTTTTTTCATGTCAGAAACATGAAAGAGCGTTTGTGCTGCAGGGCACAAAGCGATCTGAGTCTTGGATGTATGAAGATCTGACTAACAAGGAGCAAGCTCAAGGGAAAATGCAGCCAGCAAGTAGTGGCCTCAGAAAACAAGAGACATAACGTATCACCCAAAGCAGCTCCTGAACGAGTCTTACATCTGTTCAAATAAATTCCTAATAAAGAGGAAGTCCACGAAAGGCTATCCTAAGACATTGAAGTGATTTAAGAGAACTGAGATGGACGATGTCTTACAGAAATCCCCATCGGGACTATCAGTTCCTTTTTCTAACTTTGATTCAAACTCCTGCAGCTTAAAACTGCACAGTATAAAGGAAACTTTTGGGATATGATCCATTTTATGAAAAGCCATTGAGATTTTTACTAAGAGGCTGAAATCATTCACTTTTTTTCTAACTATTAAAAAAAAAAAAAAGAAGCAAAGCATCTTTTTAACTTTTTACCCACTAAGCACAACATGTTGATCATATATGGTGAGTGTGATCACTTAAAAAAGGCTTTTTATGCTTTAGGATTCTTCCAAATCAAGATAAGCATGCAAAAATAAGAGAGTTCAGAAAAATACTTTGTTTCCATTCAATTTCCTCTATTTTAATGTTAAAAATTGATTAAATGCGCAAAGAAATTGTTATAGATTTAAAACAGCAAAGCAGCAAATGTTTTTAAGCAAAAACATAAAGAGAAAGACATGATTAATAATGTTAGAGTTAATATGCAGAATGCTTGTCTCTTATATATACAAAATGCAGACAGAAAAAAAGTAGTAAGATATCAAAACCTATTATTGAAAAAAAAACGATACAAAAAAAATGTAGAAAAATAACAAGTTTTGTGTTTAGGCAGAGATTTTACTCAATTTTAATACTGCATACATTTCTAGCAGGGCAATTTTATTTGTATAACACATTTTGACAAGTGTTTTACACAAAACATTAAAAGAAACATTCAAAAGGAATATTAAAGGAGTGATCATTAAAAATGTAAAGAAAGTTGATAAGAACAGAATTTAAAGTAAGCTCAAAATAACAGTGCAGGCGCAAACTTTTGAATAAACATTAAAGCTACTGAGGGCTGGGTTGAAAAAAATCGATTAATCAAATTGAATTAATCTAAGCTTAACAGATGAATATTCTATCCACAAAAATATAGATCGACATAGAACATAAAGTTCAAGTCTGCTAGCTTGATGCTAACATTTAATGGAACTTCCCATAGGACGGCTAATGTTAACGCTCGGTCGACGTAAACAAACAGTGCTGACTAAACAGCTTTATATACTAACACAGGTATGAATTTTACAAAGGAAACATTATTCAAGTAATCATTTGTGGTCTAAAGCAGAGTTTTTTGCTTATTCTTTGCTTATTCTTCTAAAAAAAAAAAGTGCACTGCTATAGCGTGAGCTCCACCTAGTGGCCAAACTGAAACGCCCTCCAGGAGAAGCAGAACAATGTTTACAATGTTAATGATCTAAACATATTTTAGAGCTTCTCGTTTTGAGAAACTATGTAATGTGCTATTAACAATCTCATTATTTTACCATTAAATTTTACAGTATCGCATTAATATGAATATATAGTAGATTATTAAAGTATTTCTAAACAAATGTATCTAAATGTGTAAATTTGAAATTGAATCGAATATAATTGAATTGAGTAAATCAAAAGAATCAGAAAAAGAAAAGACAAATTGAAATAGAATCAATCCAGCCTCTGGTATATCGAATCGAATTGATTCTGGAAATTATTACTAATACCCGGCCCTACTGAGAACAGTTTTTAACCTGGTTTTAAATAAACTGTTTCAGCTGACCTAAGGTTTTCTGGAAGTCTGTTCCAGATCTGTGGAGCATAGAAGCTGAATCCAGCTTCTCCATGTTTGGTTTTGTCTCTAGGAACTGAAAAAGATAATATTTAGATGAGAGATGAAGACGAGAGAGGAGCGGTCTGGCTGGTACATACTGGGTCAGGAGGTCAGTCGTGTATCTTGGTGCAAAACCGTCCAAACATTATAAACCAGCAACAGAACTTTAAAGTCTATTCTTTGGCAGACAGGTAACCAGTGTAAAGACCTCGGAACTGGACTGACTTTTTTGTTACTTGATGAGTTTTTGGGATTCTTGTATTACAGTGTTAAATAAATATGTATCAGTTTGGTGACACATTTATTTGCAAACTACAGCAATTATAGAGGATAATTTGGGCAGCGTGTTTGAAAAAATTGAGAATAATATTTAATATGACATTAAGTTTGTTGCTTTTCTATCTTATAAAAGTGTTTTTCATTCCTTTTGAACTTCTTAAAACTTCTTCAGCTGATCGGACCATGATGGATGAGTCAAAGAAGGTCCAGGGGAATTAGTTGTAACAAAAAAAGCAAAAATATGTTCTGCACAGTCTGTGAATGTGCGCTTGGCTCTGTGGAAGGCAACAAAAAATGCTGTGTGTCTCTTTTCACTTTTCATTCTTAAGGAACGTGTAAATTTATAAGGCTGAATGTGTAGTTTACGCATGTACAAGTTGTGTGTTAGACATTCTAAATCTTAGGTGTCACACTCCCTCCCTGTCTTCACACCAGGTGCAGGGGTGCTAGATTTATACCCAGTAGCCCTTGCCCACCCTTGTGGAATGCCATGCATCTTCAAACAGGTACTTCGCTTTGAAATCTCATCTCAGCGTGATCTTTAAGCGGCTAAATATACCCAGCTCCCAGATCCTGCAGCCGCTGGAGCGTAAATGCCGCATCAGACTTGCATTCGGAGTCTTGAGTCTGTCTCTGCAACTGTCCACTTGTCTGCCCCCCTCACTGTCTCCTCTGGCTCCCCCCAAGCAGCTCCTGGAGAAGTGCTGAGGCACTGCATGCCTAACACATTTCCTCTGGGCTGAAGCCAGACAAATGTCATAATGCTGTGATTAATCAGCAAGACAAGACAGCAGCTTTAAGGGTGTTCCACCCTGTGAACATGACCTACAGCCACACTAGGTTAAAGGTTCTTCACCTTTTTTCCTTTCGGGTTAAAAATGTGCTCTGACGTGAAACCGGAGCTGAATAGTTTAATAATCCTGAACCCATCAATTTGCATGAAGCGGCCCAGGCAGAACTTTACATGTTGTATTTTTAGATAAAAGTTTCAGCGAGAGAAGTGTGTTTCTGTTAAACTGGAACCTCATTACAGCATCATTTATCACAAAAGCACCCCTAATAGTGTTTATAGTTGATTAAAATGTTTAAAATATTTTATCCAAACATATTCACAAGAATTTGTAATGTTATGTCATTTTCTAAAGTTGTGCAGGCATCTGATTAATTTAAAAAGAAAATAATGAATTAAATAAATATAATTGTCTCTAAGTTTTCACTCTGTCTATAAAAAGTTAGAGTAAATGACACCTTTCAGAAACTGTCACTTTCAATTTTTAATTATAAAATACAAGGATCTGTCAGGATGGACATATGGTGTAAAATATACCAATCCACCTATGCAAAGCAGTGAAAGTTGGTCCACTGTGGCGACCCCTAACCCCTGGCTTACACTGCATCAGCTCCAGAGTCCTTACATTACTTGAAAAGTGCATGAGGCACTGTGGCAGAGAGCACATCTGTCACTGAGTGAGGGCTTAACAAAGTTATTGGTTTGGGTGGTCACTGGATTTTGGTTGTTCACAGTTTTATTTGTCTACTTCCTGTTTTTTTAGAAGCACTTCCTGTTCGAGGAAGAAAATGGACGCTTAAAAGGAAGCACATTTGGACTCTTTTTTTTGGACAGTGGTTTGTTATTCTGACAGGCACTCATAATGCATCCAGTCCGGTCTGGCCTCTCCGGCGCTTCGTATCCGCTTTGTTGGCTTCAAGTTTTTGCCAAACGCCAGAGCCGAGCCGGAGCACTTTTTTGTGAAGTTGGGGCTATTAATGACCTAAACTGGAAAACATGCGAGTGAGTATAAAATACATCTGGTACATTTTCCAAAATAAAACCTATTTTCTACTGTATTTGCTGTTTTAATCGTGTTGTAAATATTACGTCGCTGTGACAACCAACTCCGGTCTCCCCTATTTATTTTGGGCATTTAAGCCTATATAAGACAAGATTATTAATATAAGTTCTGTGCTTACCCATTGTATGAAGACGGGTCATGCAGAAAAAGACGTGTTGTGAGATAATTCAATATCATGGCGGAATGAGGGTTTGTTTACTAGTATTTCCTATATAAATGGCGGGTTGGTGTGAACCTACGTGAGTTTGGAGCCTCGTGAGCCTGTGGCTCCAGCAGGACTGCAGCCAATCATAGCCAATGTGAGTCATCTGCTCTGGCGTCTGCATCGGCACCGGACCGGATGCAGTGTGATCCTGGGGTAACAGTGTATGCTGAATGGTGAACATTTCATTTTGTCCACGTGGGGCCTGTCTCAGCTGACGCCCTGGAAGGGTCGTATGGCTGTCACAAACCATGCATTACCAAACAATTGCAACACTGGAATATCCTAAAAATCTTTCCATTACTTACGTCAAACTAAAAGAACACCACTTCTTGGTTTATCTCTCACTAGGATTTTCTGTGGCTAAGACCCAAAGCAGATCTCCTCACCTACTGCTGGCTAACCTCACCAGGTGGGCACTGGAGTTAACATTTAGATAACACATGCATGTGGCGCCTTTCCATCTCCATTGTGAGTGCAAAAATCTTAGCACAGGTTGAGGGTCTTCAGGTGGCCGGGCGATGAAGAAAAGGGAGGGGTTGCTACTCCCGCATCCCAGGATGTGATGTGGAGCAACGCCAAGATTCCTCATCCTGCTGTCCTCTGGGGCATGGCCACCCCTCTGTCAGCTTTTACTAACCGGATGCATCCAAAACAGGCTCGCCGGTTGAAAGCAGCGGATATTGCCTCCTTTGTAGCTGTCGGCTTGTTTCTTTCTGCATGGCAGTGTGGAGCGGGGCGCCAGGCGTGTGTGAACTGGAGGTTGTCAGCATGTGTGTGTGTGTGTGGGGGGGGGGGGTGAAATGTGTGCGACAGAACATGCTATGAATTTAGGAGTTTTTCATCCACCTCACTCTCACTCAACAGTCTCAGCTCTTTTGGATTGTAACTAGCATCCGTCTCTGCTGAGCGTTTATTATTCCCCAGCAGCTCTGCTCAATGGCGTCTAGCACATTCCGTGTTACTGTGAGGCTCTCCTCGTTCATAGGCCGCTGTCTTTCTGTGAATGCATGTGTGGCATTTTCCTCCCTCGTGCAGATTTGTGTCTCTGCGTGCCGCTTTGCAATCTTATCTCCATCTAAAACTCCTGCAGGCCCTGTGCACCATTATCACGCAGTTGCAATAAAACCCACACTAATTAAAGGGGATCTGGCTGTAATTGCCTCAGTGAATCAACTTAATCAGCACCTGTACTCACAGTCAACCTAATGGTTCAATCTAACCTTTTAATATCACAAGAATTAGAATTGTAAAAAATTATGCACACGATAATCATTCCTGTATTTTGAACCTCTTGAGTGGACAATGAGTAGACCATTGTCCAACGCAAATATTAAAGCAGCAGCCTGCAGAGTGGGCATACTAATTTGTGGGAAACAGGACAGAGGTGGTAGAATATCAGTGATTCAAGTTACTTATTTGGCAGCTTGTGCATTTTAAAACATTTTTGCAAATTTGAAATTCTTTTTGAATAATAGACAATTAAAATGTGAAATTTCAAAAGTTAAATGATCAATTAAGCCCAATTTTTTTGTGTGGTTTATACTTTTTATTAGTATTGCAAATAAAAAAAATCTGTGCAAATCCTTACTAATAGAAATTGCACATCAAAATAGATACATTTAACTTTTTTGTGTTACTACATCAATAAATTTTAATTGGGTTACTGTGTGTGAGTCTAAACTGAATTAAAAAAAACTTTCGTGCAACATAATTACCAAAAGTTTTTAGCAAATTAACAGGATTTTCAAATATCTGCAATCTATAATTGAAGCTTAATTATCCCATATCTGTGTACAGTTGTTAACCTCTGTTGACTCTATTACAAATGCATTTTTCTTGCCTTGATTGCGTGAAATAAACCATTTCAAATCAAAATTCACAATCAAATCTAATATTAACCATTGCGGATGCATTTCAATGGAGATTTATTTGACCCTTATGAGAGTTTTTGTACAAAATTACAATGTTTAACAACAAAAATAGAAGTTGAAATTGGTCAAAATAAATGATAATCAAATTCTGATGTTTTATTATTTTTCCTCCACAGTAGAAAAGTAAAGATTTATGGAGATGCTTTGATTTGTGCCCATTGTCATCCAATCAGTGCAGAATGAGAATTGTATGGACATATTGGTGCAGTATTCCACTGCAATTACATTGTAGAATATTACTCATTATATGTGGGAAAATATTAGAACTGGAGAGTAATATTTGATTGAATCTTATGGCCAAAAGAGGGGGTTGCAATTTAAAACCATTAAATTGAGACTCCATACATGAACAAATGTTCAAAAAAAAATCTAAATGCAACACAGCAATTTTTACTTATCTCTGTCTTACTTATCTCTATGGATTTGAGCAAATCTTGCAATTAATGTCCCGATATTTTTACAAATCAAATGCAATGCCTTTTTTTCTCTGTCAATTTTATACTTAATTTGGGATTCAAAGTGTATTAAAAACTCCCACAAAGATGCAGAGCAAAGTGTTGGCAAATACAATCACAAGCATGAGATGGAATAAAGAAAAGGCTAAAATCATGAATAAATTAACACACCCATTACTCTGGCAGTGCTCGGGCCCTCGGCCTCATTGAAATATAGGCCTTTTCAACACATATACCTAATATACTAAAAAAGAACATTTAAAATGATTCAGTGGCTTGTGTGAACACATTAATTTTCAGTACTAAAAATATATTTTTAAGCAGGTCTTGGGCTCTTCTTTCTTGTGTGGAGTGCATAATGGATTCCTATGTGATCAATTATAGTTGCTGAGGAAGCGGGAGATAAAGAGTCCTCAGCAGCACCCACCCGGGGTTGTTCTTCTTTAAATGAAGTTTTAATAAAGAATGACACAGAGGCCGCACAAGGTCAATTATCAGACTTTGCCCGCCCTGGATTCTCTCCTCGGGTCTCTGTGCTTAGTTAGGCATAATAGCTGTCAGTCAGAGCCGGCTGATCCACACACGGAACTGTCAGGCGCCCAGACGAAGGCTGAACCTATCTATCCAACGCCTCTGTCAGAGTGCGTTTACTGTTGACTATTTTTCGCTATGACTGGCACGTAAGGTCGCCTCTGTCACCGACAGGCAAATCAGGAGAGCTGACTGTGGTCGATGTTCATTTGTCAGGGGCCTCGTTGAGGAGAATATCTCTTTATGCATCAAGAATACGTTAAAAGTCACTGAGGGCATAGGTGGAGGTATTCATTCTGCCTGTCCTGCTGTTCAGTCTGCATCGAAAGCTGAGCCCCCCCCTCCTTAGGAGCCATGTCCTCTTAAGCAGCGAGGTGGATTTAATGTACAGGGTGCTTATGAATACACTTATGTATTCATTTGAGCAATAAACGCCGGGCCGGGTCTCACGGAAAAACAAACTGCCTACCTTCCGGCAGCCATTTTAATTAAATGCCATGGATTGTCAAATTTATCGATCCCCCCCCCCCTCCACACTCACACACACACCGCCTCACTCCCCCTCCGACGCAACCCTGAAGGATGTCCTGTGCCATTTCCATATCTTTATTGGCTTCTGGTGTTAATGTGAGGTGAGGGATGAAAGGAGATGGAGGACTGCTCGGCTAAATTGGGCCTGGCTGCAATGGATGTAGATGGGTTAAGGGGGGGGTGGGGGTACACATGTCCCGGAGCGATAGCCTGTGAGCTTTAGCCCGGCTCTCACTCTCTCGGAGCAGATCTGTGTGCAGATGGGTGTCTGACAGGCCTACAGCTGTTCTCCTAATTGTTCATTAAGTGTTCTATTGATTCCCTTATTTCAAGTACATGTGTCTTTCAGCCGCTGCTCTCCATGTGAAGTGGCAAACACGCGTGCAAACCCCCCACCCACACACACACTCTCATGCACCCTGGCTTGGCCGAGATGACAGGGCCCACTGATGGTGAAAATGTGAACTGCCACTTCTAATCCAGGACCCTTCTCTCAGCGGGATCCGACGGACGGGGCCTGGAAAACAGCACCTCATCCGACGCACCAGGCTTTTATTTTCCAAACTTTTAGCATCAATCAATTAAAGTGCTGGCAGCAGCATGGAAAATTGTTTAAATCCGTGTTAAGAGGCGGCAGACTCAGATTGCACCTGGCTGATAAGGGAGCCTGTTTGAGTCTATTAGATCCTCATAGCCTGGTCTGATTAGTCAGGGAGAATGCAAGCTTTATTTATGCAGAACATGGCCGACAAAGATGGAGACCAGATCAAAGGAGAAGAAGAAGAGAATCGAAAAATGGCTAAAGACCCAATGAAAAGTGATTTTGGTGTATTTAACCTGTCTTGTATTTTGTTTTTCTCATGATGGTGGACATATATAAATGAAAATAAAGCTTAAATTGCATTTTTTTTTCCAAGTTGTGTTGAATCAGATCCATTAATATCTTTGTTTTCCACATCTAAACTGTTTTGATAGATAGCCCTAATATTTCTCCCTGTTTTTGTTGCACCGCTAATGTTAGGTTGGGGTTTTGAGGGGCTGTAAGCTGGAGAGGAGTGGAATCAAAGGGATGATGGGAAATGATTTAAGGCTTACTCCCCACCAACAATCAACTCAGAGTCAAATTTCTGATAAACTCCTAAAACTTTTGTTTCAGAAAATGGTACAAGTTTTTATTTTATTTTTTAAAATTTTGCTTAAAAACGCAATAGTTATAATTAAAGGACCACTAGGAATGATTTTACAATAGATTAAATGAACATTGTAATGGGTAAAAATGTGCAGAAGCATAAAGAGGAAATTCATTTCACTTTTATATAATATTGTTGAACGGCTACTTATGTATCTGGGCTAGTCAGTGATAGGGAGAGAAAAATCACCAGCAAAACTGTAACCTTTTCTCTTTTTTCCTCTTTGTTCTTAGCCTCACAATTTGGCTTTCAAATTGGACTGAGCGCTTCAGTGAGTCAAGTCATATACTCCCAGCCTGGGTGGTCGTCTCCATTTCTTGGGCGAGGAAATTCTGTCGGCCTTCCTGCGTTGAGCAGAGTGATAATGTTCTCTGTAAAACACAATCAGTCACCTCCCTCCTCGCCTTTGTATAAGCCTCCAGGACCCCCAATCAATACCGGCTGGCTGGGTGACTTATCATTGCAGTCCGGCCGCAGAGCTGAACAGAGCTGAGACGAGCGAGGCGAGGCGGCGGACGACGGGCTGCATCCTGATGCAGACGTGAGGCCAAACCTGGAGGCTGGAGAAGTGACACGCAGCCTGAGGAGGGAGCGGCTTTATGAGCTAACGTTGTTAAAGACAGGGCGGAACAGGAGACTGGTTGAATAATTACTAAATATTATCAGCCAAAATTATTTTAAATAGTATGCTTTAATTCTGTCACAAGTAACAAAAGGATTCTCACAAAAATATTTGCTAAAGACATATTTTTTTTTTTACAAAGTAGTTAAGTCACAATTTTTTTTTTTTTTTTATTTAGTCCAGCCATTTTTTGTAAAAAAAATTAACTACAGCTGAATATTATGGGGGCATTTTTAATCAACTAATACTAATACATTGAAAAGTACTAGAAAAAAATTAAAAAAAATAAAATTTAGCAATATTCAAATTAATCTCACCATTTATTATTTAAATTAAAAGGTTGGGAACTTACTTTACTCACGGACGTCCCCTTAATTTCTCTGACAATGATTTTAGCTTAAAAGTATTCAATCCAATCTCTACATTTTCTGTTTATTCAGACAAACTGATTGTGATTCAGTTTGATTTCACGAGCCTAAAAGGGAAAAATCCTGAGTAGAAATGAAAAAATATGACTACTGCATGAATTAAGGGACTTCATATTTTAGTTTTTGTTTGTTCCTTTTTGAGAAACTGACCGAAATGGAAAAATTTGATTGGAAAATTGCAAATTTATAACTTAAAAGTTAATTTAAAGTTAATAGAAGCCCAAAAATCAAACAAATCCAGATTGAATATCCTGTTGGTATGTCAAGAGTTAACACTAGAACTAACTCAAGGCTTTATGGGGAGGTGTGTGGTCCTGATCCTAGCCTTGATTGCATCAGCAGTTTTCCAACTATATTCTTTCAAGGACATTATGACCCTTACATGAGACAAAGTCTAGGTTTAGAAGAGAGCACATTTGTAAAAAGAATAAAAACTTATGTTCTTCTGCTTTGAAGGTTTTTAGTCTAATTATTGCATCTAAAGAATGATTCACAATTCTTCTTCCTTTCATCTATTCTTTTTATATAAACCTAATTGAGTTTGAAATACCTTTTTTTATGACCACAGCTGGTCAGAACCTCCTTTCAGTCTGTCCTGATGGCTGCAGCCTCCACAGGCTGCTGTCACAACAATAAAAACCCCTCCACAAACAAACTGCGGGGTAATAAGTTTTTCCTCAATTATTTACACTGTAAATGAGTCAAATTCCACGCTGGTAATTTTCTGGTAACTGCATTTGTGTTCAAATGTTTGCCGCGTTGATTTTATTAATTGGATCCGTTTTCTGTGTTTCAAAAAAAAAAAAAAATCATTTTCAAATTAAAACTGTTCATTACCTCATAGTGGATTTGCTTGCATCTGCAAGATCAGCAGCTGTCCGAGAAAACGGCGAGCAATTGGGTAAATCATTCCAGCCAGTTAATTGAAAAAGAAGTTAATAGGCCACTTCTAAATATGCATGTGAATTCATTAGATTTTTCCAACCATGGCAAGCGCATGTTTGAACGGCTGAATCATTGATCTGCAAATGCCGGCCCAGCTTTTTGTCTTTACAGTGCTGATCTAATTGTATATATTTGTTATATTGAGTGCAATCCTTTTTCTTTGTTGAGGCACAACAAAAGCTGAAGATGCTGATAGACTGAAGATGAACCGGTTGAAGTTTAACTTGACCCACTGTTTACTAACATTTCATTTCCTACTACCAGAGCAGTGAATAAGAGGGTTGGAGTGATGCTGTTTGGAATTGTCTTCAACTTTGCTGATGTTTGCAGCCAAGCAAGCTTGTTAATGGCCCCTAATTGGGTTTGTGAAGAGAACATGTTGACATTTGCTGTGAGCTCAGACTGCAGGCCTTTGCTTTGGCCATTATGTTAATTCAACCATTATATATCTGGGGGTATTAATGGGACTGACACAAGTGATGTTACAAGTAAAAGACTGTGAAATGGTCTGTAAACAGACGGAATTGATTCCAGGGCTGAAGCGATTGTCACCACACTCACTGAGCCGAACACATTCCCTCCCTCCTTCTTCTTCTTTGGCTTCACTCCTTTCCTCCTCCTCCTCTTCTCTGCACTTGCCCCTCGTTCTCCGTCCAGCCAGCCACATAGTCTCTGACAGCACTGAAGCAGAGGCTGTCAAGGCCATCAAAAAGATACCCAAACACAGCCTGAAATGCCGTCTGCTTATAAAAATTGGATTGGATCAGAATCAATACAGTTTACCCCGCACGCCCAACACCAGCGCACACCCACCCACCAGCACAGAAATCACCCCCCCTCAGAATCCACAACAAGTACCCCGGAGCCAGCCAGCTTACTGTCATGAAGAACCTGGGCTTATTTTACAGAGGTATTGCTTTTGAAAGGCTGCAATGGGCTTCAAAGCCCATTTACAAATCTACTGTGAGCGCTATCTTTTGTAGATGGTCAGCTTTAACTAGAACTCAGGTGGCGGGACGTTTCAGACGATGACATCATTGTTACGCATGCAGGGCCTTTCTGTTGCAGTTCATTACTGTAGCAGTATTAGTAGTAGAGCAGCGCTCACAACATTTTTAATTAAACTGAAAACCTTAAACGCAACCCTTTCCATTTGTGATTAAATAAAAAAATACGTGTGAAGTAAAAATCGTTTTATGTCTGATGGTGTCTTGGGGACTTCAGCTTCAGTTTATATCATTACTGAAGGCAGCTTGTAACAACAGGGGGAGCTGACCACTGCCTGTCATGTTCATTTAGCGGCGGACGCGCTCACAGAACAGAGAACAGGCTATAAAACTAGACCTGCACTGCCACACAGTAATTGAATTACTCTACCATCCACCCTCGTGTTCATTTAGCATTCTGAAACGTGCTGGTGATACTTAAAAAAAAGGCGTATTTCGACTGCATCCCTACAAAGAAGGGTGTGCTCTGAAGAAGGTCCGGGGAGTTTAAAATTTAAAAGATAATAATTTGCAAAGCAGCGTGACAGTGTGTGGTTATATATGGGTGTGAAATGGAGCCCTGATGTCAAAAACATGGGGCAAATAATTATCTGCCTTTATTTGAGGGGGCTCAGGAGGCGGTTATAAATCTGCCAAGTTCTTCCAGAAAAAAAAATCTACTTTTTCACTTTTTTTTTTTAGAATTTGAACACGAAGCCAAGGCTAATAAAAGATTGGCTTGTCATAATGAATCAAGGGGGCGAGTGTCATGAAGCTAGTGTGAGTATATCCTTTCACATATCCATCTCCTGAACAAGGCTCGGTGGGCCCATGTGGCTGAAGAAGAAAGACCAGTTGACACGTTATTTGGCTCCCTCCGCTGAAATTACCATTAGATCTCGGAGAGAAGGAGAGACAGTGTTTGGCGCAGCATGGCTTCATCTTCTTCTGGAGGGCCCCCAGAGGGACACCAAGACAGATTTGCATGCCACTTGCTATTCTCCACTACCTGCTGCAAATTTATTATTGTGGCAAGTCAGCTTCCCCAACAGCAACTTGGAGGACTTTTCAAACCTAAATGGTATCTGCAGGCGGTCAGAAGACACATCGAAATCACAGTGCACATACACACAGAGGAAGAGAAAAAGCTGCATCAAAAAGTAATCATGGAGATCAGAATACAGCTGTCAGCAGTGCCAAACAGAAAGTGATCCCTCTGATAAAGTGTTCTTTCAAAAACAAAAAGAGGAAAAAAAAAAGCTGATCAACTTTTCACAAAGAAGTTTGTTGCCTCTTAGAAAGCCTTCCAGCGGGGTAATGGCTACAACTCAGGAAGTGGAGACTTTTCACCTTGTATTTATTTTGTCCTGTTGATCAGTTCAAACAATCCAAATAGACACACCAATACTGTTGAATCAGTGATAATCTTTTTTAAAGATTTTTTAAATCAGAACAGACTACGTCAGGTTTTTTTTATTTGTGTTTTTCAAATAATCTTTCAAGTTTCTTCACTAAAAGCTGTTAAACAATTAGATCTGTAAATATTTGATTTGATTTATTGGTTCATTTCAAGCATTAATTGTCGACAATACAACAAGAAATTCAACTAATTTAATAAATAAATTGATTGATTGAAGAAAAATTAACAAAACTGTCAGAAGAGAATGGTAACCTCCTTACATAATTACTCATAATCGTAAATATATTTATGTTAATACTACTTTGTATATTTGTTGGAGAAGAATGATTAAAAAATTAATGTGAATGAATTGTTAAATAGTGGAATAAATTTCAGCAAAACTCACTGTTTTGCTTCCGTTCTCTTTTTTTTGCGCCTTGTAATACAGTTGGTCTTATGGTGCGAAAAGATTTTTGTAGTGAAGCATAAACAATACATACATTGGTCACATTAGATTGATTAATTATGATGAAATATGCCGTGCATTTACAGCAGGTGTGTCCAAAGCCAAATATGACCACTGTTCATATTTCCAGCGGCCTCCAGTTTCCTTTCATAAAATATAAGATGTGGCCGCTGGCACTTTCTAAAAACTTTGTATATTGTGGTTGGATAAATTACATTTTTATATTTACTATGATAAGGCAGTACCAAACGAGACATGCTACGAAAAGCTGAATTTACAGAGAGAAAAATTTTGGTAAAAATTTATTCAGATTTATTTATTCTATAAGAAGAAATGAAAAGCATGCCATTAGAAAAAAAATGTTAATTAAGCCCCATTTTGAATATATATATATATGCATTTTCTGCACATGGGCAGGAACTCATTAAAATATTACATATGGGTTTTGGAGAACACAATTTGGATTCAGCCTTTCAGCTAAAATTTAATGTAAGCTAACTTCTAGACTTAGGCCAAATAATAATTCTTTCCCTACCACGACTCTTCCCACCCCTACATTTAGCCCTCCACATAGAGAGTTATGGAGAAACAATGTCTTCAAATTTAGATGACACTCCCACTCGATGACATCATCAATAGGACCCGGCCAGCTACGTTAGCGTGGAGCTGATTGCGCACGGAAATAAATAACAACATTGGTTTTATAACTTTAAAAAGGTCATGCTAAAACAAAGAGTCATACCTTATATTTAAATGTAAACTTATGTGCTGAAGTGCACACTCACGGGAAGAAATGCGTTTCTCCTCCCGTGCACAGCACAACGTGGCATTCCTCCACTGTGAGGGTTAGCCCTTGAAAGAAGTACTTTTGACAACCCTTCCCCTTCAAATACCCCTACAGTTGGAGGGGAAGGGAAAAACTGTAGGGGAAGAGGAATCATTTAAATGTAGCCTAGGTCCAGGAGTTAGCCTGCATTAAAATCCCAGCATGCTTTTGTTTACACGCTCTCCCATTAGCTTACAGCTCCTTGCAACGCCAAGCTAGCATTAGTGTAGCAAAAAATCCAGCAGTAGGCCTACAATTTGAGCAAGATTGGCAGCTCAGATAAAAAATGACAACTTTAATAGATCTATTTGCTTGTAAAGTGAGGATTTAGAATTTCAGAGACGGTGGCATTTGCGTCGCAATTCTGTGCTTTTTCAAATTGCGGGTTTTCCTTTTTTTCTGATCCAACATGATTCAATAGTCAGAAAAAGCAAAAAAATATATATAATTATTTTATAGATGTCTTCCATCACAAGAAAACTGCTACAATAACATGTTAAAAAACAACATAAAAGACTATTTTCATTGTAGTCGATCTGTAAATAGTACATTTAAATGTAATGTTAGTTAGATTGTTTAAAGAATGTCAGGTTCAATTGTTGACCCTCATACAATTCCAATTAAAAAAGATTCACAGTGTTTGACGACTATCGGTTTAATTTTTTTGGTTTGCCTTTTTTTCACTACAAAATAAAAAAATAAAGGATGACAGGTTTTAAACTCACTAAGAAAAAATCCGTCCTTGTCAAGTCCCTGCAGGCCTGAAATGAGAAATGCCTGAAAGTTGTAAAAGAACCAGATAAAGAAATGTGCTGGAGTCAAGGTCAGTGATGCCCATTACCTTTTCTCTGTCCCCTACAAATGAGAATCATTCACCTGATTATCTATTATCATGTTATTGGACGTAAATTTAACAAGCTGTTGAGAGCACTGGAAAATCAATACCTTTTAAATGCTGTTTATGTGTGATTAACGGTTAATATCCTCACAAATTATTTAATATAATAAGGTCATTTGTCTTTCACATGGGCCTGGCACCCTGCAAAGAATAATAGAATAATAAATGAGGACACTGGTGAAGAGGAGATTTCAGATGCTTTCCCCGGCTCCGTTTTATTACCCATATCCTCTTTACAGCTACAAAGCTGCACTATGGTTATTTTATGCAAGTCATAAAATTAGGCTGAGATGGAATTAGCAGACTTGGGGCTCTTTATAGGTCAAGCCGGTAGTTTATGAGCCCACGACTCCCTGGCACTATTGTCAGGAGGCTAGTTAGAGGGGTCTTTAAGCATGATTTAATATGTCCATGCCTCGGAAAATAGTTAAATAGCTAATTAAATGGAGGAGTTAATTTACATATTAATTGACCTTCCAGTAATATTTATATTGATACCTGCATGAGGATCCCTTACCTTTTATCATAGTTAGTCTGAGCAAATATGGTGTAACTTTTTCTGTTTAAACTCAAGTTTCTTTTTATTGTCACCAGAGAGGCGCCACATGTACCACCCCCCCTCGCCGTATCGGCACACAGCTGGCTGGGGTTCTCTGTGTTGAGGGCTCCTTTTGTTGGTGAATAATGAAGAAAACACCATAAACAGTGATGGGAAGTGGCCCGGGGGGGCAGTTGAAGTGTGAGTGCAGGGAGTGGGGGGGTCTTGTTGGAGGACAGTGGCCGTGTCAAGGCTGTTGTTAATTATATATCTAATCACCAACCATTTAGAAAGCAGAGCTGCGGAGGGTTCGGCTGCAACCTGTGCAGAATTAGCACATTTCATCCGCAAAGATGCCACAGTGCGTGCAGAGTCCATGTGCACGCTCACTGCTCAGCCAAGTTGCTTCCTCAGGGACAACATGACATAAATCTGTTTGTTTGCTGCTCTGCACACCGGCTATAACGCTCCATAAGAGGTTTGTGGCACATTCTCTGTGATAATAATCCATCCTAGCAATGCCACCCCGCCATGTTGCATTATCATGCTGATGTCCGCCTGGCCATCGAGGGATGATGATGACATGGATCAGCGATGATAGATTGGAAGCACATTGTTTGTTTTCGACAGGAGGCGCGTCCGTTCTGTGCTCCGTGTTGTTAGCTTGGTAAGTGTGTCTTACAGCCTATTATTGGGTCGATCATTTGTCACTTGCCTGTCTCCACATTGTCTCCCACATTCTTTTTGGATAATGACCCTTCAAATGGATCCGCATTTGAGGCCTACATTTAACAATAGCAGCCATGAATGGATCTTTTCAGGCCATGTAAACTTGAAATGTGGCAATAACTTACAGAGAGATGAATAAATGCAAGCAGATGTTAAATCTTCCATTGATTTTAGGTCAGACAACATAAAAGTTATTGTTTTTGACACTTTTTTCCCTAAAAATAAATGTTAATTTTTTGCAAAACAACTTTAACGTGCTTCTGTAAACTTAACCAAATCCGTCAAGTTGTATGAATCTTTGATTTGCCTGCTCCCCACAGTCCCCTCTCCTGCTGATTTTGACAATATGGCTGCCGGCCTGAACCCACAGATCCAGCCAAGGACCAGCAGCTGTCCTGCAGACCCGCACAGCCTTTAGCAACACCTCCGGGCCGTCAGCGCTCATCACTCACAGGCTAAGCACCCTGTCAAAATCTGCTGTAGAAGCAAATTGAATATTGTTAGGATTCATAAAATATTCTCACAAGTGCTCTGGGAACATTATGTTCGTTATTATCGTGTAATTCATTGTGTAATTCCAAAAATTTCTCCAAGAAAACATCATGAGTTTGATTTAGACACGAAATTAACAAAACCCAATTTTGTGACCCATCCATCCATCTTCAGCTTAACTTAATTTAATCAATTTTATTTGGTTAAACTGAGTTCGCTCAAATTTAAATACATTTTGTCAATTTATAATTCATTTATTTAGCTGATTTTAATTTAGCTAAAATGTAATTTAACTCAAAAAGTTCATATAATTTAAAATTAAAAATATTTCTGTTAAAAATTGTAATTACTTTTATTTAATGCTGGTAAAATACATTTATTTGAGTTCATTTAACCAATTTATGACACACCTTTGTGGTTCCTGGTGCAAAGATTCTAGCAAAGATGCATGTAATTTATTTTATTTCTTATTAGGAACCTTCCCTTCACAAATGCTTGTGCTGGGTCAAATATGGACGGACCCCGCACCGGGTTGTTTTAACCCAGTATTATTTGTTTCACCCAATTAAATGGGTTAGGATTTTTTTTAACTCAAAGTTGGGTTAAAAGGAGCAGGATGTTGAATTAGAATTCATAATAATTGGGTTATAAAAAGTATAATTAAAATCTAGAATCTTGATTGTACTGCTACCACCAACAAATTATTTAAACCAACATTTTGTAGACATGTATGAAAAATGTAAGACGTACCACAAGTACAATAACATGTACCACAAGTAAACATAAAGAAAACGATGTAATTAACATTTTTATGTTAATTACAAACATTGATTAAATGATATACAAATCTCTAAAATGTAAGTAGTCCTGTCTTTTAGATTATTTTGAAGTTCAGCTGCAACAAAACCTGCTTTAAGGTTAGCAGTCAACAACAGTTATGTGAGAAAGTATTGATGCTGTGAAATACCGTGATACTTCATTTAGTGATACATAAAATGCTACCAAGAGGATATTTCATTGATTTTTTATAAGCAAACATGTAGTTGAGTCTTACTTTTGATAGTTTCACTTAGCTACACGGCGCACTGAGCCTCTTTGAGCAGCTCTACACCGCAACAAAACAACAACACAATCTCACAAGAACAACTTTGTGATAGATGTGAACCTGATTTGAACTCATTAGCCTCACAGTTGTTATGATATAGTGAAGTGAGACATGTATAACTCAGCTTTAAATAAGAATGAGTACTGAACCAAAAGTCTGTACCAAGTTGGTACTGGTACCGTATAAAAATGCAGATGTCGGTGCTTCATGGCTCACGTAAGAACTGGTTAGACCAGATTTCCAGCGCATCATGCGCAGAGTTTAAGTCAAAATACTGAAGACGAACCAGGGCCAAAGTTCTGCTGAACTTCATAGTAAAAAATGAATTCAGCAAACTGATGGATCAGAATTACTTGTACAATACTCCAAAAAAGACCAACCTTGTATCAATGAGTGAGAAAACAAAAATCAGCGCTGTGATGCAGACTGTCTGGAAGATTAAAATAAAGCATCTTAGCCACAATCAAGTTCATTGATTCATTCTGTCTCACAGCTTCATCACAATGATTTTTTTCTGGAAAGCACATTTTAAAGCACCTGAAGCGTTCTAAAAGTACAGGTTCTGCTACAAAGCAGTGTTGAAAATAAACAGCACTTTATTTTCTCAACCATACACATGGAATACACATACACATTTAATCATTGTTTTTTTTTTTCTTTCCTTTGCTGCAAAACATTTTGTTGTAAAAATCCGACATTGAGAGTTCCAAAAAAATATTTCCTAAATTACTAAAAGAAAAGCACCATGAATTTACTTGGCTAAAAACAAATTTTAAATGAGATACAGTAATGTTCTGATCATTAAATACCATTTATTCATGTAAAATGTAAATTAATTTTTTAAGTCATGATTTAAAAAAAAGTAGTGAAATTTTGTCTTTTGTACTATCTTGGGATACATATCATGACATGCGTATCGCGATAAATATCGTATCGCCAGACTCTTGTCAATACTCAATGAGCATACAACAAACTGATAGGTGTCATTTGTGCTTTGATTTAATAAAGATTTCTCCCTCTCATTCTTTTTGCCTTCACCAGGCTCCAGCATATAAAAAAAATAACTTCATAAAAACTTTATTGATAACACGACGAGCACCAACATGCATCATCAGTGAGACGAGCACAATCGCCCAGCAGTTTTAGCCAGTTAGTTGCTGATAAATCAGAAACGTTTCCAGTGCCAAACTTCAAAATTATCTATTCTTGTCACCAAACCAGAGTTTTTATTGTGTCTTTCACTCGCTGTTATTGCACAAGTAGCAATTCTACAGCACTGGATTTTATCTTTGAAGCTGTCCATGAATCTCTGGGACTCGGACATTGCACTTGGCTAAGATATAGTTCCTTACTCTTGTTCTCTCAGTGCAAAAAGCCAGACAGGAAAAACTAAATAAAATAAATAGCAGCGAAAAATGAAATTTCCATGTTTTTTGGTGAATGGATGATGATTAAACATGTCTGTTTGTGTTAACTGATGTAGATGTAATTGTTTTCACATCACATTAATGCACACTTGGCATAAATTCTAATGTTTTTGGCAAACCTCAAAGGTTTTGCTGAAATCCAAATGTTTAAAAATGCTTTCCAAGTCTATGTTTTATTTTGGTCTTTTTGTTCTTGCAAGAAAAACTCAGTTTTCACTATGAGTCAGGATTCATAATCGTTAGGCACTCAGAGAAAGATTATTTTTTACCATTAAACGTTACATCAAATTTTGGATCTTAGCATTTAGAGCTGATGGTGAGACACAGAAAATGTTGTAATGAAAAGGGTTGTGATCCATGATTGTTTGCATTGCCTCAGTGTGCTTTAGTGCTGACAATGAGGGCATCCCTCACTAGCTTTACATCGTTTTTGGAATGTTTCATTACTCCCCCATTTTTTTTTATTTTTTTCAAGTCTTCAACCTTCATCGACCTCACATCTGCTACAAAAGGAAAAAGGCATTTGAACTAATATTAGAAAGTAATACCTGCTGCAAAAGTGCGTGTGGATCATTAAGAGGCTCAAACTGTTAGAAAAACATTAGCATTGCCGAGCTCCAATACAAGGCGGCCCTTTTAACAGCTTGTGTGTTTTCCAAAGGTTCATGAAAGGAACAACGCGGTCATAGAAAATATAAACTGCAGATAAATGACGTGACATAAAACTGCAGCCCATGTCCTGTCAAGCTCTGGTGGCTTCCAAGCTAAAACTGCCTTCATTTTCACTTTCTGTGAATAGTGAGACCATCCCGTTTCTCCTCTGGAAAGAAGAAAATTGATATTTTTCTGCGCTTTAATGAGATGGTGTTATGCTTGATTTGTGGCGTTTTACATCTTTGGATATATGTGCTGATGCTATGACCGTATGCAGGTGAAACAAAGGGTTTTGTCTTGAGAGCTTTGAAAAAACGTGCCTTTGAAAATGTTGTTAAAACTGCAAAAACCAATTGATAGTTAGGCAAAAATGTGAAATAATTGCAAAAAAGAACAAGCTAGTTAGAGAATATACAGTAAAATGACTCCTACATGTATACGCATTAATAAAAAGGTCTTTTAAGCCGGCTCTTCCTTTCGAGGAAGCCCGATATTAAAAGCAGGCAGGAACCTGGACGTGGTTAACGTAATGGATTAGCAGGAAAGTTTAAAAGCACCAAGGGGGGACACCATTATGCAAAGCAGGATTCACACAAGTAATCTGCACCCTGTCTCTCAGCTGCCAAAGACAAAGAACACATGTGGGGGCCCTGATTGCTTTGTAAGACGCTCTCTGTACCGCCATGATGGATTCTGATATTTTGACTGTTAATATGTTTGAATGAAAATTATTTATACATTTTGGTGAGGTTGAGCGCCTCTCCTTGTGATTACTGCATCTGAAAATGAGACCGGAGGAGCAGGAAATTTTCATGTCACAGAGGCCTGATGTATACTCAGATTATGGGCTGATTGCAGCTCAGATGAGCTCAGCAGAGAATCATTTGCTCGCTCCGCTGACAAGTCTGCATCCCTGACGAGGCCTCTTAGTTTCTGCAGTTATTGATGCGTTCTGCATAAATGCAATCCATTGATGGCGTCTGCCGCCAGGATGAAGGCATGAAGGGGGGGAAGCATTTTGTTGCCGGTGCACGAGTGGGGTAAAAGCGGAGTATTTAATACAGTCTGAGGCAGGCGGGCGAGCGGCGAGGAAAGCATCCTAAATATTCTTTTTCCAGGACCTTACAAAGGAGCTGATCAAAGGTGAACGGTGTTCGGGAATTCTGAATGCAAGATGATGATGCATGCAAAGACATTTGTCAGACTTGCTAGCTGTAGATGGGAGTGATATCACACAGGAGACTTAAAGGATGTTGAAAACAAGAAGAAAGCCACTGGAGATGAGACATGTGAGGAAGTGATAGTTCTGGCTAGTTTGGCGCTCTGGACAAAACTGGATAGCGCCTTAGGGCATATTTCATTAACTTTACACAAAAATAATATAAATGTCTTTTTTTTATTTTGTGGGGTCCCTTATGACATTAGGACTACCCATATAATCTATAGGTAAAGCCGCTGGACAAGGAGTAAACACACATGCTAATTTGTACAATTAAAACAACAAACTTGCAAAATGTTTAATGTCAGCACTGACATTTTAATGCTAATAGTAGGCCAGAATATAATTTTGACTTAAAAAAATAAAGATTTTTTTTAGAATGAAAGCTATATGAACAGAAAGAGCGGACCTCCCCACCCCAATTTTGCAATTAGTGTTGAATTCTGGGTAATTCAGTTGCAAAAAGGACTTCTAACAGCACTATTGTGGCGTTTTACCTTCAGGCACCTATAGAGTGACTTTTGGAGTGTGTTATTTGCTTAAATTCATGGCTGTAACCTAAAAAAAATATTATTTTTTTAACCTCTGAATGAACTATTGTGTACTTAATCAATTATTAAAAGCATCAGCTCTAGATATGTTAGGATGTACCTTTTGTTGCTAGAATATTCCTCTTTAGCTTTAACAGGTCAAAAAAACGACAGAAAAAAGGTACAAAGGATATATTATTATCCTCATCAAATATATTCTAAATACTATTTAACAGAACATTTTAAACTATCTGTCTATATTCTGATTTGGTCTAAAAATACATTTCTAAATTGCTTGATAGAAAATAAATGTCTTACGTTACCAGGGGCTTAAGCAGGGCCTTTGAGCACCTAAAGGCTCCAATAAAACCAGTGACGGATGGATCCACTTACGACAAAACAATCCCCTGAGAAAAATAATCACTGCTGCAGCTATTCTGCAAACAAGGCAAAAGCGTTGGCCAACAACTTAATCAGTAGTCAAAAGAAAGCTTTATTCCTTCTGCAAAAAAAGAGAAGTTGATGAAAGTCTTTTGGAAGCAAACTTTCTAATCCACTTTACCGGTGCAACTTTGGAGGAAAAAAGGCATTAGACACATGCATTAACCTAAAATATGAATGCAAACCAGGAGCCCCAGGCATGGGTTCAATTGTCGCATCTCTGTCTCTCTTCTGCAGCCCTGATTTGAATACAAGCCTTGTTTTATGGAGGAAGGTAATTGGAAGTTGGTGATTTACTGCAGTGTATACAGGGACTGCAACCAGCAAAATATCTGGAAGCAGGGAATAATCGCGTCGGAGCACGCTGCTGCATTTATCTGGACACAGGTATATTTTCACCACCGGGTGTTGACAGTGTTGACTATTAGTTAGCAAATAAATTATTCAACACTTACAAGAGAAGAAAAATGGGAAAAATCTCCTTTTTAGGGTTTACAACGGGACAAAGGAGCATGCAGCGGCAGAAAAAATAGGCAGTAATTTTTTCTTCAATTACAAAAGGCAAATATTTATTATTTATAAGTACTTGCCTTGTGTGGGCTTAAATGTTATTTATGAACCTGTTGCATAGTGATTTCCAATGTAACTCATTATTTTTTGCTGGAGGGTGTTGTAAAGGAGCAAGGATATATTTAATGACACTCTGCTAGTCGGTGCAATTACACTGTAATCATTATGTAAAATGTCCTATTAATTAAACCAATTTCTGCTGGAGAACATTTTTTTCTGCAGGTTCTGTGCCTCATCCTTCAGTCGCCTTGCTGCCTCCTGTTTTTCTGCAGCACGTTAGGGTGCAACACATTTTGCTGTACAGACTTTCATCATATCCGATCTCTAGAACAGTTTATTACTAATAAAAAGAAGGGAATTGTGTTTTTGATGCATTTTTCTGCACTTTTTTTGAACAGCATTCAGTTATCATGCACTTTTTAATTTGCTTACCATTTCTTCTTATATTTCTAAATGTTCAATAACTTTGTGCATTAGAGGGTGAGGCTTCAAAGAGTGGGAAGATTCTATTAGAGCAGGGAAAAAGGTAAGGGGAAAAATTGAGAGTATTGTGTGAAATGTAGCACACAGGGTATGCAAATGAATCAGTTCATGAAAAAAGAGACCAAAATATATTTTCTTAATTCTTTTTGACAAATAACTTAATCTGAACATAATAAAGCTTTAACTTATGCTGTGTTTCAAAATGGTCTGTTTTTATTGTAAAAATGCAGTTTTGATTGTTCACTGTGTACACAAATTTTAATATTTTCTTCTGAATGTTATGCTGAAAGTAAGGTTTTATAATCTTACAGTGAAGCAATATTGGCTGGTAAAACTTACATCTCTAAGAGACTTATTGTATTCAATTATACCAATTAACTCTTTTAATTACCCATAAAATCAGATAACTGGGAGTAATCAGAGTTATATGCAAATTGACAATGGAAATGAGGTCATTAAAAAATCCTGGTCTACATGGTAGTCAAATATGTTTTTTTTGAGATTATCTACGTAACTTTACTTCCCGTTACTTTCAAAACTCTCAGTAGTTGTATTCTTCCTAAATGCTGCGACTCAGACAGTCATTGCATGAGCTCTGCTAATGTGGGCACTAATATGTCCGTAAATAGACAAGTGTAAAATGCATTTTTTAAATTTTATTATCTTCTGTGAAATTAAGTTTGCCTTGGATACGTATCCAGCTATGGGGTCTTGTTTGAATTCTTTCATTTGCATTTGTTTACACTCATGTATATACAGCATACTGTATGTCAGGGAGATACGTATATATTGCCAAGTGTCTATATCTATATCTTCTATTTTTTAAAATTTCTTTATTTCTTTTCATTTCCACAAATCAACAAAAATAAAAGCTCTCTCTCAGGTTCTAATACAAGGTAAATAAAAGGGCACAGAAAGAAAATAACTTTTTTATCTGCCCCTTTTTCATTCTCATATAGACTAAAAAATAGAATTACATGTATATTTACATAAAAAGATATAAAACACAAAAAACTATTAAAAAGGTTATTTAACTAAACATTTTTATAGCATATAGGTATGTTTGTGGTTTATGTCAAAGTATTTTTCTTATCTGTGTTAATCCAAAACCAAATTGTGAAATAGATTATCTAATCGCACAAAGAACATTGGATAATCCTACTTGCATTGATTGAAACATCTGATAACATGAGAAATCAGATAATGATTATAAGAATATTTGGTGTGCAGGTCAACGGGCTCATTGATGACAAATTGCAATTAGTTTTCAAGCTTTATAATTCTCATATGTCAACGTTTTTGAATACTTTTGCCTCTATAACATTTCAAAATATTTGATCATTTTATTGGATATTGTGCCTTGAATTGATTTAGGTTCGATTTAATTCTCTTTAAATGAGCCAGAATGTTCAACACATCAGAAATAGCAGGACATTTAGAAATGTGTCTCTTTTAAAGAAAATGTTGGTGCAGGCTATCACAGCAGGACAGAGGAGCTGACCCATCTGGCCCTTTTTGCTGCTGTTCTGGCACTTCTGATGCTACCGCTGTGACCAGAGGTCGTTGGCACTTTCAATGCTCTTCAGACACAATCTGTTTTCTTTAGTTCTTGGCACAAAGGAAACGATTAAGAAAACAATTCAATAGTTGAGTGAGAGAACACACGCACATCTACATTGCAAATAGAGGAGCCTGGATGTTTGCCATTCAGAAAGCATCGGATGGGACAGGCCCTCTTTGCAAGACTGCTTACACGAAAGCTTCCCAGCTCAATACAATAGCCTGCAATGGAACTGAAAATCAGACAATAATTCAGCTTGACAGATTTAATTAAGTCTCTGTTAAAAAACTACAACAAATTGTAACTAAATAAAATTTACAGATGCAAAAAAAGAACAATCTAGGTTAATACTGTTTAATTGTCATAACTATTTTACTGGAATCACTCAGAACAAATTGGCGGATGCACAGTTCAGTGTCCAAAGACAGACAACAAAAAATAAATTGCAATTTCTAAGACATATTTCAGAAATTTTATGATGCAAAAAAGAAAAAAAATAGAAAACCTGCATTAACCTGCGATAATGCCAGTATGAATGTGTTTTTCTAAAAATAATCTCTGAAGATGATGAAGCTTTTTGCTCAAAATGGTGACTCAGTTTACTTTAGTTGCTGAAGGGATTTGCTGAAAATGCAAAAGCAATTTGCAAAATGTTAAATTTGCCAATAGACTGGAAATTTTGTTAAACCACTATGAAGGAGCACTGAAGCTGATCTAAATAAAAAAAAATGGTAGTAAATTTGCTTAAAACTAATACATGGCAATTTTACAAAATATTCAGTGTGTTCCTTAAATATGAGCTTAACTCTAAATTAGCTCGAAAAACCTTAGTAGATGCCAGATTAGCCTAAAAGCTAGCATGTTGCATAAATACTAGCTAAACTCCAAATAGCATAAAATTCCTCATCACACCAAATTAGCCAAAAAAGCTAGCATGTTGCCTAAAAGTAGCTAAACTCCAAAATATCCAAAAATTCCTCAGTAAACTAAATTAGTCAAAAATGTTAGCCTGTTGCTAAAATAGAAGCTAAACTCTATATTAGCCTAAAAAAACCTCAGCAGATGCCAAATACCCAAACGAGCTAGCGTAATGCTAATATAACAGCTCAATGCCATTTTTTAAAATTACTATAAAAGATGAAAACCTAGTCCATGAATAAATATAAAGACTTGTTGGTAATATCAGTAAAAATATAGAATTTAAAGACTTTCGCATTCATTTCCTATGGGGCATATTTTGTTCAGTATTTCAAAAAATCTAAAGTTTATGAATACCAAAAATAAAAGTAATGTCCTGAACGTTTTGATACAAAGATTTCTGAAAAAGTGATTGAGTTTTTACGTGCCGAAAAACTTCCAGAAAGGAGCAGGAGAATCACTTAAGTATTCAACAATAAATGCAGGTGCTTTGGTGCAGGCATTCCATTTCCCAGAGATTTGCTGGAAACTTCAACAGATGGCAACAACATATCCCCTCAAAACGGCCTTGTTGATCTTTTCTCAGGCAGCTCGCCACGTGTCACGTCCATTCATAAAGTTGTTACAGATGATTATCTCAGCGTGTCAGCCATGTTTAGAAAGAGACAAAGCTGGGAGCACAAAGGCCAGGCTCTTATCCAGAGCGACGACTAAAGCTCCTTGAGCAGGCGTGACCAAAGTGCTGACAGACTGAGCGGCTTAAGATGACAAGTTGTTCAAGTCAAGACACCTGCTGCGAAAAAAAGAGGCCAGAGGAGGTAATCAAAATAACAACTCAATAAAAAATGTTTCCATTTAGAAAAAATGGCCACTGGGGACAATGATCATTTGGAGTTGCAAAAAACAAAAATATTTTTTTTATGTACATTCCATAATATAATGCTTAAATCTTCTTTCCCCTTTGACTTTATGGAATGCATATTGCTGTCATCTGCAATAAAACAATATTTCTGTATCCTGAATCATATTAGTGTGGTGCTTCCTGCAGAAATTAAGAGAAAACAACTCCTAAATTAACAACAAATATGCCTTTGCAATTACAGTAAAATCAACAAAACATAATTTTATTTACAAAGTTAAGCATTTTTATGCAACTTTTACGATTCTCATAAATTATACAACACAAAATGAATTTTTGATTTATGTACTGCTTATAAACAATAAAGTAAGCAAAGCAGATCTGCATATAACAAAAGAATAATTCAAATTATTATAAAATATATATTTTTTAATCTTAATCATTACTCTGTTCAACACGTGTTTTTCAAGGCTTCCATGTTTTTGTGCAAATTATTGCACAAAAATAGAAGTTTTATCACTAAAATAGCTACAATTGTCAATTTATTAACCAGTTTGGTGTCAAATGTTGCTTGTTACATTTTTTTTTCTAACAAACCAACATTTATTGAGGCAGCATCAAAAAAAACACAATCTACATTCACTTATTTCTGATTTAAATATTTATCAGGAACAAGATCTGATTCTAATGTCCAGGTGTAAAAAATACTAATTGAGAAAAACAAAAACAAAAAAAACACCCATTTGTTGTGTTGCCTCTTTCAGGTCACACAAATTCTCAGAAGAAATTCCTGTTTTATTCTGCATCTGTGCCCTTTTATAGTTCTGACATTCTAAATGTCCTCGCAAAACAAAAATTGAAACCTCTAGAATGTGACTGTGCTATGTAAATATCATTATAACTGAAAAAAATAAAACAGGAAATTGTGAATTGAACAGTAAGATTCAACGTAAAAACATGATTACACATTAGGAGTATATTTGCTGTGCAAAGCTCTGACAGAAGAGCAGGCAAACAGTCAAATCTTCCCAAGCTTTGAAATATTTACATCTTTGACATAATTATCACAATAGCAACATTTGGTGCCATGATTCTTGTCACAGGTGGGAATTACTATATTCATATTACATGCCTTATTTGTGTCTGGGAGACGAATGGCAAGGTTGCATTTTAATCCATTACACTAAACCAGGGTGTCAAATTAGGCTGCTTCATTAATAGACTATCTAAGTAAGAAAGAGAATGAAAGTGGAGGAAAAAGGGAGGAGGAGGGTGCGACTGTACATCGGGGAGAGATTATTATTATTCTGTCTCTCCCTGAGATGAGAGCAAATTATAAGAACATACACCTTCTTCATCTGTTTGGATAAGTGGGGGGCCGGCGCCTGATGGATGACTGTGTTTACAAATGAGGGGGATAATGTTAAGCAGAGGAGCAGTGCACACATTTCCCCACCGATGATGCTCCGGCTGCTGGTCACACATACACACGTGCACACGAACACAAAATAGAGGCAGACTGGTGATGAAAGTCCCCTGGCTACCGGATTAGGCAATCTTCCCAACTGCCAGCAGATTGATAGAGTCGCTGCTCGCAGATGTAATTGCAATGGGGAAGAATAAAGTTTGGCCTGCTGGTATCATCTGTGCTTACCCCCAGCTTGGTATGAATCTCTGAGGAAGGATGACCTGAGAGACGATGCTTACATCAGTGCAGGTCAGTGAGGAGGCAGTCATATTACTGCTTTTTCATGTTTTATTCCCTAAAGAAAACCACATATGGTACAAATATTACAATAGGATTTTTTTTATCAGACTATTTGATTTTAAGACATACATGAATATCTGACTGGGACAAAAAGTTCCTTTAAATTTTTTCTTGGTCCAATAACACACAACAAAAGTTATTTATCAGTAGTTAAAAAAGTCATTAGGACGTTGTTTTAAACATTTAATAGATCCCTGAACCTCTCCTACACTCGTTGTTTATGAAGCAATAGAGAAGGTTCACTCATACAAATATATCAGCATTATAATTGATGATAAACTCACTTTTCAACTCCACACTGAAAACATACTTTCCAAATGTTGTCTTTATTTTCTCCGTAAACCTCTCAAATTACAAATCCATCAATCAATTCTTGCAGTTTTTTTCACCAATGTTTTATACAATCTATCCTCACATTTAACATTACAGCCTGGTTTGGTTCACTCAGTTTGGACGTCACAGAGCTTCAATCTATTCAACTAAAAACTACCAACCAGGCCAGAAACTTGGGTGTAGTGATAGACACAGACCTACATTTTAATGGCAGTCACAAAATCAGCCTATTATCATCTCAAAAATACCTCAAGGTTTAAAGATTTGATGTCTAAGCAGGACCTGGAGAAACTAGTGCATGCTTTCATCTTTAGTCGACTTGATTACTGTAACAGTGTTTTTACAGGACTACCAAAAAAATCCATCAGGAAACTGCAGCTTATTCAGAACTCTGCTGCTCGGGTTCTCACAAGGACCAAGAAAGTAGACCACATCAGTCCAGTTCTGAGGTCTTTACACTGGTTTCCTGTCTGCAAACAAATAGACATTAATTAAAGTTTAGTTGCTGGTTTAAAACTTTAAATGGCCCCAAAATACATTACTGACTTCCTGACTCACCAGCCAGACCTCTCCAGTCATCTGGATCTGGTCTTTTGTCAGTTCCTCAAGCCCAAACTAAATGTGGAGAAGCTGCATTCATGTTCTATGCTCCACAGATCTGGAATAGACTTCTAAAAAGCCTTAGATCAGCTGAAACACTCAGTGTATTTAAATCCAGGTTAAAGACTCACCTGTTTTCAGCTGCAATTCATGAGTTATTAAAAAGTTTGCATCTGCACTATGTTAAGCTCACATTATATTCAGTTATTTTTAAATTTAGTAATTTTTTTATTTTAATGATACTTTAATATTTGTTTGAATGTTTCTTTAAACGTTTATTGTAAAGCGGTTTAAATTGTCTTTGCACAGGAAATATGCTCGGCAGATAAACCCACCAATGTGTTTTCTTGCAGGTTTTACCTTCTACAAATGAAATGGTTGCAGTGGAATAAATTCTGCCTATCAAGAACATAAATTTGGAGGGTAAATTAAATATTAAAAACTATTTTAACTCAGTGATTATCTTGACAAAATTCTCTTAAGCTTCATACACACTGGAGTTTACACTGGACAAGCTGGTAAAGGGTTCTTCTTTTTCTATTGTTTACTGGAACATGGCCAGTTGGAAGAGGCTTGGTGTGAAATGTCACAGTTGCCCAAATCTCACAATTTAGGCACTAAATGGAAAGGTTCAGTACATTGCTCTTTGCCATAGTGAATATGGATTAGCATCATATCAGAAGATTAACCTTGGTTTATCTTTATTTGAAAAAAAATACAGATGTTGTCAATAACCATATCTGGCTATTTGTATTCAATGGGCACACGTATTGTATTTAGAGCCCAGAAACAGTCATTATATATATATATATATACTGTCTCTCTGTTTGCTATGATGCTAATTTCTGTCCAATTATTTCATTATATTTTACTTCTTGTTGTTTTTTAACTTGTCATTTTTACAAGAAAAACAATTAAATTCTCCAATGCTTATTACTGTGCTTGCAGTTTTTTTCTTTTTTTTTTTTTAACAATGATAAGAGAACATAATGAAGCCTCTTTTCTCCTTTGAATTGTTTCAACTTTCTTTAAAAAACAAACCTGTCTGAGTTTCCAACAGCAGAGATTCACTCTGTTGGACATTTTTGACATGTTGCTGGAGAAACAGCACCGATAGTTCTATCAGCAGCCAGTCTCACTGGCTGAAAATGAATAAGTGGACCGAGTCAGTTAAGAGCAATCACAGCCAGAGAGAGGTTAAACGTCTGCATTACAATGTGTTTGTCCCTCAAGCATTTTAAGAAGCCCGTCTTTCCCCTCTGCCCCATAATTCCACGGGCTCGAGCATGTCATCTTTCTCCAGGTGTCACAGGAAATAGACTGATGAATCACTTCCTGGTGTCACTGCGGTGAACTGGTGACAATCAGTGAAATGATAGTGTCTGCCTGCCTACACATATCTGTAATTGATAGCCCAAACCCCAAACACTCACCTCTCCCCACTCGCTCTGATGGAACATTGGATTGAAATCATTCCGGATGAGGTGGGGTTTGGGCCATTTGTTATTTACTTCCCGCTTGTTTCAAAACAGCCCCCCCACCCGCTTCTCGAAACCCCTTACCGGCACCACCACCCTGTCAACCCCCACCCGCGCTCGCCCCTGCTGCCGGGATTTTTTGCCACGAGAACACATTATGGTAATCAGACAGTATGTGTGTATAGGAATCAATCAACAGAGAAGCCCATCGCAAGAGTTATGACACGCTGAAGTCTGTTTGTAACTTTTGATTAATGAGAAGATCTTGGCTGTTTGTCTGGATGGATGGGGAAGCAGGACAATCTTCAGGACCAGGGGGGGATCAGAAAGAGCGGTGCTGGTCTGCCTTTAAACCTCCACAGACATGGTGGAGTCTCAGAATGGCAAAGCAGGGTCCAACTTATTCTCCTGATAAACTATGTCAAACTGCATGGAGGTGATGGATGTCAGATACCTCTCATCAGCATTACTGCCACCTTGGCACTCTTTACCTGCCATCCCTCTGTTTGCCTGATTTATAAAGTTGTTATGGCAATTCACTCTAATGTTATTTCCTGCCACATAAATACATATATCTCAGGCAGGTATTATAAGGGCTGTAATGGAGGAGCATCAGGGCTGCATTGGGAATCCGTTTGAGGATATTTGGCAGGATGTTATTGGTTAGATAGACAGAAAACTCACATTAGCATTAATCCTGCAGGGAAAAAATGAAAGTCGGTTGAGCTGTTTTATTATCATAAAGCAGGGTTTTGTTTCATCTTGTCGAGGTTTCATTTCGTCCAAATGTGTTTTTTAACCCTTTATGTGAAACGCTTGTTCAGCATTAATGAACACTGTTTTAACTTTATGTAACCATTCGTATCCTATTTGATACGCACATTTATCAGACTCTATCTCATCAGCATGACCCAAACTTTCCTCAAAGTTCTATTGTAAATTCATTCCTAGTGGTCTTTTAACTATGATTATGCCGTTTTTAGCCAAAATCAAAAAGCCAGTCAAGACTTTTTTTACATTTCAACAATAGCTCAATAGAAATGCACCTCTGAGTTGTGGGCGGGACTTTAGCCTACATTAAAATCCCAGTATGTAACATTAGCGTAGCAGTAACATGGCAAGCAATTTTGGAAATTCAGCTGCATAATTTTGATCCAGATGCCAGCTCAGGTGAGAAATATGAAGACGTACGTGGATTTATTTGTCTGCAAGTAAAGGATTTAGAATTGTAGCGGAGAAGGAGACTTTAGCTCACACATGGTAGCCTGAGGTTTTTCATCACAATTTGAATAAAGAAATACTCAGAAATGAAGTTTTAATCCTATTCTTTTATATCTGTCCTGCATCATGAGAAATGCTATGTTAAAAACACCAAAAAAAGACCATTTTCATCAGAGTGGGTCTTTAAAAACACATTGAAGGTAACTTTTCTTTTTGCTTTCTGTCCTCTAGTTCATCATCATTCCACTAGGGGCAGTAGAGGGCTTTTCCTGCTCATTTCAAAATGGCTGCTTCTGTGATATCTCATAAACAGTTTTGGTGGGAAGACATTAAAAACTTCATGGTAAGGAATATTTTCATCTATTTTTATACATTTTTTTAATACTTTAATTAATACTTTATGTAACATGTAAAAATATGTGCATCAAACTTGAGACAGTGGGTAAATAAAGCGTTTCTTTTTCCTAAATAGACATGTCAATATTTTCAACTTGCATTGTTGTGAGCAAATACTCACCAAGTCAGTCAATAAATCATAATTAATATTATTTAAATAAAAAAAAATATAAATATATATTAACATTTTTTGTGGATTTCTTTAAAGAAGGGGTGTCAAACTCAACCACAAAGGGGGCCAATATCCAAAACACACTTTAACAGTACAAACATTTATTGAACACACTACAACAAAATGTTTAAAACTTTAAAAACGTGACTTTTGAAAATAACTATGAAAATAAAACGATGGAATATTATTCCAGAATAAACCAGTTTAAACTTTAAATAACTTTAAATATTTTACTCTCCATAAAAATATGTTTTTCCAAAATTATACTAGTTAAAAATAAGTACAGGATAACATCGGGCAGTTAATAACAATAAAATTAAATGATCTGGAGGGCTGGATTAAGCCTCCGGGCCTTGACTTCGACACATGTGCTTTAAAGGGTTTAAAAAAATGTTTTAATTCCAAAAGAATATAATTTTCTCTTAATTATTTGATGCGGTGGGCTTTATCGGGTTGAAAATATAAGAAAGAAGTGGTTCCTTAAGTTCCATATAGACACGATATCAATAGAGCGTATTTCCATTTCAAAATTTCTTAAAATAAAATCAACTATTTGCCCAATGTTCTCTCTTTTTTAGCTTATGCAGACAATGTGTATTACAAATCCAAGAGACAAATTGTTTGTGGGATCTCCATTATGCCCTTTTCTAATGTTGTCATTAGCAATCAGCTCACTGGGAAAACAGGTTGGCGGGAGTTAGAGGAAAATCATTTGAACTTTCGGCCTTGTCATGGATCCCCTGTCGCGGTGGGGGGTCAGGGGTGCTGGTTAGGGTGACAGCTTGGGTCAATACTCAGAATCCGCTGGAAGATCCTGTAATGAGGGAGTCCATGGGGGAGTAACAATAGTTAAGTTGAAGCGGGTCACCCTTTCATAGGCCAGTCTGCAGAATGCTAAGGCAAATATGTGTGTGGCAGAAACGAGAAGGAGGGGGGGTTGATACTTGCTGACGGTGCCAGCCGTAGCCAGAGGTTCACACACACGCAGAGAAAGTAATGACAGGCCGTGTGAAAGTATTGAAAGGTGCAATGGCCTTGTCAGGGAGTGTCCCTTCCTGTCCTCTGCTGCCAACCTGCTCCCCCCACTCGGCCCCTAGGAGGGCACGGGACGCTACAGAAGACTGACAGCTGAAATATTGAGTTATCGATACAGTGTCCACGTGTGTGAGACAGTGTGGGTTCGCCACATCTACAGCCAAAACGAGAACTGATGCATCATCTGTTTAACACGCAAGTGTAGCATGTTTTTTAGGTGTTCCTCCATGGTTTCTTTTCTTTTTTTTTTACCTGTAAGGTGTCACCGTGTTTGATGGGGTTATTGATATTGTGCACTTGGACTTAAACCATCCATCGATTCTTTGAAACACGACGCCTGCAGGAAAGTGAAAGCAGCCTCCCTTGGAGGTCCACGGCTAAAATTGCAGACAGGATCAAAAGTTTCCAGAAAAGACATTCAAGGACGTTGAAAATTCGTATTCCATGGTGTAGTGGGCGAGCAGATGTGTTAACATTATGGGCTGATTTTATATGTACACAACTGATGACATTTAGGTAATAACATTTGCGTGCGGCCGAAGGAAAAGCATGAAAAAGAAGAATAAAAAAGATGCCAGCGGGTAATAGAAAAATCCAGAGCTATGATGTCAGGAATGGATGTGAGCTATGAAGACATTTTTTTTCCCAGGCCTATTTCAGCCAGACAGTAGGGGGCTATTTGGAAGTGAGAAAAGTAATAACCTCCATTTGTTCCCCCCTGTCCCTGGGCTTATGAAAAACACCTTTACAACTTGTTTTGCCTTAACTGGGTTTTCTGGGGGATTTGGAAGTTTGGCAACTTGTCACTATAACTGGAGCAGGTGGAAATATGTTCTGGACATGGCTTTCTTTGCTAGTTCAATATGTTGCTGCGTGATTGAGGTAGTCTTGGCAAGTGGGATTTGGACTGTAATAGAGCGCGAGATGGTCTAAAGGCCAGCTGAAAGACGGCTCTTCTGCTATTATTGAAAAATAAAAAAAGATATCACCAAAAATGAAGCTCAGATATAACATTTTGGATCATATGTTTAAAAAAGTAAAGAAAGAAAAGCTATAAAGCAATTTTTATTTGATTCTTTTTTACTCTCAGAGAGTCAGCAACCTGATCCCTCTTTACTATTGTTTTTGAACACCTCAATTATCTGTTATTTGGCTAAACCAGAAGTCAGAAACTCTTCATGCTAAAAGAGCCATTTGGTCCAGTTTTTTTTACAAACGAGAACCAAGCGAGAGCTGCAAAATACCACCTTACTGTTAAAAAAAAAAAAAAATTATTTATTCATTTACAAAATGTAGCTTTCTTACAAGAATTAAATTGTAACAGTGTTAAAATTTTCTATAGATAACTTTAAAATATGTTGTGCATTTTCTTTTTACATTACTTATACAGTAACCACGGTGCAATCTCTTCCTTTTTTATTTCTCACTTTTTTCTTTGCACTATAACTTTGTTTGCTTTTTTGTGACTCGCCTAATTTTTAAAATCTTTATTGACCTCTGTACATAATGCCCACCCTCTATTTCTATCTGTAATGCTGTTGTAACCCCGGAATTTCCCCACTGTGGGACGAATAAAGAATTATCTTATCTCTTTACTTGAACTTCTACTTTTAACAGCAGCTCACTTTCAAAATAAAAGACTTCTGGGGTCAAATAAGTTTCTCCTGCTGCTACAGATTTACTTGCAATTATATACTTTTAATGACTTTACCTCTAAACTACAAGAGGAAATTATTGTGCAAGTCAATATAAGAACACGTGTTTTCATTTAATTCAATTTTATCTATATAGCCCAGGGGTCTGAAACCTTCAACACTTAAAGAGAAATTCAGGTCCATTTCTTACAGACTACAATCCAGAAGGCGTCACAAAGTCTGACCTCATCTTACAGAAAAATAAGATGATGATTTTTTTTATGTTGTTGCTCTTTTGATAAATATACTGTTTTGGCATAACTAAGACATACAAAAAATAGCAATAATGAAAAAAGAAAGAAATAGTTTATAACTTGTGACTGAGGTCTGCATAACATTTCTTCGAAATAAGATATATCCTGTAACATAATTGATCATCTCAATGCAGCAAGTGTAGTAGGTAGTATCATGTCAACAGTAAAAAAATAAATAAAATAAAAAAACACATTTTATTTATTATACAGTCAGAAATTCCTAAATAAGAATTAAGACCCATGCAGTATTTTCCCGACCATTAAAATTCAACAATAGGAAATTTATCTTATAATCTGTTGTGCTTTTAGTAAGAATTCTGGCTGTAAAATAATCTACCACTGATTTTTGGTGGTATATGGTTCTCAAAAATCTGTCAAAATGTTTTAGTATGGCTTTGAAGAAGCTGCACCACTATTTTAATTTAAAAGAAAAAGTCATTTTTTTTATTTTTCTTTAACCTTTAGAGCCACAGTGGAGGGGTCAATGAGCCACATGTGGCTCCGGAGGCACAGGTTGTAGACCCCTGATTTAGCCAAAACCACAACACAGTTGTCTCAACAGGCTTTACACCAGTAAATGTACGAAAGCATAAAATCAGTCATGAAATTTATGCAATAGCTGATTGCTCAACTAAACTGAACAGACTAAACTAAACTAAACTACCCTGGCCTTTGATCGTCTTTCTTTCTTGGTGGACAAAAACTCCTAAAAAAACAGATTATGGGGGAAAAAAATGAAGAAACTTTAAGCTTATTCTAATAACAAACAGCTCTGACATTATATTAAACCGTTAACCATCATTTTACTTAATAATGATGTTTTGTAGGAGTGGTAAAGCATACCAGGCTTCTTATTTAAGTTTAATGTCAGCAGTGGTTAAAAAGAGTTGTTTTTACTAGATCACCTCAGTTTAAAAATCTAGACATAAATGCCAAAAAACTTTGTTTTTTCGAATCGTTCACATTTTTCCTCAAAGCCAAAGAGTCACAATGGAAGAATAAAAGAGCTACATGTGGCTCCAGAATGGATTTTTCATTTGTTGTGACGCCTGTATGGATGAACAGAGAATAATGCGAGTTGAAGTTTGAAATGTGCAATGCAAAAAACATCAAATGGATGTAAATGTGGTAAATCAGCCTTTCCACGGAACACATGTTTTAAAAGACATCGGCAAAACATGCGATATCTGTAAACTGCACCTACACACATACAGTCTAAAGATGTTGATATAAACACACACACACACACACACACACAAGTCTGCATCCCACCTCCGGTAGAAAAGCCATTTACTGACCGAGCGCCGAGGTGTCAAGCTCTAAAGTGAATCTCTGAACGTGCCTGATGTGTTCTCTCTCTTCTCTGCCGCTCTTTCTGTCTCTCTCGAAACTCATTTATCCTGCAAACCCAAATACACGAGCAGAGTGGAAAAATGTATTCATACTACAGGTGATCTTATTACGGGTGCTGTAAACTGAGCAATGAGAACATCATCCACTGCAAATGACACCAAAACACATATCAACCAAGTAAGGGGGAAAAAGTAATATCATCTGCATAATCAGAGAGAAGCAGTCAGAAACCATTGTCTGCGAAATAGAATGAGTGGAAAAGTTCACTGCCAGAGCATCACGCTATTTATGCACAATAGTGATTTGATTCACCGCCGGCGTGTAATCTGCATGTTGTTCCTGAGTGGGGAAGTGACGCTGCCGAGGGCGCTTCGGCTATTAACCAAAGAAAAATACATGCACACACACCAAAAACTACAACTGGTTACAAATGTGGCATATACAGAATCATTTATGAGTCAAAACGGTCCCATTGATACACAGTAGGAGCACAACAAAGCAAAAAACACCAACTGAAAAGATATTTGAAATCTATTCAGATACGCAGACTCAAAGTCATTTGTAAGTTATAGCAAATGAAGTCACTTTGCATTGACCCAGATCCTCCAACCAGACACAAACATACAAATCGTGTTTGTCGAATAAGCAGATATCAATGTTCTAATCTTTTAAATTGACTTGATAACCAATACAACCAATAAAACTGTCAAGTGGAACAGTGGAAATTGCAAACCAAGGTCAAGAATGGCATTTTAGAGTATCTTCTAAAAAAACAATTTTAGTTTGTTGTCATAGAAGTCTATAGTACTAACTGGGGCGGCAGTGACTCAGAAGGTTGAGGAGGTCGGCCGATGATTGAAGAATTGGCGGTTCGATCCCTGCCAACCGTCATTGTCTCCTTTGGCGAGACACTTCACCCTCCCTGCCTCCAGTGTGGCACCACTGGTGTGTGAATGTGTATAAATGTCCTGGCGATGGTCATAGCGGGCTATAGGTGCGTACTGGCAGCCACACCTCTGCTAGTCTGTTCCAGGGCAGCTGTGGCTGCATCAGTAGCTTAACATCACTAAGTGTGAGGAGTAAAAGAATGATAGAAATACATTGATTTTGCCATGTGTAAGTTTACTTATTCAATGTTTAAGTTTCTACCCCAATGCCAGTCTCTTGCATTTTGGGCTTTACACCGTTTCTTGACAATTCGTCCTATAGTGGTAAATTTAAAAAATGCAATAAAGTTGCTTCAATACCAAAAGTAATGCTTGATAATATATATATATATATATATATATATATATATATATATAAATGAATCGTCCAGCAGAGTGCTTGTTTTTCCAATAAATATAAACTATTAAGCACTTATTATTCTGTGAAATTTTTCCAGTCTTTTTTCAATCAGAAATTCCTGTAAAATTCTGCAAAGCCCAGAGTTCACTCACAACATGAAATTGTTATTCTGCTTTGTTCCAGGACCATCCAGCCAGAGAGCTAAGCTATTAGCATTTTACTCTTTGTTCCCATCTATAAACATTTTTGTTGTCCTGATGGGTCATCTCTGTATTCTTGCATCTCTCCCCTCTGCCGTAATGAATGAGTGTAATTACCAGGCCTGATTGGTTGGAAGGTCATTGGGAATGCTGTAATTTTTCACTTATGTTAAGCTTGTGTTTGTGATGAATGTACCCAACCTTTCTACATCCCACCTCAGATTACTTTAGGCATAGAAATGCATCCACAAATTAAGCTGTTCATTGAACACTGTTCGTGACCAGCCATGAGTACGTTTATACAGATAAATAAATAGAAAATAGGAGCGTGCTGGGATTTTAATGCATGGCCTACAACAGAAGAGGCGTTTTGGAAGGGTTAGGCTATTATTTGTTTAAATTTAACTGGCCTTGAACAAACTTGAAAGAATTAACATTTTAAATCTTTGTCTTTAGTCCAAAGTGTATATTTTCAGGTGTTTTCAACACCAGAATCAGAACCTGAAGAATCTTTATTGGCAAAATAGGTGCAAGATCTTGACATGAAAGTGAGACAAACAAAATAAAGGGAATAAAAAATGTCCAACAAAACCCAAAAAACAAAGTCACTAATGGAACACTATAGTGCCTTTGCCAGGTTAAACGTAAAACTAACAGGAGACTGTTTGTAGTATGGGGTAAGATTACTGTCAAAATGAAACAAGATATCCGCACTTTAAAATAAAAACAACAAAAAAAGAAAAACTATATGAATACAACATTTGGATTGATGTTTGATTTTTCTGTTTTGAATATACAGTCACAAAACATGCATGCGTACTTAGTTGAAATAATGCTTTATTTATTTATTTATACATTTTTACCAAAATGTTAAAGCTCATTAAGAGGAAAATTAAAAAAAAAATCATAAAAAGGGGTTCGCAGGTGGAATAATCTGAAACAATCAATTAAAGAAACTAAAGAATTAATCATATTAAAAAAACTTGTCAAAGAAGAACTACTACAAAAATACAACATACAACTAATGTATTAGTTACTCTATTACTATACTGGAGTAAAAAAAAGAAGATACTAATAAATTCTGTCATTTTTTATGTTTATGTACTGCAAGTTATTTTGAGTAACAATGTGCACATAGTTGTAGATGTACCTTATGCTTTTTTCTGAATGTATGCATGTTTCACGGGCAGAAAAATAAAGTTCTCTTTTTTTTATTAACTCTTCTTCTTTTCATTTCACCTCAAATTACGTCTTGTATTGTTTTAATGTATGTGTTTTCTTGTGGAACTCAAAAAAAAAAATAGAAAAATAAATCAAATCTCATAACTCAATGTGTTTGGCTTTAACCTGTGACGTATTTTTGACACTAATGTAACAGGATATTTTGCAATTTAGACAAAGAAAAGTCATGTTTGAAACAAAGGCAAATTATATTCACAACAGACCTAAAACTAAATGCTTTTATTCATTCTTTGCAAAGAATACATTTGTATTTCGGGCTGCACGGTGGCGCAGTGGTTAGCGCTCTCGCCTCACAGCGAGAAGGCCCCGGTTCGAATCCCGGCTGTGACCTTTCTGTGTGGAGTTTGCATGTTCTCCCCGTGCATGCGTGGGTTTTCACCGGGGACTCCGGCTTCCTCCCACCGTCCAAAAACATGCTTCATAGGTTCATTGGTGACTCTAAAAATTGCCCCTAGGTGTGTCTGAGAGTGTATGTGAGTGTGATTGAGGCCCTGTGACAGACTGGCGACCTGTCCAGGGTGTACCCCGCCTTCGCCCATCAGTAGCCGGGATAGGCTCCGGCACCCCCGCGACCCCGAAAGGGAAGAAGCGGACAAGACAAAGACATTTGTATTTCATTCTGAAATGATGTACTCCCATGATCATTTTTAGTTGATCTTTGTTTTTTTTTTTCATCTCTTCAGTATTAACTCCATTAAATGTGTTGGAATTGGTACAAATGAAAAAATAACTCCAAAAAAGAAACAATTTTATTTGCAAATGATGTTAATTTGGTGAATTTCTACGGGATACAGATCTGATACTTAGGTCGATTAAATTTTGGAATGAACTTAAACTATTTCTGTTTCTCCCAACAGTCAGAATTATCAGACAGTTAGCCTGAAACAGGTTCACTCTCTTTCTTTTCTTTTGGTTTCTTACTAAAGCAGAGTTACTCAAAGGAGCGAGACGATCATTTTCTCCTAGACTTTAATCCAACTCATGTCTTCAGTTCATTTTCCTTCTTACTAAAGTTTTCTCCCCATCTTTGGACCGATACTCTGGGTGTTTGGATCGGGGCTTCTCCTCTGTCCGATGAATTAGTGGCCTGTCAGAGATGGTTCTGCTGCAGGGTGCTGGCAGCTGCCCCGCTCACTCCACGGCCTATCAGCCCCACATCCAGCTGTCCATGAAGGAGGGATGGAAGGACAGAGGGATCATCGGAAAGAAAAAGAGGGAGGACAGGTCAAACAGTTGAGAGATGTTATGAAAAAGAAGGGTAGGGGGCTGTGTTCTTGACAGAAAAAGACAGAAGGAAGAGGATGAAGAGAAAGGAGTGGATCGCCTGTGAGTCAGCGAAGCCTCTGAGGCCATACTCTCCTCATCTTCCTCTTATCTTGCTCTCTTTCATTTGCCTTGCTGGTTGACTCCTGCAGTTTCTCCCCTCTTCTCTCTCTCATTCCCCCTCTTTTCTCCCACAATCAGCCGGCTGACAGGCAGAGCGGGGCCATGATGGACGATGCCCTCTCCAAGTCCGACAACATTTTCTCTCAGTCCCCCAAGCAAGATCGGGCAGCATCAGATGTAGGCCGACACTGGCCTCTTTCAGTGTTTGTGAGGTCCAATTGCCGTGTTCAGTCACCCCTCTCACGACCCCCATATCAGCCGCACAGGGCTTGAGCAAACTGGAGCTGACCACGGACCTGCTCTCTCAGAATCTGCACAGTGGCCGTGCCACATTTAAACACACTTCAACTCTGCGACTCTTCCCTCTTTCTCTTTGTCAGAAGGACCAAAACAGATTTGTATCATCATGAATGAAAGCTATGTACAAACACAAGTCATGATTTTCTCTCCCTCAGCATGAAGATAGACTTAACCTTTTAACACCTGAGGCATCGCCGATGATGCTTAAACACAAAATCTTTAACATACCGTAACTTTTCAATGGAATTACGTTGATATCTTAACAGTTGAAAAGTTACAGTAAATCAAAGAACAGAAACACAGAGAAAAATTGTGTTTTTAACATATTTTTTTGCATTTTCTCATGATGGAAGACATGTATAAAGAAAAATAAATTTAAAACTGTGGTGCCGAATTTGTCTTTATCCAAATTGTTATTAATTAGAAGCAAAAAAAAAAAAGAAAAAATAGGTTATTTGTTTTTCAAAAATGTAATCGGCAACCCACCTGCTCCGCTCCATTCTGGTGCATCCACTAGTAGACAAGTAGATCCATCTGTTTTCCCTTCCAAGCTGGCATCTGGCTCAAAAGGTTGGGGATATGAGGGGCTTTAAGCTAGTGGGAAAGAGTGTAAACAGAGGAATGATGGGAAATGATGGAAGGCTTACTTTGCGCCGACTTCTTTTTTTAAATTTTTGCCTAAAAAACACAATAATTATATTTAAAAGCACTGGGAATGCTTTTTACAACAAATTAAATGATGCTAGGAGTGGTATTTTAATGTTTTTTTTTTAACTTGGTAATCTTATTTTTTGTCTAATCTATTTAAAAGTATTTTTAAAAACAAAAAAGAAACTTAATTTCAGTCTTTTTTGTGTTGAAAAAGACATAAGCATCATGACTTAATTTAGCCTCATTAATTTGATAATGCTAAATCAATGAGCCCTGCAGTGTTAAAAGGTCCAGTTGAAGTATTGATCACCGCCTTTCAATTCTTTCCCAACAATAAGCCCAAGCAGCCAGGTCATCATTAGTGGCCTTAAAATGCTTTAATCTGTGCTTTCTGAAGCATCTTCAGGGTGTAAACAACTGTTGGTTTCTGGCTGGGAGGAGTTGTATTCTTACTATAACACCAAGTTTACCCCCTAAGTTCCACACATACATGTCAGTGCACCCACCAACCGACTCCTCCAGACCTGCAACCCCATCCCCAGCCTTAATCCAATTTGTTCAGTCTCCCTGTCTTTTGCTGGCACAAAATTAAAAGCCTGCTCCCACAAAAACACCTCACATTTCCAAGGTATTGGCTGCCCTGCAAGACTAGAAACTTCATTTATTCTGGCTAACTTCTCAATTATCTTCCCAGTAGTGGAGACGTGTAAAAAGTACAAAAATCAATAGGATTCCATTCCCCTCGTATTGGAAAGGGGAAAATTAATGAGATAGGACACTCTCTTAATCAGAAATAAATGTTTTAATTCAGATAATGACATAGTTTTTCCTTGCAGAAGGATGACAAATGCTTGGGTGCCGGGAGCCCCACCAAGAAGCCGTTTCAATTTTATTGTAAATATAAAAGGTATTGATCTGTGAGATGTACAAACCCTATTGCTTACAAAAGCCATTCAGGGGGACTGGGAAAACTATTAAGCGGCGGGTCAGAAATCAATAAACAACACTAAGAGGTGGCTGTGCCTGCCCTCTCTGGCAAATCTCTGGAAAGCCAAATGGCAGAGTTAGTGACAAGCAGCTCAGAGCTGGAGCAATGTTAGGGATGAAAGGGTCAGGTGGCTAATGTGGTGAGGGCCCTGACAGGTCGGCAGCCCACCTCTGAGCTGGAGGCCTGACAAGCTGCCATTCGAAGAGACACCGACTCATCAGCCTGTCTCTACAGTTAGTCTTTCACTGTGCAGGGCCTCAGTTGGCAGCAGCCACCCTGCTCTCTTTTTTACTCTGTTTATCATTGCTTGTGTTCATATGTATTTTTGTCTTTTTATTTTCTTTCTTTTTTTTCATGGTCCTTTGTTTTCAAAATTGCACCTCTGTTTTAAAGTACTTTAATTAGCCAGGCTGCAGGATTTGCCTAAAAAACAATTAAGACCATGTGAAGTTGTACAAAAAGGTATACAAGGCATGCAATTCTTTTAATAAAACATTAGTTTGGCTTCTTGACACTTTTTCAATAAAAGAAATAGCATAATTTAGTTGTAGGTACTGTGAAACGTGGCAGTGCTAAAAACATTTCGGTTCAAACTGGAGTACCACATAAACACGACAACTAAAGAAGCTAAACAAACTATAAAAAAGCAATTTAGCATTTTAGAAATAGAAATTCCAGAAACCAAAACACAATTCCAAAAATGTAATTTTAAAAATTCCACATTTAATCCCACCCCTAGCATACATATGAAAAATCAAAACAAATGATATTTTTGGCTTCCTGTTTCTTCAAAAATAACATTTCAGAAAAGAAAAGTACCAGGAATATTAAAATAGTAAGGCCTTTAAGACATGATGCAAGTAGTCAATAATGGCACAAGTAATAAATAACAACTCTAACAATGGTACAATATCACAAAAGTTATTCATGGTTAAAGACACAGATATTAGCAATTGTAAATACAAAAATTTAACAAAAGTAACAGCAAGATATAGTGATGATGAGATACAAATACCAGCAATAATATGAAAACATAACAAAATAATTACTTAAGGCCTGTTTCTTTCTATAATATGACCAGACCATTGGTTTGTATAAACTTCGGAATGCATGAATATTTTTTGACAAGTAATTTCAAAAACAAGAAACTGCAAAAGGTGGATACTATGAAACATGGTTGACTGGATGATGATGTCTCATATCATGGCAAATAACTTTTGGTTGAATTGATGGACAAACATCATCCAATCAGTGATGTCCAAGTATATTTACTTTTTCTGGTTTCAGATGATAAACAAACAACAACAAAAAAGTAATTTCTAGAAATCAAGAAACCACAAAAGATATGTTCTATGTGACATTGATGATTGATGATGATGTTTGTCCATCATTTCAACTGAAAGTTGAGTGATACTTAATTTACTTCATTCTAATCATAAGACTTCTCGATTGCTTTACTTTTGCTTTGTCATTGTCATTGTGATCTTTAATGTTTTTGCACTGAGTGTGTGATTTGCACTTCAGGGCCACCATACTTTTGGCAATAAGTGCTACAGAATAAATATTTAGACGTTTCCTGGAGACTCCAAACCTGTGATGAACGTGTGAGATTGATAAATCAAAGTTGCGTTTTCCAGGGACTTTAGGAGACCAACAGGCAAAGGTTATGTCAGAGCTTCCAGGTTATCTCGGGTGAGAGCAATAGATTTGTGTTGATTTAAGAGCAAGGAAGGGAAAAAGTTTGGCGGTCTGAGCGGTAATTACAGGAAAAAGCAGCCAACGGACCAACCAGCCAGGTCAGCTGACTTAACCTCAAATCTATGCACTCCATTGGACTGTCGGAGGGTCAGACCACCTTGGCAACCCTTCAACCACATCAAAGCCAAGAAACAGAGTTTTTGCTTATCGGGATTTCGGGCTATCATGTTATATTAGGATAAATTGATAATATTCTCTTTGTTTTGGACCAAGTGTGGGTGACTATTTGGCAGGTGAGTCATGCCGCTATCAGCTGCCTGCCCCCTAAAGCGATTTGGAGCCGCATCGTAGCCTGTTGAGCCACTGGGACACAACGCCAAAGCTATCTTAACAAATATCGTAAATTGATAAATCATTGAAAGAAGCAGAGGGACTGTATCTGCAGGGAGATGCTAAGCAGGCTTAGGGGGGGATCAGTCTGTGAGTATTGCCATCTTCAGCAGGGACATCTGCAACATCCGCCAGACAGATAGATAAATAAATCTCCGCGTATGCGTCTGTATACAAATGAGCGAGCCTGTAATGGAGAGTCAGAGACGGCCCGTCGAGAGTCCGGACAGAAAGAGTGTGTGTGGTGGTGATTGAGGGGGGGGTGCAGGTATAAAAAGGGATGTCAGAGAAAATCCCACGCTATCTCCCCCGACATCGAATACGACGATGATGAGATTTAGGAAGGGTCAACGGCACCTATCAGTAGGTGAAGTGTTTAGTAGGAGTGTTTCTCCACCCCCCTCCTGTTTGAGTGTCATCTCGTGTCACTCTCATCTCCCCAAGCTGATGATGAGGGGGCTGGGGGCCCAAGGTGCAAGCTGCTTCTCCGGTTGTGGGTCATTTGACCTCCCGGTGTAATTCCTGCCTAATGCCCCTCGTACGAACAAAGCCTGCATCCATGGCACACTCAGACCCCACTTGACCCCCGCAGCCCAACACAATGCAATTGGCCGTGTCATTATATCAGGCCGGCTCTGTCCCATCTCTGCCTGCATAGAACGCAAGACTGTATAAATTGATTTCCAGCTCCTGGTAAAGCACCTTTGCATCCCTCCCGCCAGAGAGGGGAAAATGAGAAAAAAAATGACAAGGCAAGAAAGGTCATCTGATATCTTAGATGATATCCAGGGGAAAATGGGTCTAAACAGTCAGGGAAAAAATATTTATCTACAGCTCCATCTGAATTTTCCATTTAACAGCCGAAGCAGCACCTCCATCTGAGGCAAAATGCTCTTTATCTGTAGTGGCTTTAGCAGACTGGTACTACAAATCAGAGCAAGCAAAGCTGTGAGCTGCTGTGAATAAATCTGAATACATTTTAAGGTGCATTTCCAGTTTTTGTTGCTGTTACATTTTGAACATTGTATGTTTGTGTAGTAAAATATAAAAGTTAGAAAACAGTAGCTCGAGTGCAAGTTTTTAAAGTCCCAATCCAATTATCTTTTCTAAAAGCGTTCCCAGTGGTCTATTAATTATGATGTTTTTAGACAAATAAATGTAAAAACAAATGGTCATTTTATAGGAAGTATTTTTAAAAAAGTTCCTTCTGAGGTTGACAGTGAGCCTGCCTTCGTTTCCCATCATCCCTTTGTTTACACTCTCTAGCTTACTTACAGCCCCTCACAACTCCAAACTAACATTAGCGGTGCAGCAAAAATGGCAAACGATATTGGATCCATCCAGTTTTGACGAGGGAAACAAAGACATTAGTGGATGCATCAGAATGGATCAGATCAGGGAACTTGTGGCTTCAGATTGTAGATTTTACGTAGGAACTACAAGCTTTTTTAGAAGATTTTTTTTATCTGCTCCTGATTTACAACAATATGAATAAAGAAATACTAGGAAATGCAGTAATACCCTGAATTTTCTTCATATATGTCTTCCATAATAAGAAAAGAACATGCTAAGAACGAGTGATGTAAAAGATATTAGATACTTCTAAAAAAAGCAGCGATCAGGCATTGGGAGTAACAGCAGTATCGGTTAGGGATGTAAAAAGTAGTTACATATCGAAATTGATCGAGCAACTGCAGTATCATTTGAAAACCACAGATATGAGCAAGATTATGCTGTGTAAAAGTTATAAAATCAACAAGTAAAAATTGATTTCTGGCAAACTGCAGGTTTTTTGTGTTTTTTTTTTCTACTCTTCAAAGTCAAAACCTGAATATATTTCTCTGTCAAATGCTACGCATTATAATTTATAGCTTTAAATGCCTTATGAATACAAAATATCTAGATTTGAGCATTTTTGGTAAAAAAAAAAAAAAAAAAAAATCGGACAGTATTGTATCACCAAAGAGTTAGTTGAACCCTTTATGTATTGAGATGTGTATCGAATTGTGTATGAGGGAAAGATACACAGCCCTACTAAAAACTCCATAAATGCAATTTTCATTGGAGTGTGTTTTTAACTCAAGGTACAACGTGTAAAATATGAAATAACCTTTAATTTTTGTGTTTATTTAATTCAAAGTCCTCTACAAAACTTTTTCCAGAGGGATACTCACTCACTATTTTATTTTAAAGCAGAACAAACTCCTCATTTTTCACGGCTCTGATGTATATGGTGACCGTGACTGGTCCATAACTCAGGCTAAAGAACACAGGCACTTTCCCCACTTTGTTGTCTCACCAAAGAGAAGACCTTGCACGGCACGGCATGGAGCGGCGCGCGGCTTGTGGAGAGACAATTTATGATCCAGTGACACCGGCAGAGGGGGTGATTTATAGTTTAATTTGCTGTGGTAATGGACAGAGGATAATAACATGTAAAATATTAATCAATGTGTAGCAACAGCAGACATCATTTGCTAAGCTTGTTATCCGCTGCTCTGCCCCTGACAGTGGACAATTAAATTGACATGAGGAAAACAAGGTGTCGAGCGGGCGTACAAGGGATGAGCCCACAGGGCAAAGGGGGGGGAGGGTCAAGGTCTGGGTCGAGACCTGAAGCGGTACATGGAAATATCCGGATTGGTTATGTCCCTGACTTCTAATGTTAATGTCTAGAATCAAATCCTTAAATGTTCAATTTAAGTACATTTTTGGATTATATTTTGGAGCTTTTCTCACTTGTAAATGTGGAGAATTTAGTCGCAAATTGCTTGTGAGATAGAACAAAACAAATAAAATCCAATAAATGTCGGCACAAAACTTTTCATCAGAGGCAGGTGGCAGAACAAAATGACTGAAGGAGGCAGTTATCTGAAATCCACCTGACTGACCTTTTGTTTTCTGTTCCTGCGAGCCGCACGCCGCTGACAGATGAGCTCTGAGGCGTGCGGCGCGGGGCAGCGGTGCGTTTTGACTGATGTCTACATAATTAACGTGCAGCGGTTTAAGCTGCGGTGATGAAGTGTGTGTATGATTAGGGCTGTTACGGAGATTCATCTCACCTTGTTGGAGCAGCAGTGAGACACTAATGTCCCCCCTCGCCTATGGTGGAATTGGACTAAATAATGGATTATAATCTTGGATTTTGCTCCAACAACAGAAAAAAAGGCATTGACTGGGGAAAATTGACTGAAATAATCAAGAAGGCAAAAATTATTGGAGCAATAATGTCGGCTCATTGCTGTGCTTTGATGGGTAAATGCAGCAGAAGAATTGCAACCAGAAAAAAATCAATGATAATGTATTTTAAATTATTTGCAAATTGCTTAATGGAGGGTTTACTAATATATTAGGGGATTGACACATTATAAATGTACATTTTTTCTAGTTATTCTGGGAAAGTTTTTAAATTAAAAAAAACATATATTTGTCTTTTTGCACAAAATTACATTTTTAAAGATGCCTATCTATTTTTTAGAAAAAAAATGAAGGTTACACATCTTAATTTTTTTTTGTTGTTTTCTTTCATAAACATTTTTTTCCACTAATCTGCTTTTTTTCCCCTTCCGCTGCTGCTTCCCACCCTCACGTGAGGGCTAACTGTGTGTGTCTGTGTGTGGTAGACAGTCAGACGTATGTAAGGTCATAGTGGGAGATATGCCCTGGACCACAGGAGTGCCTTAACAAGAAACCTCTCTCAAAAATTCAATTACCAACTCACAGAAATTAATAAATCCCCTTTTTTTCACAAAAATTTGTCAACTTGTTCATTTTTCCCGCATCTCCCCCTGACCCCGGTCAATTACATTGCTTGTAAATAGTTTTTATACATGTTCAAATAATTGCTCATCCTAATGTGCAGTGATCTGTATTCGTCATGCTCCGTGGCACTGAGCCCATCACTCGGCTCCGCCACCCGGAGCCATTTTGCTGCCGAGGCTGTAAGTGAAATTGAAATTGAAGTTATAATTGATATCGGGGCCCATCACCATAATGGGTTCATCATAGCGCCATCTAAAATATTAATTTTCTAATTATGGATAAATGATCAGACAAGCTGAGCCGGCGCTGGCTGCGGAGCCCCTGGGAGCTGGAGCGATGCGGATGGGAGGACAGGGCCTTGTAAAGCCCACAAATCTTCTCTAATCCTCTCCTGCACAGCGCCTCAGCTCCATTCCCCCCATAATGGATAAATAATAGTTAAGAATCAGGCTGTTAAGCACAATTTTCCCCCGTGCACTCTCTCTTTCTTACTCTCCCTTTTTATGTTTGTACGGGCTGCCAGTGCATTGTTGAGTGATCTTCATTGTCACGTTTTCTCTCCCTGCTTTTTGTCTTTGCAAAGCTTCCATCCTTCAGCCAAAGTCTCCCTGGATGGCTGTGTCAGGACAAGAGGTGAGCCCCCCCCACAACCCTGTTTAATTACAATCACTTACCAAACCAATGAAGCTACTCAGCTATACATTTATTTACGCCACACGTTTTTCAGTACGCTTAAAGATAGATGTCAAAGCTTATTTAGAAGAGATGTAACGATTAATTGACTTAATTGATAAATCGATTTATATTCCTGGAATCCAACCTGATCAATCTGTCTGTGGAAAATAAGAATTTACCAATACAATTATAAAATTAGTTCAAAATGAAATATAATTATTATAATCAATATTGGAAAATACCATTTGGATTGAAGAGCCATAATGTAAGCAAAATAAATGATTAGTCTATCATTACAGTCCAATGTGTGGAAACACTTTAAATTTGCAAAGATGTGACTGTATAATGTTATAGGATGTGGAAAACAGTGGGTTCAACTTCATGAAACTAAAATGTGAATGGATTTGACAATAATTTTTGTTTACTTGTTTGTTTGGACACGTATTTAATTTAGAATTGATAATCTTGCAAGAAATAGAAGGAATCTGGAAAACTTCACCTGCACTGTTCAGTACCAGGTATTTATGTCTGAGTTGAATTTTTGGCCAAAAACGTTTTGGATTCATTTTAGGTCAGTAAATCAGATTTTTCAAAAAGAACAAATATACACTATGAATCGTATCATCCAACAAAATGATGATATGAATCGAAATGTTAAAATTAATCGCTAAGCCACTATTAATAGGGGTGTGTATTGGCAAGGATCTGACGATAGAATATGTATTGCGATACATGTCTCACTATATAATACGTATCAAGATATATCTCAAGACTGTACTTCTGTAATTCTGAGCCTTTTGCTGTGAAGTTCAGCAGAACTTTTGCTTACTTCACAGACACCTTTTTACCAGTGCATGACCCGCTGCTTCTCTTGTTCTTATCTGAGCCTATATGTAGCATCGCAATCAATGTTTTTATATGATACTGGTAGCAACACGGAACAGAGTTTTGGTTTGGTACCCATCACTAATAAAAACTATGTAGTACATGTCTAAAAACATCAAAAACCGCAATGGTTGATGGAACATTTAACACAAGTTGGTTTTCATGAGATCTTGTTGTTTTAGTTGTGGTGTAGAACTGCTCAAAGAGGCTCACTGTGCTGCCAACTAGCGGTTGGGGGTTTAGGTGGAAAACAAAAGTAAGACGCTGAAGGATGCTCATAAACTAACAATTAAATATTGTCTATACAAGTATTGCAAAATTAAATATCGCGATATATTGCAGAATCGATTTTACCATACATCCCTATTACCTAACCCTCCAATTATCAACAATTAGAAGAAAATAAAATTCCTCTCCTGCACCTATACAGAGTTTTCATATTTATACACAAATGCCAAACGGGTCGTCAAAGTTAACCTTTCCACGCGGAAGGCAGGAGGTGGTGGATACATCCCTTTTATGTGGTTATTTAGAAAAGGACAGCACACATCCAGGAATTAAACATGCTTTGGCAGAACGTAAATTTCCGTTTTATGTGGCAATACTTTCTACTAATTGTTTCCCTGCACCTTGATCCCATAATTAGGCCTTTACTGATTACCTAATTATCCAGCAGCAGAAGGGCAGGTTGACGGCAACATTTCAGCCATCGTTCAAAGGCTCATTATCCCTCTGAAAGTCACTCTCTCTATCTCTGCACCCCTCCTCACTCCCCTTCTCCGTTCCCCCTGCCGCATCTCCTCTTCTCCCATCCCTCCGCTCGCTTCTCTTTCCTTGCATCGCATCACCCGCTCTCCTCTCTGCAAAACACTGAGGGCAGCAGACAGGAGGTACGCTGTGCAGACCGTGGCGCTCTGCCACCACTCTGCATTTGTCAGGCTGTCCGTTACGATGGCAAGTTTGCCACATTGCAACTGTCCCCCTGACAGGCAAGTTTATATTGCAATGGGAAGCAGCGCGTTGAGCAGCACTTGGCAGGGAGGGAATGAAAGAGGGAGATGTGGGGGTAAAAAAAAAAAAGGCAAATGGGAGGACTGTGGGGCAGGAGGTGGAGAAGTGGAGAGAATGAGCTAAAGGGGGGAATGAGAGAGGTAATTTATAGGTGGTGGGTTTGATTTGCACTGGCGCTCGTGTCTCACGGCAAGATATATTTCAGGAGGAGGATGGAGGGGAGCAGGGAGGGGTGGATTCTGCACCGGCTCTTCCACTGCCTCAGGCCCCTCCCGGGCTTGCTCAGGTGCACGGAGCCATTCTCATTTCACTGCACAGTGGGGCCTCCAGACACGGCTCTGCTGCGAGCCCCAGGGACACCCCCACTAGCTTGCTCCTCTCCCAGCCCTGTTTTAGTCCTACCCCTGTTTGCTCTCCAGTCTCTTAAGCTTCTTCTCTGCTTGTCTTCCTGGGACATCCCTTCCCAGCAGGGCGGGCTGGCCGGCTGGGCAGCCATCGGACTCAATGCAGGACAACATGGTTAATCACTAATCCGATTCTGAGGGCTCTGTGTGTCAGCAAGAGACGCTCTGGGTTCTTGTCACACTTCATTAGCACCATTAAAGGCCATTTTTCCTTTTTTGTCAGTGGGTTAATGGTCCCGGTGACACAGGGAACACCTTGGGGGCAGTTAGAGGAAACAGCAGAGGGAGCTAAAGCTTCCTTCAGTAAAGCTTTTTCATTAATACATTTCAGTTTTTCAGCAAGAATTTGTATTTTTCAAGAGTTCATATACACTTAAAATAATTGAATTATCATGGAAAATATAAAAGTGGAGTTATTTTGTTTAAAGTTTAAAGCTTGGACCCATTGGAATAACGTATACATTATTAAAACCTCAAAAAGAAAAGCTATTGCAAACATGGTCAGTCTTCGTCTACTTTTATTTTGTAGGACCAGAACGACGATCAGATCTTTGCATCTGCTGTGACCAAATAGCTGAGTGTAATTGGCATGAAGAGTCACACAGTTTTTAGCCTGCAAGCCGCTCGGGTCTATTATCCACACGAACATCTCATTTAGGAGGGGCTCATGTAGAGAACCTGAGCGCCGACTTGCATGGTTTGGCATCTTTGACAGGAACATGTACCCCATAACGCTGCTTTAGTGACGCTTATTCAAAGAGCAGTGGGGCGTGCAAAGACAGCAGGGTACACATTTACAGGCTTATATTCCCAGAGAGCTTCACGTTTGAAAAGAATTGTTTGTCCTTTGTTCTGTGTGAGCTTCTCCCTGTGAAAAACTGTTTTAAATTAAACTAAGAAACTTGTTTGAAGGGGAAATTATTAAAGCTGAACTTGTTTTGCTTGATCTTATACAAAATATATATATATAATGACAATTTTATTTAATAAGTTAATTTCTGTATATATACACATATATATTACATTTGCCTGTGTTTTTATTTTTTCTATTTTTAAAAAGCTTCAGCTAAATTAAAAACTATAATAAAGAGATTTCAGTCTAAATGTCTTTTTTATGGTTATCTTTTTCTTTTCCATAAAGAATGTTAAACAGAGTAATGTTCATCACAATAAGGATTATTTATGAACACATTAAACAAGTAATTATTAAACTTTGCAAAGCCCACTACATTCCAAAAATATTTTTTTTGTAAAGCCATTGTAGAAATCCACAAAAAAGCTTTTTTTTTTAATGAGATATAGATATAGTTTAAGTATAATCTATTAGATGATTTAGTAATTTTTTGTTTACAACAATGTTAGTTTAAGATGCAGACGTATTAACATTCAGGGAAAAGCACCCTATTTACCTGCAGTCTCAAATTTGATCCACACATTTTTAAAATACCGTAACTGTGTAATAAATAATTATTCATCAACAAGGTGTGCATTATTTAAATACAGAATCTAGTCATTTAAAAAAACAAATAACCGATGAGTTTACCAACCATATAGTTGTGAAAATGACTTAAACTTTTTCCAATCAAAAGTGTTTTTGAGATTTCATGGAGGCAGACATTTTGAAATGAGGAGAAAAAGCCGTTCTACTGCCCCTAGTGGAATGATAATGAACTACAGGGTGGAAAATATGGACTGCGTTATATCTAATGGATTACCAAGGGATTAAAAAATTGTATATTTATTTAAAATGTGTGTCTTTGACAGAAACATTTTGTTTGATACAGACATGGTTACGTAAAACCCTATAAAGACAAAAAGGCGTTAAGTCTGTTCATGGACTAATTCATTACTTTAAGGTGCAGCTTATAAAAATTACTGTCAAAACTTGTATTTTTTAAATAAATCATTATTTTCCTCATATGATATTTAATTAGATGAGTTTTGTTCTCTGCATTTCTGCCTCTTGAATTTGCTCCTTGTCTGCTTGTTCTGTAGCCTTGACTTCTTCCTCAGCTTCCGACTCCACGTCTTTCTACATCGCAGCCCGAGAATCCCTCCAGCCCACCCTTGCAGCGCTTTAGCTCTCTGCTTCATAACGATGTATAAATAAAGACAAATGGCCAGCAATATTAGCACAAATTTGTTTCCCATTACACGGAGGCCGGCTGTAATTGCAGATGCCTCAAACTCCCCTGAGTGTACGTACAGTTACATTCATATTACAGCTAACATACAGATGGGGGGATCACAAATTGTCCTGTAATGCAGGGACCCCCCCCCCCCCC
>NC_050515.1:15929334-15942579 GCF_002922805.2 Oryzias melastigma | reverse complement strand
GGAGTCCCACCGGACATTTATCTCAATGGTCCAATTCAGCTTCAATGGGGGGTAAAAAAAGTAGTGATATCTAACTTTATCTTTGATGTGTGAACTTTTTTTGCCTTTTTGTGTTTGTGCTCAAGTAGGTCAAATAATAGCACAATTGTACCTGGATGACAGAGTCGTCTATGGACCGCTACTCTCTGAAGCCACAGAGTCCACTGCCAGCAAGAGGTGAAGCTTAAAGACCCTTTTAGTGACTTTAAATTTAGTTGCAGCTCATAAATGAATCATATAAAATGTTCTGCTCATTGCTGCATTGATAAAATTAACTGATTGGGGTTTCAGCTGCAATCAAAATGCTGAATCTTCAGCCTGAGGCTTCCTGTGGGAGTTTAATCGCAGAATTTTCATGAACTTGGCTTCCTTTTAGATTCCAAAACCATAGAAAATACTAGGACGAACAAAAAATAATAATTTAGGAGAAATTCTGTTGTTTCTATTACTTAGGAGTGGAAACTTAATTTTTAAATAAATTTCCCTTTATTTTTTGCTTTACCAGTGTTGATATTGTGAGTTTAGGAAAGAGCAGGAGAGTGTTGTCTGTTTTCGTATGCTCCTTCAAGCTTCTACGATCCATCAGGGGGCCTGAGGATGAATGAATGAGCTCTGCACCCAGGGAGAGTGCAGCAATAGTTTCTTCAGCTCCCACCTTATTGATTTCTGCAGGAGATATAGGACCCTGGGCACGATGAAAGGAGAGGGAGGACTGCTCCAGTATTAAGTCGTTTTCCCATCTTTTCCAAAAATCTTTAATCAAACTTTAAGTGAAATACTAACATGCCACTTGACGTGACCTTTCAGCCTGTTATGAATCACCTGTTTGGAGCCGAGAGGCCGGGAGAGGTTAGAGATATGTCCTGATCGGAGGAGAAAAAGAGCAAGTTCAGTGGTAAAGTTAAATGGCCACCAAAGGGCTTGTTTGCTGTTGACCTTTGACAAATGCTGGACAACAAATCCATGTTTGAAGCACTTGCCCGACTGGATTCCTTTATAGCCCTAAGCGACCCCTGGGAAGGACAAAGCCTTAAAAAGTAACTTCAGCTTGAGCAAAGAAGGTTTTTCTCCACCAAAACAATGAAAAATGAAACAGTTTTCTTGAATAAATATGGTTCTATGAGCTGAAATACTCCCCGTCTGCAGGGATGAGGCAAGCAGGACGATTTGTGAGCAAAGGATTACCTGGCGTGCGATGACAAATATGAAATCAATAAAGCCGCGTTAATTTGCCCACAGCCTAACTGTGATGTAGTACACTGTGTTTCGATTAAAGAAAGTATAAAAAGATTGTGTCTGCGTTTGGCAAGGGCAGAAGGGCCATGGCCTTTTGAACTCTGGCGCTCACAGAGAGCGTGGCCGCCATAAAAGGAACAGCCAGCCCTGTTTGGCCACTGAATAGGCTCCTTATGGCTCCTGGGTAATAATGTCACGCCTCAAGACGTTTTTTAAAAAGAGATGGCGAATGATAGCTACCAATGTGTTCCGCAACGTTGGCAACATTATGGCAGCATAGGAGGAAATATAATAGCTTGAATATGCTATGAATAACAAAAGCTGTCGATACTCTCCTCCAGAAAATTTGCTGATCAGACATAGTTCATGTAAAGTATACGACTGAGGGACAATTTATCATGTGTGTCTCCTTATGAGTTTATGTGTGGAAAAAAATGCTGTTCCTGTTTATTGCCTGTGAGTTGTCAGCGTTTCTCTTGTATGATTTTTGCCTGCTGGACTTTTGCAATGAATGTTTCGAAATGCATTTTTAACAGGGTTTGGATAAAGATTTGTCCGTCTGCGTTACAAAGGATCATGAGCGAACATGCAAAATAATGCCTCAGTTTTTTTAATTAAGTGTAAATCGCTAATATGTGGAGGCGGGTAAAGTATCCAAGTATGAATACCTTTACTTTAAAATAAAGATACTCATATAGAAGTAAGAAGTAACCAGAATATTTGCTTTAGTATGAGTAAATTAGCAAATGGTCAAAAGACTACTAAAGTACTGAGTACATTTTTTAATTAATGTGTAAATTCCAGGATTTTACTTTACTATCTGGTAACAACAAAGCTTTGACTGATATCTAGAGCCAATTTCTGATGCAAAAGCTGTATTTCAATCTACTGTGTAGCAAAGAGCAATATTCCAATATTCAATATTAAATATTGGAAATATCTGATATTTAAAGGCCAACTCCAATGAAAATTGGGTTTTTTTGTGTTTTTAACATGTCCTTGTAGCATCATGATGTGGACATACAATAATTTGAGCTTAAAACTGCATTCAATGTATTTCTTTCTTCAAATTGAGGTGAATTAGGCAAAGATTAATGACGTTTAAAAAGCTCTCAGTTGTGATGTAGAAACTGAAATGGATGAGCCAAAGTCTCCCTGCTCCCTTCCATTCTGCTGCATCCACTTGGAGACAAATGTATATAACCGTCTTTGTTTTCCTTCTCTGAGCTGCAATCTGATTAAAAACTATATGTCTGGATTGCTCTTTTCCTCACCATTTTGTTGCTCTGCAAATGTTTGCTTGTAAGCCGCTAGAAGCTAAAAGGAGAGAGTGTAATCAAAGGAATGATGGGATATAAGCAGAGGCTTACTTCCACCTCAGTGGTCCCTACTCAGAGGCTAATTTCTGATGAACTACTTCAACGGTGCACAAACTTTGTCTAAAAGAGACAGCTAGCTTTTTGAATTTACCTAAAAATTGCATAATCATAATTAAAAGATCACTGGGAATGCTTTGAAAATAGATCAAAAGATGATTGGAGTGGAAATTTTAATTTTTGCATTCTTTTATTAAAGATTTTGAATCTGATCCTTCCTTTTTCTCAGTAATGATATATTTTTAGTATTTAAATGTTGTTCGACCTGCGTCATTTCTTGGTAAGCAATCTACTTTTATTTGAAAGTTTAACGGTTTAGAAATCTTCATCAGTGCTGTCAATTCCCTTTATAAAACACAACCTGTTTGCATCCCTACAATAGAACTGTTTTTAACTTAAAAGTAGTAACTAAATTACTGCAGTCAGTTTTAGCTGAATAGGAATATATTGCTTATATATTCAATCCACTGAAATACTTTAAGGAGTTAGACGTAGTAAATATATCTGGGTAAATGTTACTTGTTTTAACTCGCCTCTGCTAATGTGCTACTTCAGGTTTACCTAAAAAGACGTCTAAAGAAACAATTCAATTAAAAACAATTCAATTAAAATGATCTTTTGCAGTTTTTTAAATTCTTTGGAAGTGATACAACAAACCATATGTGTTGAGTTTTCAAAAAATGTACAGTTTCCTGACTAACAAGTAGCTTTAACCCTTTAAAACCTGGATTTATTTCCAGCTACAAAAAAAAAAAAAAAAAAATCACTTATGTTTTTTTCTTTTAAGTTAATGCTATATTTAGATAATTTTGGAGCTGAAGACGTTTGCCGGATAATTGTGAAAACAGGCATTACGGGTCAAGTGTGTTGCTTTAACTTGAGACTGATTCATAAGTAAGAGAAAAATTATTATAATTATTGTTATTTGAAGTTAGTTGCAAGCACTTAATGTTAATTTTCACATTTAAAAATTGACGTTTTAAAAGGTATATTCTTGAATTACAGAAAAGAATCTCTCTACAAACACGGCCTGTAGCTAAATAACTGGAGACATAGATTAAGCCGGACGCCGCTGAGCTGGTCATAAAGCCCGTAAAAGAGTCCATCTTGTTTGGGTCTGCCTCTGGGCTGTTAGCAGCCGTGGGGCTGAATGACTCACACAAAGGAGCCATTGGGTTGGAGCTTAGCCCTTAAAACAACACGCCACTCAATGATCCCAGTGATCCTTCTGGAAAACAATGCCAGGGCACATAAGTCATGGCTGAGTGGGAGGGAGGGTGGCAGAGGGACAATGACACCCCCCACCCGGCATGCTGCTGTGCATCTTCCTCCAAGAATGGCTCTAAAAAAGAGCAACTTTTTGAGAAGCGTTAGCACAGATCAATGTTTTTAATGAATATAATTATAATTTAGTTTGTATTAAGATAAGAATTTGTGAGTAATTTAAAATTATTCCTACAAACTGATTTTACTTTTGAGTTTAAAAAAATATTTTTAATATTCCACCTGACAGCCTTTTGTTTTCTAATATTTCACATTACTGGATATTAAAGTCCCACTCCAATCATATTTTGATATGTTCTAAAAGCCTTCCCAGTGGTCTATTAATGAGAACTATGGCGTTTAAAATTAAAAAAATCTGTTGCTTGATAGGGCATAGTTTTTGCCGAGCAGAAGTAGTTCATCAGAAATTCGCCCCCGAGTTGTGGGTATGGAAGTAAGCCGCAGCTGGTATCCCATCGTCCCTTTGATTACACTCTCCCCCACTAGCTTACAGCCTCTCACAACCCAAAGATAGCATTGGCGGCGCTTTTTAAACTGCATTTTTAAAGTTTGTTTCTGATTAATCTGGATTTGAATAAAGAAATTCTCTTTTATATATGTCCTTCAATGTAAGAAAAATGCTACAATAACATGTTAATAACACAATTTTTATTAGAGTGGGTCTAGAAGCAAAACTTTCTGTAAAATGTGGGAATTTGTTTTCAGAAAGTGATGATCCACTTTGGAATGAAGGAAGACACGGATCAGACAGAAGCACACCCCAGGTCATAAATACCATAAGGCCCCCAGCACATTACCCAGTGCCAGGCCAATCTCTGCTCATTACAGTTCCACGCTACTCAGCACTTCATTTAAAACTTGCATTCCTCTAATTAACACACTGCTGGGTACAGATGAGCCGCTACAGAGCCTTCTCTGTCCGTCACTTGCTTTTACTGCACACTCAGTTGTGCGTTTGTGCCATGAAATTTCTTTTTCTTGTATCGTCTTATTTAATTTATTTTAATTTCCTCCTTAAAAGAGAAGCTACCAGCTTAAAATTATAGCAGACTCCCTTATTGTTGTGCCGTCTTTTGAAGGCTAATAAAGAGCAGAAGGAAACATGGCGGCATCAGAATGTGAAGAAACAGTTTGTCCAACAAATTGGATGCAGTAAATGTTTATTCATTTATCACATCAACCAATTACAGTGGGACAGAATTAGCTCTATTACAGCACAAAGCAAGCAAGTATTTAACAAAGGGGCTCACACATCCATTTTTCTTCTGCATTTAATCCTCACAGGAGCTAGCATTATCCCAGAGTGGGGGCTTAAATGATATCCGTGAAATAATACTTGGCAATGGACATGACAGATACACTGGATAGGAATTGAATTTAGCTTTTGCAATGCCGTCTGCATCCAGAAGACAAAAGAAAAACCAGTCATTCATTTGAGCTCGTATTGCTTTCACAATCCTCGGCCTGCTGTTATTAAAGGAGTCTAAAGTAAGCGATTCTTCTTCTATCACTGCCGCTTATGCGCATCAGATGATGTGTCTACTGATAGGTTCGTAATAGACTTTTCCTGTTCATTAACTGAGTTATAGCAGCAGGATTTTATGCTTCGCGCTTCCAAATTGAATAATACATCTCCGATGCTTAAAGTAATATTAATATTTTCCAAATCAATGTTAGTAAAATTTTATGTACACAGTTGTATTTGTTGATGGCCAGCCACGGCAAATAAAGACAAGATTTATGAAAGCGGGGGTCTTCTCCCTCTGTCTCTCCGTAGTATTATCTCAAGTGAAATGCTGACCATAAAAAAATTTTAATTAAATTTTTAATTAACACCGGTAATCAATAGGGTGTAACATAACATTTCACATGTTCTCTGTGGCATGCACAGAAATGCAATAAACAAATACGGAGGAAGCGAATCTGATGAGTTTATTGGCTAATAATTTCAAGGTAAACGTGGCAGCACTAGTGGGAAATGTTATTGCTTTTCTCTTTTGTCCTTGTAGTTTTTGGCCTTGTCAGCATGTCAGCTTTTCTCTATTAAAACGTCCTTTATAAAGATAAGGTTCCATAAGGAATAAATGACAGGTTTAACACCCCAAGCAGAGATTTTTCCCCTTTCTGTCCTCTTTTTTTTCCTCTAGTAAAAGGGTTTAACACGGTCAAAGTGCATAACCTTGAAAACATACTTCAAACATGATTTTTTTTAGATCCAAGTCACAGAGGTAATATATATATATATATATATATATATATATATATATAAACAAAGGTAATCAGTCCATCAGTTCAAATGAAAAACTGTGGAAGACCATGGATGACTAGTGTGCATTACATTGACAAAGTAAAACTTTTTGAACTGACCTAAAGGCTTATTCCAAGGAAAATTGTGTTTTTACGTTTTTGTCATGATGGAGGACATATTTAAAGAAAAATAAGATCAAACTAAAGATTCTTCGTTCAAATAGTTGAGAATCAAATGCAGACAAACAAAGGCAGTTTGTAAAAACTTGTAGTTGTTGCGTACAAACTACCACAACCCACAAGCTCTATTCTGATTTATTGTAGGCAAATAGATCCATTAGGGTGTTTGTTTTTGTCTTCTGCGCTAGCATCTGGCTCAAACTGTACAAATGGACGGCTCCAATATTAATCGCCATTTTTGTTGCACCGGTAAAGTTAAGATGGGGTTGTGAGAGAAAGTGTAAATAGAAGGGATGATGGGAAAATGGGTGCAGGCTTACTAACACTCCTGTCAATTTCTGATGAAATACTGCCACTCTGCAGAAACTATGTCCCATGTTTTAAATTTGTCTAAAAACGGCATAATCCTAATTAAAAGACCAGGAACTCTCTGAAAATAGATCAAAAGATGTTTGGAATTGGACTTTTGCAAAGCACTTTCATGTAAAAAAAAAAAAAAAAATTACAACACCTTTTACTTTTTCTGATCACAAATGCTCTTTAAATTTCAGAATTCTAGACCTCATAAAAAGAAGTGATGGCCAAGCACTTACACTTTCCTTACTTTCATCTCTGTATCAACCTAATTGTGAATTTTATTTTCAAAAATGATAAGTTAACAAAGTGAAGTTTGTTCAACTCTGAGTAGCGATGAACAAACGACTCTCCCACAAGTACCACATCAGTGTCTGCAGCTCACCCCTCCCCCAGGTGATGGTTTAAATGCGGAGAACAAATTTCAAACACCTGAATGAGTGACAACTGATGGGACTTTAACTTTATGTTGAAAATGGGGGAAAAACATCTGTGTAGTTTTGGATCTTGTTAATTTTTTTGTGTGTAGGAATCTTTCATTTGTTAAAAATAAAGTTATGTGTCATAACTTCTAATTGTTTAAGGAGGTTTTGACTTTTTTGGAGAAGAGTGTTGCACAGATGGTGTAACTTTGTGGAAAAACAGACTTTCCCATTGTCTGTCCCTGGTGTCAAATCTGCTGGCCAGCTTTCCAGTGAACAGGCTTTTTATTGCTCCCATCTAATAAATATTTAGGATTACCTCTGTGAAACGATGCAAACACAGATGAAATGTATTTAACGGGCATCCTGTCCGTGCAGGAGTTCCAATAGGGCATCGCTGAAGTGTGAAATGGCTACAACAGGCAGCACAATGCTAGCGCGCCTTCTGCGTCACGGTCTCCGACACACACATACACACAAAGAAAAAAAAAAAAAAAGCAGCTAATATTTTCTGTCAGCAGGATTGTGCATACCCCCCAACCTTCAAATAATTTACTGCTGTGTGTCTACAGAGGGTTTGGTGCAAAGGTGTCACTAAATCTCGGTCTTCAAAGTCAAACGTCAGGTAAACCGCAGAGAAATAATGTTTATTTTCTCTCAGCACTGGCCTCGTTCTTAACCATGCTGTCAGCGTGGCGCGTATATCTCACAAATTCCCTCGTGATCCGTACAAGTAACAGCAATACATTTGATTCATGCTCAGAAGTCTTGGTGTCACACAACTTTTAGCCTATTGCGGGCCACATATCCCAACTATTTGAGTTACTAAATTGATTATTTTTGTTGAACACATAAATGGTGATCAGTAAAAACAACCTTGTACTTCTACTTTGCAATGATTTACTGTTAGATACTGGTAAAACTTTGATGTCAAGGGTAAACCACACCAGTTAGTACACAATACCCAACGTTTGCTTTGTAAAAACACACCTTCGGTACCAATTTAAACTCCTAGAAGCAACTTACATCTGAGCAAGGGGCGGAGCTACAGGGGGAAAAGGGGGGCATTTACCACCCCCTCATCACAAAGCTTTGGCCTTCCAATTTTTGAGTCAAAATTCACATCATTTTTGACAGATTAGTAAATCATCAACAGCTCAGCTAAAAGAACAGTTGTTTTTAATATTAAATGGCCTATACTATAAAAAACAAACAAACAAAAAAAAAAACGTTTTGAGCTTTTAAGTGTATTGTAATGTTCATTCCTCACTATAATCTACTTAAGGCAGATACACTTTATATTAATCCATTATTTGAAAGAACTGGATGTTTGTTTTCAGGGGAACTACAGACACACTGGCGAGGCCGGCACTAGGTTGACGTCATGAAATTGGCGGCACCCACAAGGAGCAAAAGGCGGAGCCTCAGAGATGAGGAGTCTTACTTCCAGGTAGAAAAAGAGTTCACAAAAATAACTAATATTTAATAAATATTTTTTCTTTCATGTGTCAAAGGCAATATGTTCATAGATATTGATATAGCTTACTCTGAAAGACTTAAGAAAACCATGGTATAGACCAGGGGTATTCAAATCCAGGCCTCGAGGGCCGGTGTCCTGCATGTTTTCCAACCAACCTTCCATTGAAGCTCCTTATTGGCTGCTAATTTCCAGGTTCAGGTATGTTTAGCCAATAAGGAGCTTCAATGGAAGGTTGGTTGGAAAACATGTAGGACACCGGCCCTCGAGGCCTGGATTTGAATACCCCTGGTATAGACCCTTTAATACCAATTAAATCAATTAACTAAATGGATCCTGATGGATTACAGATCACGGACGAGCCCCCAAAATTATTTTTTGTCTAGGGGAACCGAACACAATAAAAGTAATAACTATTTTAAAAATGTATTTTGTAATTTTTCATTTGTAATGCCCTTCAACATCCTTGCCACCCTTGCAAAGTCTTCCGCCCTTCTCCCACCCCCCATATAAAATGATCTGTGCTAAAGTACAGTAAAAAAACAAAAAAACACATGCGGTATACATTTAGACTGAAAGCGAAGCAGCACCAAGGATGAAAAAAAGGATGAAGTGGATAGATGCAAGAGCTTGCTGTATATCTACAGGCCACCCTTCACTGCCATCATACTTGTTTCCCTACCTTAAAGATTCCCAAAGAGGCATTTTCTAATAACATATCATTTCTTTTGCAGCATGCTTTTTAATCTGGCCACACCTGACAGGACCCATCCTTTCCTCCCGAGAGAACGACCCCTCTTAGAGGCCAGGCCAATAAGGCCCAGCAGCCCTGTGGTCTGACTGGGGTGATTTGTCAGGCCCTTCGGGCACGTTTGTGCGGGCTACACCAATGGATTTGTCCCAAGGTAAATGGAGATAGCCCTCGTCGACCGCAAGCCCCGCACTCTGATTACAGACCCTCTCTGCGGGTTGCATTGATAGATGTTGCTTGTGTTTATCTATTTACAATGCCACTAAATCTGTGAATGTAACATGGGGAGAAGGGGTATGACTCTGGAGGCTGAGCAAAAGAGAATGAATCCCACAAGGTTTGATTTATGCTATGCAGAGCAATAGAGAGACAGCGCAGATGAAAGGTCTGGGATGAAACAGCTCAGTGGGGCAGAGGTTGTTGTTTTGCATGAGGGTTGGAAGGGCGCGAGGATGAATCTCATGCATTTCTTACTCTGGGGTACTGTCTGCCATGCCATGAGAATAACAAACACGTTGTAAAGTGAACAAAGAGAGGGGGCATTTCAAGAACCCAGTGAAAACGGACCTTAGAGACAACTTCTTAAAATGAACAATTAATATTTATCTTGGCAATTTTGATATATATGTAAAGCTGTCTTTGTAAAAGGACTTTTTGAGAATTCTTTTTTTACAAAGTGACAGCTTAGTGTGCCCTTTGTGGGGCTCACTGGTGATGTCTGCTGATTCAACTAGCTTAAATATGGTTAATATGTCAGAAAAACCCTAAATATTAGTCATTAGAATATGCGTCAACTTTTACCAGACATTTAAGTGGCGTGTAACATTTCAGCAATCAGCACACAAATCGTGGAGTGACAGGAAACTAGGTACGAAGTATAAAATTAAACATCTGGGGAATTTTCTAAATAAAAGAACTGTATTCATGGTTACTGCATTGCATCCTCATCACTGGTCTGAAACTAAATTTATCTGTTTAATGTAATATTTTCTGATGATAATTGCCTTATCTGTGTCATTCAGTTTCACAATCTTTCCATTAAAATTTCCAATCACAAGTTTGTGTTTAGAGGATAAGAGCCAAAAGCGAGTTTGTGAATCCTCAAGAGTCAGTTTGAGTGCAGCTGTCAGGAACTGGAGGTGTGGGACCAGAAATGCAGGAAACTGGTAGCAGAAATGTAAACATTTAATAAATAAACTTAAAAGAGGATTTAAAAAAAACAAAAAGAGGACAAATAATTTGACTTTACAATGTAGACCTGAAAACCAGACACTTCTATATACTGAGGACAATTAAGAAAAATGAAAACAGCTGAGAATGATTAACATGAACCTGAGGTGACTGAAAGAGAACACAACATCACTAGAAACACCACTGGAGAAAAACAAACTAAACAGCAAAATCCTCACAGCAACAGTATGATAATAACATTAAATATTACTAAGAATTTCCGCATTCTGAGGATAAAAATGGAAGTAAATCTGTGTTTGAAATATTATCATCTGTATTAAACTTGACTCATGTTGTTTCTGTCTGCAGCACAATACCAACATAAAGAGCCTCCAGTGTTTCATTGATTTAGATGTCTTCCAAGTTTATAATAAAACTTTTCACCTCTACAGGTCATAGCTGAGTGGTTATTGGTACTTGATTTTAAAATTTTTCTTAATTTTCATTTTGTTGAAAGGGCAAACAATTGTGTATTTTTATTGCCCTTTCCCTCTAAAAACCTGTGCACGTCCCTAGACTGCCCACAATTTAGAGGCCAATCTCTAATAAGCTACTGCTACTCTGCAGAAACCATACTCAACAACTTGACACAGGTTTTAGATTTGGGGTAATAACTGCATGATCAAAATTTAAAGAGCACTGATACAATTGATCAAAAGATGATTGGAGTGGACCTTAAGGTGAAACCAGACCAGGTGAAGGTGTGAAAATATTAGCATTCTCCACACAACTGAGTTATTGACATTAATTAGGAATAAAAACAATCTAAACTACAACTTAGTGAACTATGAACTGAGAAAGCATAAAATGAGTGACTAATGATTTAGGGATAGCAAATGTGCTAACTGATAACAGGACAGGATTATTTATTTTACCAGGATGTCCCATTGTCTCATCTTTTTCAAGGGAGACCCAGTCCAAAAGGCATCATCACAAGAGAACCATACAGTTTTAAACAAGAACACAGGTGACGCTGCCTTTTCTACTGATAAGAAGCAGAAAAAAAAAAAAAAAAAAACATACAATAAAACTGTTAAAGCTATGGAGATCTTTAATCCATGTTATCATCAGTGTTGCATGTTTTTAAATCTATAATATTAAACAGCAAAAAAAGGAAAAAAAAAACTGCTTAGTTTAAGCCAATTGAACAGGTGGACTCCATACTATTGGAAAAATATTCCAGAATACTGTTGTGACATTGGAAACATAATAAATAAGTACTTACGTGAAGTGTCTGTGACCTTGTAATGTACTAACAAGCTTAAGAATATTACAATATTTATAGTTTTATTCCACATTGCAATTCTGATGTTGGATATTTTCCTGTTGTTGGTCATAAAAATACTTTGCAAGAGAATCCTGCCAGTTCAAATGGTTTAACCTGATAGCACTCTGTTATAAGCTGTGATGTCATCAAAACATGCCTTAATCCTAAATTGTGGCTTAACTTTATTGTCATCATAATGTGCTATTTTTGGTGTATTTCTTCTTTCTGCAGTAAAGTTTCAGTTTCTTATACTGTACACCCCCACCTCTCAGAAAGCTTATGTATGGTGCTGTCATTGTTTCCTCAGCCTATTGAGGTAAAGATAACTGTGGGATGTTAGAGAGCTGGGTGATTATACATCAGTAAAATCACAGGGGGTATACATCACTGCCACAGAGACACACCCACTGGAATGAATTGGGTCAAATGAGAGCAGTGCATCGGGCAGGGCGCGCTGACAGTTACTAATGCACCTCCCAGGGCCGCTAATAGGAGTGTACAAATTGCCAGAGGTTTGTAAACTTTACCTGTTCGAAGCAGAGGCAGCTCTGGTTTGCAGGCAGCTTTTTCATTGTGATATTAGTAAGGGACTAAATCAACACTTCAGCGGTGCATCGAGATGAAGGGGGTGGACTCATACAAGGAAGAGGGGAGTTCTTTCCATTAAAACATCACTACACTTCTGGAACAGGTGCGAGTTAGCTGGACAAAAATTGATCTGACCAAAGGTGACTTTAAGATTTCCAGAAATGTTTAGAGTTGGTGGGAACTAAAGATATTAGCACCTGATATATATACAGAGGGGAAAAAATGCAAAGAATATTTTTTGTGTAGCTTCATTTTCAGAAAGCAGGTGTAATGTAAAGCTTTGATATGCTAAACACCATTTTCAGGGTTACTTATGTCTGGATTTAGTCTTCTGCCACTGAACACTAAAAATGGTCAATACCATTTACAGAATCAAGATGTTTTATTTGCAATTAAAAACTCTAATTTGTGTCTGCTTTTAAAGATGGCTTTCTAACTGACACATCTGGAGGTTTTATACTTTTTAGCTTTTAAGTGGCTGAAATCCTGTTAAAGTTACCCGTTAATATTGATTCTATAAGGATCAGAAACTCTGAAAGGGTGCTAAAAAAGACAACAGGTATCTACTGTATGTTATCAGGGACAGACTGACCATTACGCAAAAGTTAGTCGATCGCCAGAGACCCCCAACACTCTGGTGCCCAAACACTTGAGGGGCCCCAACATTCTGCAGCCTCCAACCCTCTGGGGGCCCCAGCATTCTACGGGGCCCACAACACTGTGCAGGCTCTAAGCACTCTGTGGCCTCCAACACTCTGGAGCCCTAAACACTCTGCAGCTCCCAACACCCTAGG
>NC_050515.1:15921332-15927795 GCF_002922805.2 Oryzias melastigma | reverse complement strand
CTCTCTGGCCCCAAACACTTGGGGCCCCAACACTCTAGGGGCCTCAACACTCTGGAGCCCCAAACACTGTCAGGCCCCGAATACTCTAGGGGGCCCCAAACACTCTGTGGCCTCCAACACTCTGGGGGCCCCAAACACTCTGCAGCCTCAAACATTGGGACCCTGAACTGAACACTAATTAAAAGTCATAGCTGTAGCACCACCCCTGACCACCACCACCACGTATGTAAAATGTTCCACTGATACATTAATACTGTTTTTAAAGTCTTCCTTCCTAAATGTCGCAGTAGTGCCCCCAGACTCTTTTCCATTCTACTCAATGCTGAAGCTTCTTTTAATTGCAAATTCAGATCATATGCATCCAGACAATTCCTTGTTGGGCTACATAAAATTATGGCTGTGACCAAGAGCTATGATCAGTCATAAATGTGGGGAAATGAATGCAGCTGTGCAGGCCTCGGGCTAGTGGAAGCTGCAGAAGGAATGTCACACCCTGTTCTCTAATACTGTCATAACACTCTGCTTGACCTCCAAATTGTTTTATCACACCAAAACATCAGTGGGCACAGATGGACGCCAACATCCTTGATGCCTCAGTGACAAAGATTCATCAAAGCTACAGAGTAGATGAAAATGTTGGACTACTCCCTAAAAGAATCCTCAAAAGTGTCTTTTCTTACACAAAATAAGAATCTATGCTGATTTGCATACATTCTTATTTCAGTAAATTGTTCATCTACAAGCACAATTACAACACAGGAATATTTGTGAATATCAGTATAATTAAGAAAGTTGGAGCAAAAGAAGCATATTTATGTTCACACCTGACTGTTGCAGTTTGCACTGAGGCGTGGCGAGGCACAACAGGCACGCAGTGTCTACGCACACTTGTGCACCTGGGTCTGAGGATCTGATGGTGCGTTTAGAACAACAAAGTGACTTAAGTGCATCTCTTTGATCTATTTGCCTGCAGTTGATTTCTGCATAAGTTTCTATAATTGAAGGCTAAAATATCATCTGAATTTAGATTTGTTTGATAGCTTTGTGTATTTAACTTTTTTGCATGTAAAACACCATTAAAGGAAAAAGATAAGTGCAAAATTAAGTGATTTATAAAGGAACAGCTTCTGGTGAGTGTCAAAAATTGTTCCTAAATTTTTAGTTTGCACAATAGCACAAAATGAACCATTTTATTCGAACGTTTTAGAAGGCTTCCTAATGTGTTGCATTGCTGGAACCTTTAATGTTTGGTGCAGTAAAAATACCAAGTGTCCAATCTGTTCAGTCAGCTTCTATGCTCAGCTATGTACCAGTGTGGTGTGACTTGGCCCATGACTTGGCTCCGTTGCCTTGGACTCTGAAGCCTTTGTGTATCCACGCATGCATCTGTGTGGATGTATGAAGCTCCTTGACCTCTGATGTGTACAACACCTGTGTCCACTGAGCAATGGATGTGCAAAAGACCTGCAGCTGTTAAAGCCTTCCGCCTCGTAATCCGCCTCCATTCATGGTAGAATAATCTTCACATGCGAACACTGATAGTGTGTAAATTGTGCGCTCTTACAAGTGAAAATTGTCGAACGCCGGTGTGTAGTCTCTCGCTGTTGGTCTCGTTTTCACATTCATCCCTCGCTACAGGATTATGACACGTTATTAATTGCTGCCATTAACAACGACAGCTTGCCCGATGAACTGGCCCCTTCTCTGGGGGGCAGGAGGCCCCGCTTTGCAGCATACAAAAAAAGTGAGGTAACGAGAAAAGAAACAGAGCCGCACACAGAGGAAAAGGGCACATTGAAAGAGTGACTGAGTGATGGATGAAAGCAAAGAGGAGGACAAGAGTGGCGGTGAGAGATTGGGAAGGTGTAATGCCTCACTCGGCGCAATGCAACACTCTGCCCAAAAGGGATTGTGGGACCGTGAATAATTTATCAGAAAACATTTTTCTTGGTCTTTTCCACAGACCCACAAATCCTCCCTGAGCCCTCTTTAGAAGGGGCTGGAAATGATGGACTCTGAGTCAGTGAACATGTGTGCCTAGGTGGGTTACAGCCTCTCAGTTGTTCTCAAATTCAGTGACCTGAATGGACGTAAATGCTCATTATTGCACCCCCATGGTGCAGAGCAAAGATATGTACGAGAGTGATGCGTTACAGCTTCATACACATGGACTTTAGGAGTGTAACGATTCATTTTTACTATTCGATTCATATCATAATTTACGAGTGCCAATATGATTCAGCTCATTTTGAACGATCTGATTTGCTGACCTGAGATCGATCTAAGAAATCTTTATCCAAAGATTCCAACAGTGTGACTAAGAGACAAACACCGGGCACTGAATAGTGTATGGAAAGTTTTCTAGATTTCTTGTATTTCTAAAAATTAAAAATTTTGATTTTTTTTTTAATATACTATAGTTACTTGTTTCCTTTGGTTTGTTGACTGCTTTGCATTTACTTCTTCACTTTTTATTTAAATGCAAGAAGTTTTTATTTTATTAAACTGAAAATATTGTCCTAATTCTATTTTTATGTTGATCAAGTAATTAAAAAGGAAACTTACAAAAAAACATTAAAAACAGTTAAGATGTTGAGGTTCATGTCTGATCCTCAACATTTACGAAAAATCTGTATTGTTATCAATATCGGCGATATTGATCGGAATCGGATTCATACCTGAATGCTCAGTATCACCCAGCTCTAAGGATTAGAAATCGCTTAATCGATTAACTCGTCTAATTGTTACATCCATAAACGATATGGCAGTCATTCCATTCAAAGTGGAATCCTTGCACCAACTTACACAATCAAAGTATCATTCAAGGGAAAATTTTGTAAATGTAAATTCTTAAAAATTATACTGACTAATCCCCAAAAGTAATTTTTTTTTTACCCAACTCAGACACGACGTTGAGGAAGAATTTGATTGTTAGCTGCAACCTGGCGTCAACTCCCCCAGCCCATTCATCTGTAGCAGCAGAAAAAACAGTTACATGAACTGTCACACCCAACTCTACTGTTAATTTAAGGTAATTAGTGAGCAAGTGATTCCCAATACATCATGGAGCAACTGGCAGACTCCACAATATTTCACAGCCAATCTGTTACCTTTGCAGCACCGCCTCTCTCCCACTCCCTCCCACTCGCCTGTTTCCCTCGTTTCAGACACGCAAACACACACACAGACGAGCGCACACACTCACTGACAGATACTGGCACGCTCAGAGAGGAAAAAGGTGCGCCGGCTGTAGGAAAAACAGGGAAATTAATGTTTGTTTGGATTAATTCAGCTGTTACAGTTTACTTTCCTAACAATGCGCTAATCAAATAGTTGAAAATGACATCTTAACTCTTATATTGTGTTTGGGTCAATATTGACCCATTTTCACTAGGGGGGTAGGCGGAAATTGATTTGGCGATATATCGTGATATTAAATTTGGGAATACTTGTATCGATTTAAAATGTTAAAAAGACGATATTTTATTAATTATTTATGAGCGAACGTAGTTACAGTGTTTAGCATGGTGATCATTAAATAAAATACATTTGACTATTTTACCAGGTTAAGGTTTTTTCTAACTCAGACATAAAAATTGTCCTGGGATATATCGCGATACGTTTCGTGTATTGTGAAATGCATCGTACCGTCAGACTTTGGCTAATTTTCACACTTGAAAATGGGTCAGTTTTGACCCAAATACAATATAAGGGTTACGATGTGAGTTAATTAGTAAAAAAAAAAAAAAATACTATTATGGTTGGATTTTTTTAATCTTATCTTCAATTAAATTCTAAAATGTAAACTATTTTGAAATTAAGATCATTAATTGAGGTGTTTTTCTACTTAAATATTCCAGGAACAGTAAATAATCTGCAAATAAAAAGCCCCCTTCAGTCGAAGACGATTCAAAGACAGCAAAGTTTGGAGGTGCAAGAATTCAGGACAGGAAAAATAACGACCCCCTGCCACGTTAGAGAATTTCCTGAACACGCAAAATTGGTTTGAAAGTAGCAGCTGCGTGCTCCGTGGCACCCAGTCCATTTCTGACAAAACAAACAGATGTCACATGTGTACTAAACATACCACTCCTCAGCCACAAAGTCTTTCAACTCCTCGAGTTCAAAGATGATGATCTGCTTCTTTGGTGCATTTTGGTTTAGTTTGCATGTCTGAGAGTGTTTGTTTTCAGTCCATTCACTTGTTAATTCGTGTTTAAACGAGTCTGCAGATTTGCAGACAATTTAGAATTCTGTGCATCTGGACTGTGTTCACTCTTGTTTCTTGAGATTTATAAAAAGGAAGTTTATTCCAGTAAAGCTCAATAACGGATATGATGTCCAACTTGTAATAATATGTTTCAAATGACTTGTCTTAGTTGTTTAAAAGACTTGTAATGTGTTACATGGCTCCTGCCTTACTTTTATAGTGCTTTCTTTATAACACCTGCAGAAGTAAAGAAAAACAATCTAAAAGCACAAACCTACTGCAAAGGATTTCACATATTATTTAGGTGGTTGTGGCTTAGAAATAGTTACTTGAAACATTCTTGGTAAAGTGAAAACACATAAACCACTTTTGGAGGTCTAATCTCAGCTGTAAGTCGGTTAAAATGGCTACACCTTAACAACAGAACAGACAAATTTCTTTTGGTGTGTATGGTCTATGAACTCTTAGGATAAAACCACAAATTATGTTTTTACTAGCTATAACAATTCATTTAGGGACACAATTTTATTGCAACACATGAGTAACAAAATCAGTAATATAACACTAAATATACTTTAGTGATGCCTTACATGATTTATTATAAAATATTACTTACATATATGCTGTTGTAATGAGTTACTCCCAACACTGAAGATGTATAGAAACATGGAAGTCCTTCAGCTACACACTTCTAAAATCGTCCTTCTGTTAGATTATGAACATTGAGCTAAGAGCAAACAAAAAGACACAAGTTTAATTTGTAGAACAACTTTGAGTTCTACAAATAAAATTAACTCTAAAAAAACAATGAATGTAATTAATCTAACTCTAAATAAAAAACACGTGATCATCTCCAATCCAAGCATCTTTTGATCTAATGTAAAAGTGTTCCCAGTGGTCGCTTTTAGGCAAAACAAGAAAATCTGTGCGGTTTTCTAGGTTATAGTTTCTACACAGCAGCGGTAGTTCATCAGAAAGTTAGTTTGGGGCAGTACTTTTGGCACAGAAGTAACCCTACATTGATATCACAGCATTCCTTTTACAGTCTGCCCCGCTAGCTTACAGACGCTCACTACCCCAAGCTAACATTAGCATAGCAAAAATACTGTGAGTAAAACTGAAACTATCCAGATGTAAAGTTTTGATCCAGATTAAAGCTCAGATGAGGAAAATGAAGACGTTAATGGATCTATTTAACCACAACTGGATGCATTAGAATGGAGCAGAGAGGTTCAACCTATGCCCTCCCATTTTATGTACTGCATCATAACTTTTTCTTTTCTTAAACTGCTTTTTTATCTGCTCTAGATACATCACAGTTTGAAATAAAGAAATACTCAAAATACAGTTTTTTTTAAATTATTGTAAATATGTCCTCCATCATGAGAAAAATACTACAAGAACATGCTAAAAACACAATTATCATTGAAACAAGTCTTTAAAACACTTACATGTTTTTTTTTATTATTTTGAAAAATTTTCAACTGTCTTTTTATCTAGTTGATAACCCATATTTACCAGAATTGAAATTTTTTTACAAAAATGCGCTAAAAGTGGGGTTACCGAGAAGAGACGGCGCTCTCTCCTCCTCTTCTGTCCTCCGTTGTTACAGATTTTTGTCTGCCCTTCTTCTCTGCTTGGTTGTTTACGTGCAATCTTTGGATGACTGTGCTGTGGGGTGAAGTCTTCAAAGGATTTCACTGATTTTGTTGGTGCATGGGGATGTGTGTGTAATCAAGTCTACCTTACTGTGCGGTTCACAAACACAAACAGGACGAACACCAAACACACTCTTTTAAATCTTCAGTCTGAAAAAAAAATCTAAGGGAATGTTCAAGGGTTCCTGCAAGTAGACGCAGCAATAACATCAATGGTTGAAAAAAAAAGACAAAAAGAAAGCTGTTTGTAATATTGTTACATAATCTGAAGTTTGCCCCTTTACAGTAAAACAGGAGCAAGAGAAGATGATAACACTTTAAAATAAGATTCATTAACAAGCTTTATTAACACATTATTAATGTGTTCATAGGGTCTTAGTAAGACATGTATTAGCACAATAAGCCAAATAAGGTTTATTAGCATACTTGGTAAGATTTATTAACAGCTAAAGTGAGACCATTGTTTACAAGCTTAACAAAAAGTATTACAGCTATATTGGTCAACAATATATTGAGTGTTTTGCTGCACCTCATCTAAAGTGTTACTGAGTGTTTGAACAATCAGTATGTTACTTTGTTCTTTTGTGTAATTAAA
>NC_050515.1:15901930-15921233 GCF_002922805.2 Oryzias melastigma | reverse complement strand
ACTCAAAAAAAAAAAGTCCCTAAATTCTTCCGCGGCCCGAAGGCAATGGGTCTGCGGCCCGGTACCGGTCCGCGGCCCGGTGGTTGGGGACCACTGCTCTAACCGAAGCATTTTCTTTGCCAGTCGTCTTTATTGTAAACAGAATTCACCATCTTAGGTTCTTGGTAAAGAGCTTCATTAAAAAAAATATATATAGACCCACTCCAATAAAAATTGGGTTTTTAACGTGTTTTTGTAGCATTTTTTTTGTGGTGGAGGACATATATAAAATAATTTTGGATTAAAGCTGCATTTCTGAGTTCTTTATTTAAATTGTGATGGGTCAGGAGTAAATAAAAAAATGCAACTTAAGAAATCCCAAGTTTATGATGCAGCAATTGATATAGGCCAAAATGTCCTTTCTCCGTTCCAGTTCTAAATCCTCCACTTGGAGACAAATAGGTCCATTAACGTCTTCATTTTCCTCGTCTGAGCTGCCATCTGGATAGTTTCGATATTGCTCGCAGTATTTTTGCCATGCTAATGCTAGCTTGGGGTTTTGAGAGGTCTGTAAGCTAGCAGGACACAGTGTAAACAAAGGAATGCTGGGATATCAACTTATGTGCCAACAGTCCCATCAACAATGGAGAAGCAAATCTTTAACAAGCTCCTGCTGCTCTACAGCAACTACGTCTTAAAAAACGACAAGTTTTTTTAAATTTTGACTAAAACTGCACAACAATAGAAAAAAATACAGAGTGGTTCTTTAAATAGAATAGCTCTAAATCTTGCTTCAGAATGCTTTAGAATTTATAGTACTCTATTGAGGTTTGCTTTATTGTTGTTACTTTAGAAATGAAGTTATGCAAAAAAAAAAAAAAAGATCATGAAAAGCAACAGAGCAAATCTCCCGAAGCTCCTTGAAACGTCTGGCGAGCACCTTGAAGGCTTCGGTGTGTTAGAGGGGGGAATGTGGGATGATTACATTCAGAGGGTTTTATCTACTGTGGCTCAGTGGAAATGAGGCAGAAGGAGACAGAAAGGAAATAGGACATTGGGGGGTGTCACTATAGGGTGTGTAACAATCTTCATCTGATTTGTTTTTCCTCTACTACCTTTATTGCCTGTTTTATCTCTCTCAGCTTTTGTTTGCCGTCTGAGCAAAATGTTAGCAGACTCCGATTGTCTAGTTGCTAGGCAACATTTGCCGTGTAGCATCAAGCGAAATCTGCTTCGGACAGGCCATTGTCTTCTTCGCCGTCTTTATTTCTCCTTGGGTTTTTACTGTTTTAGCCGTGTTCCTCCGGCATTTCTTGAATGCCTTTTCTTTTGTCTCCTCTGTGTCTGTGAGATAGTATGGTTGAGGCTCCAGTGCCTGGCAGATGAGCAGCGCCTCCAGTCAGGAGGAGCAGCAGCAGCCGCGAGCATTTATCAAAGCCGTGCTCCGTAATGACCACTCAGCAGTGAAGAAATTGAGCTGACCCCAGGGCCAAAGCTGTTAGAGGGGACTGGTGGGAAGGCCAGCGGGGTCAGGCCATCCTTGTCCCACCCACTTAGTGGGCAGTTAGCGCTGAACCATTAGTTTACTGTTTGGAGGCCTCACAGCCATCTCCAGCTCGAGGTAAGCAGGCGCACTTAGACTCTCACACAGTGTGAACAACAGCTCTTCTGCCAAATCTACAGCCCCTCAGTGTTTACCTGACACAAGTTGTATAAAGGAGAAGAGTCAAAGAAACCCAGGAGGTAAACTTTGGTGGCTGCCAGTAAATTCCTACACTTATCAGAAACTGTAGTTGTCCTGAAAGCAGGTCAAGACAATACGGACAGAAAAGTCATTTTATTGTATTCTTTATGAGGGGTTTAGTTTTTCTAACCAAAGAAAGAACTAATTCCCCATTTACACTTTTTACTTGAAGGAAAAAAGGACTTTAGCCTCATTTCTACACCTGATTTTGATGAGTAGTTTAATGCTCTGACACCCAAAGCATGAAACCATGTGTGCACATTGGACTAATCTAAACATATCAGTTGTACATTGAGCTTTAAATGGGAGATCCGTTTCTCCTCTATAGTTCATTAGTACCTTTCTACCTTTTTTCATACATCTAAAGATTTAACAAGCATGCCCATAAACATATCTGAATATACCTGTAGATAAACACGAATGTGGTCTTATTCCATAGAACGATGTTTGTAATTAACGTTTCATCTGTCTGACTGGAAGAAAAAGGTCTCTTTGCTCACATCATCACCACACGGTTTCCTGTCTCACATAAACATAGTTATTTCACCACCATTTAGACAAAACAGTGCAAATTAAAGGGGCGTCTAATCATTCTGTCTTTGCAGAACAGTACAAACATCTTTAACTCTTTTTTTTTTGCCTGACTCAATCTTTAGCAAATCTTTCAGGCAAGAAAAAGCAGTACATTTAAGTACTTATTAGGAATTCAATTTATCCATATTGCTGCAAACAAACAGTGATTAACTGGGCCTCATTTGACCTTTGTCCGTCTTTTTGCCGACGCTGTAGTAGACGATGATTGCCCGAGCTCTGTTAATGCTGGGATGTCACTCTGAAATAGATTACCAGCTCTAGTTAGTGTTATTTAACTCAGCCATATCTTCAGGCAGTTACTGACAACAGTTCACGGGCCGCTGCGGGGCAAAACATCCGCAGGGGAGCTGCACACCGACAATCAATACGTAAGCAGATGGGAAGAGAGGCAGGGACAAGAAGAGCTGGAACAGTCATTTTTACTTGAGAGGCGCTCCCTTGAAAGCCATGAAATAAAAAATCTGAACTTTAAAATTGATAAGAATTGATTTCGCTGACACCGGATCATAACATACACCCCTTTAGAGACTGGTAACGTGAGGGCTTACAGATGCCGGGCGCATAAAGGAGAATGGGGAAGACGTAAATCTGACTACAGCAAAGCAATTAGCCTTTTACTGTGGAAAAAATATGGAGAATCTTTACTGTTTCATCAAATGGCAGTGGGCGAGCTCTAAGCCTGGAGGTTTTTCCGGGAAGACAAATGTTAGAATAAACTTGTTTGGACAGATGGATTGGGTGGAATTCTTTACAAAGTTCACTATTTTTCCTGAGAGATCCATATAGATCACTGGTAAATGGTTAATTCATTATGTGGCTTCTATTTACTGTCAAACGGTGTTTTAGCAAGAAGTACAGGGAAAGGCCCACTAAGGCCCCCATTCCAAATAACAGTTTTTATATCATTTTAGAGATAAGATAGAAATTATGTCATAGTTTATCAAATGAAAAGTAGCCAGAGAAACACAGACACACATGCTATTTACATTTATACGACAAAGTGGATTCCATTCAGTGGAAAATCCATTCATTTACAAGTCTCATAATTATGTTGTGAAATGAAAAAAAAAGAGGTGAGCTGTGATTTGTTAAACAAACAAAAACCCAGTTCCCAGAATGCAAATTATTTACAGGACTGTGAAGAAAAGAACATGTTGAAAACAAAAGAGTTGATGCAAGTTTTCCCTCGGATGAGTAATGATAATGAAATAACAGGGAGGTCTTGATTAAAGCTAACATTGTAAGCTAACATTGTACTGTATGCTGGCGAGCAGATGGTAAGTCGTAAATCCTCCGCGAGCTCTGACACATACTAGCATTTAGTTAGCAGCCCACAGCTTGCTACCCATTTAGGTAATATCTCCATCAGATCACTTTGGAGATGGTGATGAAGTGAGATCGAGGGATTCTAATGATTTCCAGGGCTGGAAATCTCGCTGCGCCATGAAGTGTTGCTGTACGAGACTGCATGTGTTGATAAATATGCTCATCACTGCTCATTTCAGTCCACAACGCTTTTTCAAGCTACTGAGCTCTCAAGGTGAAACTTTAACTTGAAATCAAGTGTTTATTTGAAATATGGAGATTTTTGTTTCTACAAAGACGTTTTAATATTCAGATAAATTGCAGTTATTTGATGAATGTAGAGATACAGGGTTTTTGATGCCTTACTTTTCAGCTCAGACTTGTCTAAGTTTAATCTTTCAGTGTTTACACATCGGGCATGTGTTCAAGAATGTGCTGAATGCTGGTTTTTAAATGCGCTTTTAGCTTATGGTGTTCACTCTGGGCTGTCGTACACAAAACTAGCCCATGTATTTAAAGTTGGAAGAAGTGCAAAATGTGCAAATCGGCTTTTTCTTTCACAACTCTATTCCGATATATGAAAGACTTGGTGTCCAATAATTCTGAACAGGCTTAACCCATTAACGCCTGAATTTATTCCCAGCTATGAAAAAAAAATATTCACTTGTGTTTTTGCTTTTAAGTTAATGCTACTTTTAAGTAATTTTATAGATAATTTGGTTTGTCACATATTTGAGACAACAGGCATTAAGGGGTTAAACTGCACTAATTGAATTTTCAAATGTTAATACTTCATTCATTTAAAAATGATGCGATCCATATGTCACTTCCCTGATTGGTCAAAGTTTAACTGGTTTAACTTTTAAGGTACGCTCAATCTTCAGGTGTTTTATATGTATAGAACCTGAAAACTGTTTTGAATGTGATAGCCCAAAACACGCATATATGTGCGTGTGTTCCGAATGTGGCATTAGGATCAGAGTTAGGTGATGGTAACAACATTTTGCATTCACCATGACACCAAAACAGCAACCAAAAAAAAAAAAAAATAGTCATAGATGAATACTAACTTCATCAACAAAACCTTCAATATTTACTCCTTGTATTAAGAATTAGTGTTGATCTTCTTAGATGCAGGTTAAAGATACAGTCATGTGCTCCTATTTGGAGGTTGACCCATCAGAGTGCTACAGATTTTTGGGTTTTCTGTATCTGTGACGGGTCATAGAAAGGAGTGGCAGTTCCCTTGAGGCTTGTAAGGCCACCATTTAAAATTAAACAGACAATTGTGTAGTAAGTTGCAGGCAGACGTACCATTAGGCAGAGGTAGGCCGACTCAGACCAGTTGCTGCTTACTGACATCGCCTGGATCCAAGATGGCTGCGTACATATCGTGAAAAGATGGTGACTAAATTAACTTTATTAGGTTGGAGTTGGAAGTAAACTATTTTCTTTGGGTGACATCACACTCAGTCCATCTTTCTTATCCAATCAATGTAAAAAAGCTATAAGAAGTATTTAAAAGAGGAAAGAAATGTATGGAGTAAAAGCTTGGTTTTATTGACAAAGATTATTACTGAATCAGTATCGTGAGCACTCCTTTTTCAGAGACTTCTGGTGTCATCACTGTGCTGCAGCTGTGAGTGAATGTAACGGCATGAGCACATTTTCAGGTCACGCTGTTACCGTCTTCATCCTGTGTCTGAAATGAGAACTGGAGTGAAGTGAAAAGAGTGAAACTAGCGGTCAAGGATTTAGGTGGAAAACAAAAGACGCTGAAGGACGCTTATAAATAATTAATGAAATATCGTCTTGTCAGCATTTTTAATCGATTCAAATATTGGCAAACTAAATATCACGATATTCACCAAATCGATTTTTTCCTCACACCTCAGTCAGTAGGCTTCAAAAAAATCTTCCAGATTGTGGAAAGTCTGTATTTGTTTGTGTCTGTGTTTTCTTTGCTTGTTCTACTATTTTTTGCCATCTTATTATCATCACGGCCTTTGTTCCCATACCTGTCTACATGGCCCAGAAATACATTTACATAATGCATGCCTTGTGGAAAGTGGCAGCTGCTTGGCATTCCAATATTTATGGACAATAAAGTGACCTGTCAGAGCCAACGTGGCCTTCTGGGGAGTGGGAAAACAAGAAAAGGGAATAAAGTGGACTTCGTTCAAAAATATTAGTTATAAAATATTTAACCAAAAAAATAGGATTCATTAATATTTAGGTTGTCGCAATAGATTGCATTGTGCTTAAAACTTACTGGTATTGCTGTAATTTACAAATTATATATATATATATATATATATATATATATTATGAAATTGCCAAAACTCATTCTATAGTGAAGAAATAGGCTATATAAGAAAATGAGACAAAACTAATCTAACACATCACTGTGCTAGGCTATAACTACTATAATTAAATTAATTCTATTTTTATCATATATATTTTTAATCAGATACGTTTTTTTAAAACATATTTACCTGTTTTTAAGTGGCAAACGAATATGGTTTTATTCCTTCGTAAGCTAGAAACATTTTAAGTGTCAGTCTTATTTAGATGTTGCATTACTTGGATAACACAGAGCTCGTGTGTCACAGCCCATATATTTGGTTTATGGTTGAGAGACTTCTCCTTTGGTTTATTCTTGGTTTATGAGTTTGACATTAAGTCTGAGAATTGCACTTTCCTTTTCTACATTCCCTCTCCTCCCATCTTGTCAAAGCTGGACCTAAATTTCCGATCTTGTATCTGAAGAGGGAAAAAAAAAACAAATTTACATTGCAAAACACATAGAACAAATGCTGTTAACTCACTTAGTGACACTTAAACGCTGACAGAAAGAGTGAATGACCCTGCTGAACGGATTGGATTGCAGTGTGAGCTGATAGTGAAAGGGCAGCCGTGTTGAGAAAGAGCCAGAGAGAGTGTAAACTATGTGTGTGTGTGTGTGTGTGTGCGTGCATGTCTGCATAGGGTTAATTGTGGTTCAGCCATGAGGAACAGCTGAGAGTTCATATATGGCGCAGGGGCACAAACATGGTGACAGGCAACTTGACAACACAACCTGTTTTATGGTGACAAGTGTCGCTGTGTGTGTGTGTGTGTGTGTGGGAGAGGAGGGCGTGCTAAAGAAAGCCAGGTGAGCTGCCGAAGTGCCCGCCTGCCCACCCAGCATGTTCACACGCCTCCTTTAAGAATAGCAAAGTCTTGTAAGCGATTTCTGCATATTGGCTGTTGACGGAAAGACGGCGTCACCCACCTCCCATCAGAATCAGTCACAGGAAGAGATCTTTGAGTATCATCAGCGACTTGTTGCTGAGGCGGGTCACACCTACCCTGCCTGTGTGTGGCTGCGTTCATGCTGCAGCTGTGCGTTTGTGCAACTGCAGACACACAAGGTTCAAACCATCAAAGCGACTCTCCTCAGCTCGGTTTTCAGAAAGCAGCTAAAGGTTAGACTTATGTGTTGCTACTTACAGTGACAAGCAGGGACTACTTTACACCGGATCATTACCACTACACAACTCATTCGTCAATGACGACAAACATATCAAGTTTATCTTTTTATAAATTAAATGTTTTTGTTTTACTTTTATTAAGTTACCAGAAGATATCATCACATATATTTTTATACGCTGTGTATTTTGTCAACCTTTACTTGTTTATTATTCGACTTCAGTGAGGCATCGGTCACAAATACAACAGCCGCCACACGACAGCGACAGGGAGGCATCAGCAGAGTCTTCAAGATTTCATGCCAATGTTCACTTTTTTAGAAAATGGTTGGTCATAAGGGAAGCACTCAGGTGGCCTTTAGGCGTGCAGAATGGCCCGCTTTTTAGTTTTTTTATCTACCTTAATACGGACGGCTGCCGTCTGTAGACATTTACACATCATCCAATCTGTGCTGCTGCCAAACGGCGATTCCAGCTACCACCACCCTGTGGTTCCTCCAGTTGTCACCTGATTTTGTAATGGTGTCATCCCCGCCGGTCACTGGACTGCCACTGCGTGATCTCCAAATCACCAACTTTTAGAGAATTTTTTTTTAAATTTTAGCTTTTTCTTTAAACTTCTGCTTGGCGTTTACATGCATACACTACATACACTATTACAATATTGAACACCTGCCGAATTTGCTAAAACTTAGAGAGAAGGAGGATCTAAAGCTAAGGGCAGGGAACACCAATTTAATTTATTAAGTCTGTTTAGCTTAGTTTAGCAACCAGCTACTGTTTATAATTTATGACCGACTTTCTGCTTTTGTACACTTATTGGTATGAAGCCCAATGAGACAATAGTTTTATTATATTGGGCTATATAAATAAAATGTAATTGAAAAACGTGTTTTTATGTCATCATGCTATAGCATTTAGGGGATATGTGACCGTAGTCTAAATAGTCGTTTGATAAATGTTTTCTTCAAACATTTTTTAACTTCTATTTGTCTGTGCTCTTTTCTTTATTCTGTTTTTTTTTTCTTCCAAAACCTCAAGAATTGGAACAAATCTACCTCACTTTCAAATGTCTCAAATTCATGATATATAGTATTAATTTAAGTTTTATTTTACTAGATGATGTCAAATTTCCCATGAAAAAGTAATCCAAAATTACTCAATATTCTGTATGCCCTAACGTTAGTTATTTGTAAATATTCCTAATGGGTGAAAACTGTTTACTGTTTGACATGCCACAAGTTTTGCATATACAGTAGCTTGTTAGTATTTGAAATGTATAAAGAAATATTGCTCTAAATTGAAGCTAATTTATCTCGTTTTGAGCAATCTATATTTTTAACTTAAAATGTATCATACATTTTTGAATTTGAAAAAAAAATGCTCTAAATAAACTTTTTGTAAAATATAACTGGTGGAGTTCAGTGTTATAGTTATAGCACTAATTGAGTTTTTAACATTACTTCAAATAGAAAATTACTTGTAAAAATAAAGAAGACCACTGAATAGTGCAAAAAAAGCAATAGCCAAGTTTAGTTGACTTTTAAATAATTAAAAAAAAAACATTTTATTTTTACTTTAGTGAGACATGAAGGACTAAAAACACTAATAGCATTAGATATTGCTGGGCAGACCATAATATAAACTGAAGAAATCGGATAGTTTTAAGGGTTTTTTTTAGAAAATCAATGTATAAAAAAATAAACTAACTGCAGTAAAGTAAAAGAAATGATATTTACAATAGCTCATTTGGACAGTATTTGGATATAAAATTAGAAATAAACTGTTTGCAATTATAAAAACATATAACAACCAAACATTTCCTCCAAATAAACTCTGAGACGTATTTACTTCTTGCTCTACGAGTCAATAGGAAGAGTGACAGCCAGGCGCACAGCAACTGCCACCGACTGAATTCAAACCAACATCCTTGAGGTATGCGTGTCAGCATGCTGAGCCACCGGGACGCCTGATCTGCTCTTTGAAGCCCCTGCGGGTTCCCCGAGGCCACAGAAGCAGCAGCCCTGGGGGATATCAAATGTGTAAGAACGGCCCCACTAATAAGATAAGTGAACTAATGCTAGCACAAGAGGTTTGCCACTCATCTCAATCTGTCGTGTTTAGCAGTCCCACAGGAATTGATCTCAAATTTAAATGCGGCGCTGGCCGCTGATGGAGTGGGGAAATGTGGAGTGTGCTGGAGTCTGTTTGTGAGACGCCGTGCATGCATGTGTGTGTTGGAGGGAAGTGTGCACGGGTGGAAGCAATCTAAGATGCTGGCTAAGTCTTATGGAACATAAGTTGACACTAGAAAAATACTGCTGGTGATAAATCTCTGACAACAGCTCAGCACTCGAGTTTCACTCTATGATTTATCAGCGTTCTTCTTTTTAGACTTTGGAAGACACAATCTCTTAGCATAATTTGCACATCTTTCATTTTAACATTAATATTACCTCAACAACACATTTAATTGATATGAATCTTCTTATTTTAACTTTAAAAAAATGTCCTGGAATAAAAAATTGTTCATTTCTAAAGTTTATGTTTAACCACTGATTCAAGCATTTTTTGCAAGGGAAAAACAAGAGCTACATTGAAAACTGGGTTTAATTGAAGTATGTGTCTGTTAAGGTGAAACCTATTTTTCTCATTCAGTTTCTATTGATCTGCAGTCTAAGTGCTGATGAGTTCCACCCAATGTTTATTAGACTGGGAGGGACATAATGTCTATTATCTGTGGTAAAGATGAATTAAATGGCCAATCAGATGTCTTCATAAATGGTTTATTCTGTAAACTCTGTTTGAACACAGGAAAAAAAGGTGTGAAAGCTATTTTTAAAATGTCAAGCGTTGAAATTCTGCATTTTAGTGCATAATAATAATAATAATATTTGAACTTAGCTTGCATGCGCTGATTAAGTTTCATCACTGAAAGCATGTTAATATATCATTACTCAAAGTATGTTCTGCTGTTCCATGACGTCACTGTCAACACATGCTTGTTCATGGGAAGACAACAGGTGTTTGTGGTCAAATAGCAGAGCTGAACTGCAAATTAGATTTAGATTTCATCATAAATAACTGATTATAAAACGTATTTTTTAATGTTTTTTTTCCTCCTTCCCTTTTCAGTCTTTGCTTATCCAACAATTTGTTTTAATATTTCTTAATAATAGTCACAGGAATTTACTGTAGTCTATCCTTGCTGTTCTGGCATCGGGCATTAAATGGTCACAATCTCTGCATTTGTTTAAAGCAAAGGTTAAAACAATCTTAATCTTTAATCTTTTTGAAATAATCTCCACACATATCTTTTATTTTACTACAATTGTGTCCTCATATAAAAGCAGCACTTTTGCTTTTACAAATGAAACCATAAAATCAGAGAGATGTTAGCAGTGTTTAGGTTGTCAAACTAGTCCTGTTTCATTTGCAAACCTCAAGAATAAATAGTGCTGATTTATTCCTTTCAACACATTTTTGACGGCACAGAATTTGATCAAACATTTTTTTTCTACAGATCATGTTAACTCCACACATGATTATTTTGATTACCGTATTTTCTGGAGTGTCAGTCACGCTTTTTTGCATAGCTTGGACAGGTGTGGAATTCATACCCGGGAGCGACTTATGTGAGATATTTAAAAAATAAATACAGGCTCACATCATCATCATCATTTTAGCCTGCCACGTCACTGCTGGCGGGTAGCCTCCATAAACTTCTCCATTTTTGGATTTTTGGCGTCCTTGCACCACATGCATCCGAGCCCTTATAACTTTCATCTCTATATCGTCTCTCCATCGCTGCTTTGGTCTCCCCGTTGCTTTTTTAAAAATCTTTTGGAGTCGATTCTCCTAATTCCTGGCCCACTTTTAGGTATCCACTCTGGCAAGATGCCCCACCCACATACTTTTTGCCTCGTCTACTGTGCTTATCATGTGTTTCCCTTTTTTTTAGATAGTCATAATTCATTACGAATTTTGTCTTTCCATTGATCTTTCCACGCAACAGCCAACTTTTCTCTTTGACGTCTTGTGCTACTATGTCTCTGCTCCATGTCATTGTTGGTACGATGACTATCCATGATCTTATATTTCAAGCTTATAGGCATTTTTTGGTCTTTCATGAATGTGCTATACTGTCCAAAATGTCTCCAACCACACATATTTGTTGTTTTTCCAAAAACAACTGGCTGCCTTTTAGCTGTAGTTTCCTTAACAATCGCTAGAGGGCGCTGTAGATTTGTGTTTCAGTATTTGCTACTGACAGCAACGCAGAAGAAGAATAAACAAACATTATGTCCGAATTCCTTCCTTACTCACTACTTAGTGTAATATATAGTGATTTCGCCATTTTCTAATGCTGTCCGAATCTACTAATTCTAAAACTGAGAGCACAAGAAATTTCCCAGAAGTCTTTTCAAAAAACTAGCATGGATCGATGCTCACTACATTAGTGAATATAGACCACAATGCATTGAGGTTGAACAATTTTTGCAAAAAAAAAACATCTTTAAATGTATGTTTTATTAAACCATCCAGATTTTCATCATTGTAACACAGTTGAGTCCCAAATAGACATCGGGAACTTTTTGTATTAGTTAGATTTTCACTTCATGAAATCTGTGACATAATTTCTGATGTTTATGAAAACAAAAGCAAAGTAATGAGAACAGTGTCTTAATTTCCTTTAAAATCCAGAACACTATACAGTCCCGCTCTATCTAGTTTTTTTAGTAGTTGGGGATTAGGGTGCGAATTTGGACATAGCCGAGGAGAATCAGATCGCTCTCCTCCAGAACTGTATGATATATTTCTTATTTGCATAGAGACATTATTATTCTTGTTTTTATGTTTCCTTTCTTGGAATAACGCGGGACAGCAAGTCATCAAACTGGTTTACAGAAACATGGAAGTACCGCTGAGAGCGCCGTCATTTAGACGCAGCTTCTGCAGTTTTTAAGTTTTTGGTTAAAATAAATAAAAGACTGAATGATCTCATGAATCCAGACATGAGGATACCTTTCATAAATCTCTGCAAATAAACAAAAAATCGGATCTCTCAACGCCATCTGTGTCTTCTGTGCATTGAAATGAGATATACGATCAATGCTTCCATGAGCGATGAGGCTAAAAACTTGACCATTGGTTCTCACGTGTCTGGAGCGTCCAGAGCTAGGTTAGTATCGAGTATCAAATTTGATGCGTGCTAAAAGAGGCAGCAGGTGTAATGCATCACAAAATAGGCAACAAATGTGAATTTGATGTGTGAATTTTTTTTAAAGTGAACACAGCATTTAGTCAGGCTTTGTTTAATTTGATCAGAAGTGTTACACTTTTCTCCCAAACGTGTGACTTATGTTTTTTTACTTCTTTATTATACATTTTTTGCTCCTGCAACTCATAGTCCAAAAAACATGGTATTGCCTGTCACCTCCTTCCTCTCTGTGATTTGGTGGCAATCTGGAATTACTAGCGTTATCTGTCCCATGGAAATGCCGATGTTTCTCTCCTCAACAGCGCCGGTGAGAACAGAGCAGAAGGCCAAAGAGGTAGTATACCTCCTCACCCTCCCTCCTGAAAATATCATGTCACCTTTCGTGTTTCCTCAGCGCAGCTCCTTGGTATCTTGACTCCTTGCCCTTCTCAAAACCTCAAGAACCTAATCGTCTCAAATTCAGCCCACTGAAATAATTAAGGGGTTGCATGCCTCTAAAAATAAGGGTGTGTATATTTTTGAAGGAGGGAGTGGACATATGTTTGGAGTCTTTGGATGCCGGGATGCTTCCAGCCAGGTTCAACTTGTTAGGAAAACTGGGTATTGCCTTACACTTCTGTTGACATGACTGCACTACCAGTAGTGGGGGTGTTTTAAGTGTCAGCCCCCACTTCTCCGGTGAATGTTCATGTTTACAGAGGTGTTCTCACAAACATTTGCCCAGTGCAGCACCAAAGAATCTACAGGCGTATGTATAATTGTTTTACAGATCGCTCATTCGTTTGTGTCACAAATACAAAGGATCACAACTTTAATAAGGAATAAGATTCTTAAATACGTGACTTTACAAGTATTGATTTAACATTTGTGAGCAGATTTCAATTTAAGTTTTGAACTGACTAAATATTCAACCCCTTCTTGAAGAATAGTTAAGAGAGCTTTAGCGTTGGAGTTTTGCAGTGTATCAGGTGTTAAAAAATATATTAAAAAATCACAATGACAATTTAAAAAAATACATTTAAAAAACAAAAGAAAATACAGAAACCAAATGAAACAGATTAAAAATGAAATGTTTTGGAAAACAAAAGTAATTTCCAGAAACCAAAATGAAATATTAAAAAATGAAGTAAAAAATTTGACACTAAAGACACATTTGAAAAAACTCTAATGTCAAAATGGAAATATTATCATCCAATCAGCAATCTCTCATAATTAAACACTTTTTCCGATTTATTTTTGTGTTTCATTATTTAACATTTCATTTGGATTTCTGGAAGTTACTTAAGTTTTCTGAAAAGTTTCAGTGTTTTGGAATTGTGTTTTGGTTTCTGGAATTTTTTTATTTCTAAATATGTAGTGTTTTCTTTTTTTTTTTTTTTACTATTAGTTTTGCTTTTTTTTCAGTCATTGTGATCTTAAAACGTTTTTGCATTGAGTGATTTGTACTTCAGGGCCACCGTAGAAAACATCTCATTACAGTCATTTTATCTTAAGATAACCACTTAAAGAAATGTAGCAAGATATCATAATATTTCCAGTTAAAAAAATATTTTTTGAGAGCTAAACATTTTGTAATGTTTGTGTTTCTTATAAAATATTGTGTTCAGCATTTCAAAAATAAAGTTTTATTTTGAATATACCTGAACATTCTGAATTCATTAATTAAGCTGCTCTTAAAATGTAATAAAAAGTCAAGCTATTACGGCTGTTTCTCAAATTTATCTCTGTAAGAATGAGAGTGGTTTATTAAATGCATTAAATTCAGACTTGCACCCGCAACAATAAAAAAGTACAGGTTGAAGAAAGGAACACTCAAAGACGGACAGTGAGCAGAAAAACGGACATATTGCACACACAAGCAGACAAATGCACTCACAATTCATAAGCATGCAGACTGGTGAGCAGGCGTCCTTTTGTCAGAGGGAGAATGGGGAGTGTGAAGGACGTGACGAGGGAGATAAGTGTCCTCCAGGGCCCTGAGGTTACCCTAATGGTGTCATACATCACCACTCACAAAGCCATGCAGAGCAAAGTTGTCAATGCATGAATGCTGCACTATTACTATCAGCCATTTTAATCATGGCAGCTGTCACTGCGCTAATCAACACCATAACTTCACACTGGAAATCGCTCAGAAAAAGCTCTCACATGCTGCTGTGTACCAAGAACTGCAGACAACACATGCAGTAAGTTATGCAGAGGCTGGATGGTAGCCACGGTGCTGAGGGGCTGTGACTTTGTAGTGCATCATTGCCCTTGTGTAATGTTGGCTTGGCTTCTCCTGAGCAGTTGTTGTGACAATGCTAAATGCTGCCTTTATTAACGTGCTAAAAGGGTTTACCTTACTGTCAACAAGCGACCCCTCCACTGAATACACAAACCTGTTTTTTTGTTTTTTCAGGGCTGCGTCCTGACACAAAACAAACCATTTTTGTAACCCATTTTTTGAAGACTATAAAAGTGACACTGGCTTTAGGCATGCCGAGTGTTTTCACAGCCATTTTGAAAGACCTCTCACAATGTTTGCACGTTCATCCATACGTTTCAAATGCAACCATTGACTGTATATTCACTGGACATATCAACCCCTCCTCTCTCGTGTTCCAAATCTCATGGTTCCAAGAAGGCCAAAATCCCATAGACTTCTACTAAGAAACACTTCTGTTATTTGTCAGAATAACCATTCTTGCTCGGATGCATTCTTCTTAACATATTCTTACTAATCCAAATTTTGAAAAGATATTTTTTCTTTATCGCAAGTTATTCAAGGTATAAACTGACCAATCAGGTGCCTCAGTAAAAGCACGTGATGTCTGCTGGCACACCTTCAGTAGAAGGGGTGTGGACTTTGAATGAGCTCACTCATGATTGGTGACAGCAGTTCGTCTAAAAATATGACTCAGACTGACTCAGACCAATCACTGTAGACAGGTTTCAAAATGGCGGCAGCAGTAACAGGAAGTCAGTGACAGTTTTGACCTGATTTCGTGAGGAACGGAGATAAAGCATTTTCTATGGGTGATGTCAAAACCTTGATTTGCCCAATGATCCTTGCGTTCAGAACAGGAAGTACCTGCTGGCTCCAAGAAGCCAAAATCTCAAAGACTCAAACAAAGAAATAAACAGCTATTATTCAGTCATAGTTGTCAGAATAACCATTCTTGCTCTCATACTTTTTTTTAAAATTGTTGTTGTTCACCTTTTGTCAAATCCTGTCAGGGGTCACTACAGCAAATCACCTTTTACTAGTTCATACAGGTGGTTTGGCAGAGAGTTTTACTGCCAGAAGTCATCCTGACACAACCCTGTATTTTATGCGGGCCAGGGACCGGCACAGGAAGTTCAAGACTTTGGCCCCCACCATGATATTCATGGTTTTGTTTCTTTACCGCAAGCTATTCAAGTTATAGACTGACCAATCAGATGTTTAAGTGGCAGGGGTGTGGACTTCCAGCAAGCTTACTCCTGATTGGCCACAGTAGTTGCCATTCAAACGTCAATTGAGACCGACTCGGACCAATCACTGCTTACTAACCTCGTCTGACTCCAAATGGTGGCGTCCGTATCGCGGAAAAATGCCGACTGAATTGGTGCCATTTTGCTGGACCATTTTAGGCATTTTCTATGGGTGACATCACACTCGCTCAGTCCAGTTCTCTTATACAGTCAATGAATGCAGATCATTCTCACAAACACTAAAGTATGGAGCCGCATAAAAAAGGTCATCTGAAGTTTTACTTAAAGCAAGGCCTAAAGCCATGAAGAATGAAGGCACGGGGGCCATAATGTTTAGGATGCTCAGATTAACTTGTTAACTGGTCAGAGTGGAAAAATTGACACCATACCAAGGGGGGGAAACAGCTGTCATGTTCCCAAAGTACATTACATTGCTCTTAGAACCCTGCATGTTAAAAAAAAAAAAAAAAAATCAAATTTTTTGTGTATATTGTATGTTGAAAAAAATCTTCAGAAAGTTAACTACACCGAAAATGAATATAAGTGAATATAAGTGGATGGGTAGCCACACCTACATTTCATCCTGTGTGTCTGGGTGGCGTTGGCAGATCATGGTGAAGGATGAGTAAAGCCCCACTTGAGCGAAGCTGTAAAATAGTGGCGTTAGCAGCATTGACACAATGAAACCTGTTTTAATTAATGAGATACATTATCGTTAATCACCTACTCATTAAGATCAATGTGTCCAACAAAGACACAGCCGTGGTGGACATGTGGAGGATGATGTGTGAAACAGCAGAGTACTTCGATCATTTTTGTTTTTTTTTTGTTATTTCAGTTTGAAAAATAAACAGAATCACTTTTACCAGCACATTTTCACACAGAATACTCCGAACATCTACAAAGGGTTTAGCTGATGTTTTCCTGCAGATAAAAAGTACTCTACCTCAGGTTAAGTATTCTGGTTAATGATGGCTAAGCCTCCCCTGCCATCAAATGAGAGTGATGGAACAGGCTCGCAGGGTTATCTGGCCTATCATTTGATCATAAATGGGACCCCTCCCTCTCCCTCTTCCTCTGTGTCCCCCTCTGTGGTTTGGGGAAAATGCTTGCTCAGCGTTCCTTCCTTCCTTTCCGACCCTTCCACCCTTTTCTTTTGCGTCTTTATGCTTTTCCAGCCCATCGCTGATTGAGGGGCATCAGTTCCACTGAGGTGACTCCTCAGCCAGTACTTAGGAGGTTTGGAGTTCACTTTGGTCTATAAGAGATGGAGCGGAGAGCAAGGGGTGGTTTGGGGAGGTAGGGAGGGTCATGCCAATGACAAGAAGCCTTAAAATGGCTCCCAGGTTTCTTGAAAGGTACTAGAAAAGTTTCTTAACACGTCAGCCAGTGGCTCATCTTAAAGACTCATTCCAATGAACATTGTGTTTTGGGGGGTTTTAGCATGTAATTGTAGCATTTTTCTCATGTTAGAGGACAAATATAAAGAAAATAAAGCAGAAAATTCCATTTCTGAGTATTTTTTTTTACTCAAATCATTGTGAATCAGAAACAGGACCAAAAATTATGTTCGAAAAAAACTGTAATAGTGACATATATGCTACAGTCGGCAGGCTACAAGCCCCTGCTCCGCTCCATTCTAATGCTTCCAGTTGTAGACAAGTAGATCCATGTGCGTCTTTGTTTTCCTAGTCTGAGCTGACATGCGAGTTAAAACTGTACGGCTGGATAGCTCCAATATTTCCTGCCTATTTTGTTTTTCTGAAGCAGAAAAGCAGCACGAGCCGAAAACTGAAAAGTTACAGAAAATCAAAGTACAATCACTGGAGCTCTGGTGTTTAAGGGTTAAATACGAGTCCCCAACCCTTGAGATGCAGTACCGGAAGGGGAAACGGTACCGGGTTAGGGTGCCAATCCGGTCCGCGTCCCGAGAGTTGGGGACCCGTGATTAGCGTATATATTTTCTCCCTGTCTGTGGCCCGGTATCAAGTGGCCCTATACCGGTATGACAAGTTGGGGACACGTGAAACATCAAAAGTGACGCGGACGGGACCCGAACCATACGTCTATATATGATGAAGTAAGAATGGGTTGGCCCACAACTTAGAGTTGGGTTTCTTATAAACTACTACTGTTTCGCAGAAAGTACGTCCTAGATAACGACAGTTTTTGTTTATTTTTGGCTAAAAACGGCAAAATCAGAATTCAAAGACGACTGGGAACACTTTTATAATAGATCAAAAAATGACCGGAGTCAGACTTTAACGCTTTAAACACACCAAAAAAAAAAAAAAAGGTTTTCTTTTTTTTTTGTTTTTGTTTTTTTTGTCATGGAAATATTGAGGGAAAGTGTTTTTAAATATGCTCCAAAACCGAGGAGATGCATTTGCACCTGCAGGCCTGTGCTCACTGTGGTTTCCAGTCTACATTACTATTCATACACACCTCCTCCTCGGCGCCCTCTCGCCTTCAGTCATTGTGTCTCGCTACAGTCCTGCAGGGGGTAAACGTCAAACTCTCCAAATTGGATGAAACATTATGGGAAATATTATGAGGCAGCCTGCTGGTGTGATGGCTGAGGGCCTTTGGTTAATTGAGTTGTTGCCCGCGCTGCATACTAAGCAGGACCTGCACTTGGCAGATGAGTTGGTTGGGACACAGACTGTCTTTTTAAAGATGTTTACTCCTCTGTGGAGTCAAGATTGCACACTCTTCCTACGAAAGCAAATGGAACTAGTCGGGACATCTTTTATTTTGAAAGGAACTCTTCATATTTGTAATTTGTTAGTTCGAGTGCAACGTTAAAATTGAAATATACATTTTTAATTTAAAAAATTGTTTTTATGACCACCATATTTTAAAACCACGGTTCATATACATGCATGTTTTAGAATTTTTTTATTTTTATTTTTTTACTTTTAGTAAAAATATTGCAGAAATGTTTGGACATTTAAGCCTAAAACTTTAGTGACATTTCCAAAAAACATCAAATTTTAGTTCTAAAATAACTAAATGTCGAAAGAAATGAAACATGTCCTGCTTCCTGTCTGCTCCTGTGAAAGGAAAAAAGTGAATTTCCAAGCGTGTACTTCATCTTGGAGGGTCAGTGTTCTTCTTTGGGAGACCCTATCAATTCAGGAGGGACATCGATCATAAATGCCCCGTGTCACATTAACTAGCTCATTAGCTGGACCTAATTTACACTGAGGGGGCTCTAAGGCTCGCATGTCAGTCCTGCTCTGTGAATAAAGTCAGCTGAAGTAGGTGAGGCTGAGAAACTCTATTCTTCCATTCAAATAAAAGCTGCCTGAATTATACTGGACATATTACTGACTCATTTTCACATTCATTGTTTTGGCACAAGTGTTGGTAAAACTGCCTAACAAGGCACTATTGGAGAAAACTAGCATTGGACCTCATTTAATGAAGCTTTGTTGGCTTTTGTGTAATTACACTAGATTTTGTTTTGGAAAAAAATTGTATTTCAATATTCCCCTGCCATTTTGTGGTTCACCTTTTGCAGTTTAGTAAATT
>NC_050515.1:15890667-15901865 GCF_002922805.2 Oryzias melastigma | reverse complement strand
GTTGACCTTGTCAATCTCCTTTTTTTTGTTTTCTGTACAGAATGGGTTCAGTTTGCCTCATTTACACAAATCTTCAAAGGCCATGAGATCTTTGTTTTCTTTCAATAATACTGGACTTATTTTTTAATGAAGGATTAAAATTTGAGAAAAGTGTGAAAATGTTAACGTCTGTCTAAGAAAAGTGTATATAAAAAATGTACAGTGCTGTTTTATAACATTTGCAACTTTGGTGAGTGTTTTTGTGTTTTCGGTTAAACTTGTTTAATATCTGGTGGGTCTAATGCAAATTAAAAGATGCACATTACTACAGTGCTCCAGTCTGAGTTTCTTATTTTTAAATGTTACATCTTCTTTTCCCTTCCCTTCAGTTGGGATTGTAACATAAGTGGGGGCTTGTCCGGTATACATTAACTTAATCCCCCCACATAGACTTGGATTTTGTTAGTTTATCTGTGTGTGGCTGCTCTCTATTCTTAGCGCTGCAGCAACCCAGAAATGCTGCACTGCCCTTACCTGAGTTAGTCGGATGGCTACTGGCTTTAGTCTGTAGGATTTGTTGCTAGTTCCTCCTTTAAGAAAATATGTATGTAGAAACCCACTTCCAGGTTGACTGTCCTAAACACTTCACTGAAGGTGAATTAAGGGACTTATTGGTGTCTAGGCTGGTGGACCTGCAGGTGATCCATGTTGAAGGTGCTGGGGAGTCGGCAGTTCCAGAGTCAGGTGCCTCAGCTGAGGTATAAAGAAAACCTGTGGAGCCACTCCCAGTGCGCCATGCTTCCACTGAAGCTAGAGGTGGAGTCGCAGGCTCAGCTACCGGCATCCTCTGAAAGTGCAGCCCCACCTTCCACCAGTCCACCCACCGGTTTGATTGACATAACCCAATTCATTACTATACTTCCTGCTTTCTGTGAGTCTGAAGTGGACTCTTATTTTGCATTGCTGGCACTTTTGTAACACCCACAATAAACAAGGTATATTCTGTATAAACTTATATGACCCACAATTTTTTAAAAGTTTTGTGAAGTTTATGTTTGTCAGACAAAGTGAATGAAGTACAGACAAATATTTTAATTCCATACCTATTTTAGTCTGGGTACAATGATAAAAAATGAAGTAATACAGCATTAAACTGTAACAGTCTATACTTCCTATCAAAAGGTATTGATCTATATTGGTATTAAATGAAAATATTAGTATTGCATTGTTGCAAATTGCTTTATCAAACCAACAATATTGTATTTTAATGCATCGTTACACACAACAGTAGTTGCAATCAGAAAAGTACAAGATTGCATTTTCAAGATTCATCTTCCTCTTGCCTTTTTCCTGCTTTTTGGGAATCATTTGGAGCAAAACCTCCTCCAAACTAGCAGCTTTTCTTCTTAAACACGCAGTGTGAACACAAACCACACCACATGAAAAGTGGCCTTTTTGGGGGCTTCTCTGCATGTCCAAAAGGTTCCTGAACATTTTTTTTTTACTAAAAAATTGCTAAAGCAACATATCAGATAACATAAGCACTAAGAAAACTAAAACTCGAAAGAAGAAAAAGAAAGTATATTATATTACATTGCAACTCTGGTTGAATAAACGAGTTGGGGCAGGTGTAAAATATGCAAAGCAAAAAAAAATAAATAAATAAATAAAAAATAAAAAATTAGGATCGTTTTTATGTACATGTGGCAAACTGAACCCATTCTGTACAGGAAACTCGATAATAGATTTCTACTATTGGTGAATTGCTTTTAACTGCACATTTTGTTGCTGTAGTGGGCTATTTCACAGCTCGTGAAGTATATTTAGAAATCTAACATTATAGAAAAAGTGTAATAAAATAAATTTAATAAATGTCTAATCCGAAGCATCCATCCATCCATTTTCTTGACCGCTTCGTCCCTTTCGGGGTCGCGGGGGTGCCGGAGCCTATCCCGGCTACTGAAGGGCGAAGGCGGGGTACACCCTGGACAGGTCGCCAGTCTGTCGCAGGGCCTCAATCACACACCCAGTCACTCACACAGTCACACCTAGGGGCAATTTAGAGTCACCAATTAACCTATGAAGCATGTTTTTGGACGGTGGGAGGAAGCCGGAGTCCCCGGTGAAAACCCACGCATGCACAGGGAGAACATGCAAACTCCACACAGAAGGGCCCCAGCCGGGAGTCGAACCGGGGCCTTCTCGCTGTGAGGCGAGAGCGCTAACCACTGCGCCACCGTGCAGCCCCTAATCCGAAGCATGAACTGTAATTTGCAGAAATACTTGTAATTGTTCTACATAACCTTGAAGATGTAAAGCGTGTTTGAAAGAAGCAGTATTTACCCATTTTATTGCCCCTGAAAGTTGTATGTGTATCATGCCCCCCTAGGTTAAAACAATGCTTCATCCCCCTGATGTAAACATCCACTCCAGAGAAAAACAGACAGCCTCATCTGACTGCTCGCTTTGTCAACCCAGCCCACTCTCAGATGAGAGCCACATTGCGCCTTTTGTTTGGCTAAACGGTGGTTTCTGAGAGGAGAAAAGGAGAAACTTGTGTAAACAAGCTACAGCTTTTAGCATCTCAATATCACTGCATGGGTGTCTGCTGCAAAGCAAGGCCTTGTTCCAGCTGGGATCATGCATTCCTGCCTGGGCAAACTTTGGATGCAGCTATGCTGGGTGGGCTTTGGCTGCACAATAACATTTATATTCACATAATATAGATACACATGTATATATTTAGATCAACTTGACACCCACAGTTATAGTTAGGAATCAACCTTGATCTACATCTTATTCTGAAGTTAAATGTCGATTAAAAGTTTTGAAATTATGGTCACTGTGGGGTTAAAGTGTCACTCAGTACTGAATACTAGATTTTAAGTTATTTGTGAAAGAAATTACACTTTATATTTGGTATTTATATTCTGCATGCACAATTATACTTTTTTAGTTTTCACATTTTACTATTTTGAATGTTTTAAATGTGTTCCAATCAGCATGTTAAATGTTCTGGCCAAATATTACAATGTTGTATTAAAATCTATTCATTCCCAAAATCCATTCAAAGAAATTTAACTTTCACACCATATAGATTTAGGAGACAGTGTTTAATTAATTTGAAATGTTTGTTGATTTTATAGGGCATGAATGATTTAAAACTGAGTTTCACCAACTAATTATCTACTTAACTCAAAGCACCTGCACAGGTTTCCCAGACATCATTAATTGGTCCAGTGTGGTTGAACTTCAGTTCAGTTCAGTACGACAAAGACTTCAGACTCGTCAACCAGCCAGAAGACTATTATTGATCCCCTTCATAGTCTGAGAACTTTAGGGCAATTGTTGTTGCCCTGTAGTTGCCCTAAAAACGTGACTCAGACCAATCACTGTCATGGCGGCGCCCATAATGTGGAAAAATGACAATTGAATTGCCTTCATTTGATAAAGCCAGAGGTAAGGCATTTGGGTGACGTCACAGCCGCTTTGTCCAGTTATTAATATACTGTCTATGGGTTGCACCTCAGAGGAAAAGTCTCAACTGGGCCAAGAAAAGAAGGACTGGACTGTTGGCCTCATGTTTTTTGATAAAGTCAAGTGTGCCTTTTAATTTGGGAATCAAGGTCCAAAGGTTTGAAGGAAGACGGATGAGGAGCAGAACCCAAGATGCTAGAGGTCCATTCAACATCCCGCACTGGTGTTGGTAAACTAGCTGCTTCCTTCAATCCAAAACTCACTGGAACAGTCTAGCAGAATGTTCCAAAGGACTTCATGACTCCTGCTGAGGGTCTGGATGGAGATGCAGATTTCATCTTCCACCAAGCTCTGGGCCTGCATACTACTGAAATATTGAAAATGGACATTATTTTGAAAATATTTTATTTTGGTTGTTTTGTTTTGGTCAAAATCTCGGTATCTTTCTTTTTTTCAAAAACTGAGAAATAAACGTATTTCTTCACAAAATTAAAATGTTCTAAAATCCGGTTTTTGTGGGTTTTATGATCTGTAAATAAAAAAAGAAATTGAATAAACAGTGGACCCTGATATTATATTCTATAAACGTTTATGTTTTGAATGGAAAAAAACGTCATGATATTCTGATTTTTTTTGGAAAAAGTCTGTACATTTGATGTTATTTAACGAAAATATTGATCAATTTATATTTATTAATTTACTTTGGTCATAGAATTTTCAAAAATATATTTAGAATGTTTTTATATACTTCTGTTTGACTCGTACATTTTAGTACAATTTATTTTCTTCATTTATAATCTAATGTTTCTGTTCAGCCATCTGTTTTTAAAATAATCCTCTCTTGATTCTGTCTCTTCAGTATTTTTACTTTTTTTTGCATTCATCAGATAGGATTTTACTAATGAAACATTACAGTCTCCTCAGAACTTTCTTCTGTTCCGGAGAAAAGAGTTACTAGCATCACATAAAGGCAGCGTGTTGGCACACTTTTCACCTCAAGGTGTCCTCTATATTTACAGCTTCACACTGTCAGATTTTAAGAGGGACAGGGCTCTTCTGTCTCCTGTGATTACTTGTTAAAGATATTCTTTTATTAGTGTCTTATTTTGTAATGCTGCCAAATAACACTTTATTGCCCTTTAATTAAATATTAATGATAGTGCCATTACATCTGCATTCATAATTGAAGAATCACTCACGACTGATATTTGCATATTAGTGTAATTAGATATGCGTGTGCGCACCTCATGCATCTTCGTGTCCAAAAAGGTCTGCGTTTTTGCTTCTATTTGATTTAAGCATTGACATTTGTGTTTTTTGTTTACAAAGTTTTCTCATTTTGGTGGTATTTTTTGTGGAAATATTTTAAGATTGCAATTTTTTTAAGACTAAATAATTTTTTTATCCACACTTTAGCATCGCACACACTGAAAGCATCGCTGTGGCTTGTGTATTGCGTCTGTAAGGACACAATAGCCACGTTTCCCACCTCTCACCCCCAACTTCACTTTCCTCCCACTACTGACTGATCAATGCCCCATTAGGGACTAAAAGGGGAATGGTAATATGAAAAAAGAAGGCTCACTCCTGCTGAATTGACCCCCTACTGCAGCTGGAGATTACAGAGGCCGCTCTTCACCCCAGTGTCACCTGATTTTCATGAGTCCCTAAAACGTGCTAGGTAGTAACAATGCTTGAAGACAAGGAAGCTTTTGTTTTTAATTTGGCTGACAGGAAGTTTCTGCCCCTGAGGCTCAAGTAAGGATGATGTTAGGAGAAGTAGCCGCCATCTTTGAATCCTCCTCAGCGATGTGAACTCTGACCCAGCCTCAGAGAAGGTCAGACAAAACTTATCTCTCAATGAATAAACTCAAATCTTAAGGTTGACACGACAATACTAGACCGATGTGTGTGTTGTGCTGAGCTCCAATAAGATAGTTTGGCAAATTTTATATTATTAGACACAAGAGGGGGTTTACAAGAGACATTTACAGTGTTTTTTTATGTACATTTTTATATAAATTGCATTTATACCTTTTCATCTTTTCTCATCAGTGGAGCCAAATATCTAAAAAAAAAAATGCAATAAAAACAAGAAAAGTAAAAGTAAATAAACACTTAAAGCAATAAAACAAAGTAAAAGTAACTTAGAACAAGATTTTTTTTAAAGCATTGTTTTTAAACTATTTCTGTACAAAGAAAAAATATGCAATATCAAAGTTTTCTAAGGTCAAAAGTCTAAAATCAACAAATCTAAACATTTGACCAAACTGCAATAAAAAATATTAAAGTTTACACACATTTTTCTATTAAAAAGGGACATAAATAAATTCCTGATTTTTTGCAAAATACAATATTCATATTCTGATGAACAATTAAGACCCACTGTGAAACTGATCATCTTTTAGAACTTTTAGAAGTGTAGTTAATTAATTATGATTAAGCCATTTTTAGCCAAAATCTAAACACCTGTATTGTAACTTGTGCTGTAATAAGATGTACATAACCCTTTTTTTTTTTTTTAAATCTGCCCCTGATTCACAACGATTTGAATAAAGAAATATTATATTAATCTTAATATTCTTGTATATGTCCCCCATCATTTGAAAAATGTCATGAAAACATGTAAAAATACCAAAAACAGAAATTTCATTGGAGTGAGTGTTGAATGTAATGTACTGAGCTAACTGGAAGATCAAAATATTGTAAGAAAACTCTACAGCCGCACTAAATCTACCAGCTCTGCTACTACTTCATCATTTATGCAGAATCCATCGTCTTCATGTAAACCAAGAGAGGAAAGCAGAGGAGGAGAGTGAATGTTTTCCACACAGTAATGAATGTCAAATTCACCAGGGCACTTGGAAACACTACACAGGCTGCAGCCATTAAAAGTCAATTGGTGGTGTCTGCTGCGTAAACAAATAGCTATGATTATTCCAACCTGCCATCCTCCAACAGCATTAAAACATCCTTCAATTAGGCAGCTCAGAAGCCCAAACACAGCCCTCTTCCTCCCTCTCTTTCTCTCCACCTTTCTGTCACTCCCAGCATGCAGCTCTCTGCGCTCCTTTCACTCATCACGATGTGTCAACTGTTTAGAGGGAAGGGAGCAAAGATTGCTGGCACTTTGACCCACACCGAGATGGCAGCGGCGTTCATGACACACACCAATCATTGTTTGGAAGCTGGATCAATGAGAAAATACCTCCAGGTCTTTGTCTGAACTTTGATCACACAGCTGGATGGAGAGAGTTGCCCACCAGACCAAAAACTTTACAGTGGAAAAGTATGAGTTTTAGGATAAACTAATTTTATTACTTTTTACTCATGAATTTACCAGTTCAGGTGATAAGCTTTGGTTGCAAAAATTATGTGGGATTAAAATGTGAAATAAAATTACGCTTAACTTTTAGGAAGACCTGCCTTTTTTAGATTAAAGTTTCTCATGTTTAGGGTTTTTTTAAATTCTATTTTGCATTTCAAATTTTTATTCAGATTATTTATTTGTAACACCGAACACAATTACGTCGCTCCGGCCAAAACAAAACAGCATCTAGACATCAGTGAACAGAAGGAGAACATGGGAAGGTGAAAAACTGGTCGATGTAGATTATAGAATAATATATATTTAGTTTTTATAGAAAAAATGATAAATACAAAAAGTGCAAAAATGTAAGAAAAAAAAGAAAAATTAAAAAAAGAACCACATTTAAACCTGAAATTATTTCCCTACCCCTACAGCGTTTTCCCAGCCCTCCAATTGTGGGGGGATTTAAAGGGGTCGGGTTGTCTGATTTTTTTTTTTTTTTTTTTTCATAAGGCAAAAATAATGGCGAACAATTTTGAAGCTGTACCGTTTTGAGCCAGACGAGAAAAAACAAAGATTTTAAACTTAATTTTATGTCTTCCATCATGAGAAAAATGCCACATTAAGATGCTAAAAACACCAAATACACCATTTTCGTCAGAGTTGGTCTTTAAGTATTTTTATTTCTTTGTTAATTTAGATATTCTGACAAAAAAAGGACAAGAACCTTTAAAATGAATGAATACAATCTTTAACAAAACTCTCTACATTTAAAAAACAAATTAAATCTTGGCTCATAGAACATCAGCAGTGCATCAACACTCCATAAATAACCTGTGCTCAGATGTAAATTAGTGTTTTGTCTTGTTGTCTTTTAATCATCTATTTATTTATTTTTAATAGCTGGTACTCTTGGTATTTTTTCACTGTTCATCTGGGATTTCTGTAAAAGCTCCTCTAGATAAGGTACTGCAAATTAGTCATGGCTATAAACACTGTGATACGTGCATCAGATTGTTTTAATTTAATGATTTATGTTTTTTTTTTTATTATTATTTGTCCCTATTAAATAATTTTTAAAAAGCTTATTTGTCCCTACTAGAAAGTAGTTGGGCAAATAAGCACATTCAATAAATTATATTTATTTCCTAAAGTAAAATACAACACTTTAACAACTAAATCATATAGGTACAATTAAAATAAATAAATAAATAAATAGAACAGGGGGCCCCATGGCATTGTTCGCCTGGGGCCCCCAAGCTGCTAAGTCCGCCAATGCATTAGGAATTAAATACTATAAAGAATATTTAATTTCCATATGAAGTCAATCAAAATATGGATCACACACATAACAAGCATCTCTACTAATATGTTGGCAACTTCAACAAAAGTTTTGATTATTTCTACCAATAAATAAATTACCTGTGATACCCACCATGTTTAGGCTTTTTTGTCTGTTCAACATAGACAATAAAAATGAAAATCATTGTAAACTTGGATAACGTTTTATATTTTCACACCTTTTTACCAACTCGACAGCAGGGCTATTTTTTTTAATACTGCTTTGCCCATGAAGAAATCTGCCCATGCAAATTCTAAAGTCTCGAAAAGAATATGCAGTAAGTAACTTGAATTCACTATAAGCTTGAGGGAGTGTGTTTAGTAATAACCAATAGTTAATCAAAAATAGAAGAATGAAAGTGTTTTTGAGGACACATTTATAATTGATCACTTCTGCTCTAAAGGTTTCAGTCGTTACTGAAACTCTTTCTACTCCGCAATCCAATCTTGAACTGAATCCACTTTTATTAAGGTTGAATCATGTAATTTAAAAAACATGTGACAGCTCACAAGTTATAACAGCCTCATATCAAACTGGCCCTTTCAGCTCTGTCAACATCAGAGACAAGGACAGCTGTAATTCAATGGATTTTTTTTTTTAACTGTTCAGCCCCATGTGATTGAATTTATGTTCAAATCTAATATATCTGGTATTTTCTCAAGAAATAAGTCTGTTCAAAGGGAAAACACATCTTTAAGTGACACTAATTCATGGGGCAGTGGTGTAAAGCTGAAGTTTTGTATGGACTACTTTGATCTGAAGGGGAACCACTGAATGACTCACAAACGACTTTATATATTTTTTTTGCTGTTTGAAATTCCTGCCACCTGACGCTTAATGTGAAGCATGCTGGTGTCAAAACTGGCCAATCCCTGAAGGGCGTGAAAGGTTGGATCCATAATTACCATAAAAGCAACTGTTGTCACAACTTAAGACTGTTCTATCTGTTCAAGGACAAATCGAATGTCCCATTCCTCACCTAATTCAACCAAACAGCTAAAAGAGCTTCAGTTTGCTGAAGGAGCTTAGACAGTTCTGCAAATGCATCTCTGTTGATCATGTTGAAAAAGGGAAGTTTAGCCATGATTGTGGAGATAAGCGCATAGAAAAACATGTAACGGGAAAAAAATGAATATGATTGTCTTTTACTGTGTTTTTAGGGTTATTGTCTAAAGGCAAACGTCCTTAGATTCTAAACTGTGCCCTTAACAAAATTTGTTTTTGCTAATTTGTTTTAGTATTCAAATAAACATAGACGTTAATGAAAGATGCCTCATTCATATAACTTTGATCTTTTTCCACTACCGTCCCCGAAAACATGTTAATATGCTTAATTTCAAGAATAATTATTTATAAAACTATATAGTAAAAAATGAAGATGTATTTATTGTATTTGTAAAGAATTTGGCAAAATATGATTTTTTAAAAAAGATATATAATCATCTCAGTACTAGACAAGAAAATTCCAAAAGTAAAATAAAACATATATATTAAAATTTGTCACATTTATTTTGAAATGTGTAATTTTTTTTTTTTCAATTAATACAAATTCCCACAAAAGAGGGACAAAAACATGATTTTATAAACTAGTCTGCAGAAAAAAAAGATACCTGCTTCATAAACCTAATCATTACTACACCACCACCATGCTTGACCATTAACTTGCATTGCAGATGTTAAAATGCTGTTTGCATGCAGGGACCACACAAAAGCTCAAGTTCACAAGAAAAAAGGAGTCTTTATGAACCAAAAATCACCTCAACAAAGGGAAAACTAAAGGAGCCACAAAAATAAGCAAACTAGAAAGCCCAAGAGGGGAAACATACAAGACGAACCAACACTGAGGGAGGAAGTCCACTTAAATAGGAAGCAGCTAGTCCGGAGAGGTCAGAGTAATTTTCATTAAAGCTAGGACTTTGTACCAATTAATTGTTTTTACTAATGTTTCCAAAAATGGACGGAATTTGCTTAAGCAAATAGAAAACTGAGACATTTGGTTTGAACACAATCTTGTCTTTTGGTGCTTCTTCAAATTCAACCTCAACTATATTTAGCACCTAGTTAATTGTAAAAACACAAATTACGTTTAATGCATCTCTGTGATATTTAGACTGCAGGAAGTTAATTCAAATTTATACTGAGTATAGTTGATAGCCCACTGTAAAGCAGAATAAATGCTTAATCAGCTCTCGACAGTCTTAGAATTAGCTATGCACAACTGAGCCAGTGGTGCAGATTAATACTGCTGACTAAATGCTTTATTTAAACACTCTTTCAGATATCAAATCACCCAGGTGCTCATGAGCTATCTTTTCATTTTCACCTCTGGATTTGTGCCAAAGAGAATTTGACAAAGTGGCTGAAGGTTNNNGGCTTTTCAGGGCTTTTTGTGTTTTTTCACTCTAAGCAAAAATAATATGGTCCTTGCCATCAGTACCTGATGCTGCGGGCCATAACAAGATGACAAATATGAATAGACACCTACTATCCATTTGTGTACACCTGTGTAGAAGGTTTAACACAATCCTCAGAGCTCTTATCCTCTTTGTGCGTTGAAAATTACAAGGAAGACAATGACAATGTTCAAAGCAAATTTAGCTTAAGCTTTTAAACCTGATTACATTTTACAAAACAAATCTACTAGAGAAATTGATTAGCAGTTCAATTCATGTGTTTTTTCTCGTCTTTTCTATCTTTATTTTCCTCTTCATTCCTAATATTCCACTGACTTTTCAGCCTTTTTTGTTTTTACATATTCCTTGCATTCCTGTTGCAAAACAGATTTTTGTATAACTCAATAAAGTTGTTTTGAGGCAACAGGCCTTCATAATTGAATAACTAAACAGGATGCTTCAGTGCAACTGCAAAAATCTCCACCCATCTCAGGCCAAAAGGCTCACGTTGACTGGCAGGAAGGATACTCCCTATCTATTAGTGCATTCACGACAAGGAGACGATGGAAAGTTTCTGACCCACAAGAAACAAGAATCTTTCCAGACAGAGCTGTGATTTGAAGATCAATAACAAAAAGTCTGAGCTGTATCCAAAAAGCCAAGCTTCATAGTGGGTCAGAAATGTCTTCTGTTCTAG
>NC_050515.1:15876509-15890614 GCF_002922805.2 Oryzias melastigma | reverse complement strand
TCTGTACATTTTTTTCCCTCGTTACATGATTAATAATTGGATGTGATCCCTATCACAGAACAGCTTCTAAAATCAACCAACAGTTATATGCTAAAAAGTAAAGGTGTAAGCAAACATTGATTCAGTGAAACTTTATTTGGTGATACTTGTATCGATTTAAAATACTGCCAAGGAAATAGTTTAGTTATTTAAAAGTATACGTAGTTTAGTTTTACTTTTGTTTTATACTTAAATATTTCCTAAATCACCAAAATAAAGCACCATGAATTTGCTTTGGTGAAAGCAACTTGTTTGAGATACAGTTGGTGTGCTTAATGTTCTGATCATTGAAAAACATATATTTTACTATTTTACTTTTGAGAAAAATGTATTAATATCCCGATAATTCTTCAGTCATAAATGTTAAAAAAGTGAAATTTTGACTGGTACTGACTTGTCGGGATACGTATCGTATCATGACACGTGTATCACGATATGTATCATATCGCCCTAACAAAAAGGATTTTTTTTTTGTTGCCTTTAAAAGTAGGCATTCTCCCTGCAGCTGGGTCATATGAATGTTATTCTGGTCATGTAAACTGAATTTATTAACTATAAGACAGCTAACTACAACCCAACTAACGGATAACAGACAGATGACATTGTCTATTATTATTACTCATGCAGAAATGCTTGATGCATTGTAAAAAAAAAAAAAAATTACACTTGTGCAAAGACTTTTTTCTCCACTGTTAGTTGTGCGAAGGTGAATTGAGGTCCTACTCTCAAGTATTTCAGATGACACTTGAAATGTCCTTTCAAGATGTGATCAAATATAAACTTTGCTTGTGGGCTCCAATCTCAACTTCCTTTGTACAAAGAAAACTCGCTTACATGATTAAATCTAAACCACTATTGTTATAAATGTAATATATATACTCAATAATAATGTATAAATATGTAAACGTTTATGATTATATTTGTTTGAAGAAGGATAGAGGCGCTGCATAAGGAGTTGGATTGTTGGTTTGTATTAAAAAGCCTTTTTTTTACTATAATACCGCCAAAAGAAAATGTTACATCAAAGTTCTGTGTGTAAATGTCAGTCTCTCTCCATAAATTAAAAAATAATAATAATTATGTTCACAATTCTCCTTAAGCCTGAACCTCTGATTTTTATAAAAGCTTGGAAAAGTTGCTTCGGGTGCAGCAGTCAGATGGTATTTATTGGAGACTAATACTAAATATACAGATAATAAATGTAGAAAATATTTTGGGGAGTTGACACTGAAATTTAATTATTAAGAGCTGATCAATGAACATAACCTAACATTAACATTTGTAGAGCTAATATTTTTCAAATAAACCTAATGAAACAATAAAAATTATTTAGTCTGCAATTGTCAAATCTTAATAAAAAGTCCCATTCTGATCATTTTTTATCAGTTTTCAAAGTGTTCCCAGTGGTCTTTTAATTCTGATTATGCCGTTTTTGGCAAAAAAAACAAGTGTATTTTTCTAGAACATAATTTCTGAAGAACAGCAGTAGTTCATTACACTTCTGAGTTGTGGACAAGACTTTTGGCTACAGAGTAAGCCTGCACTCATTTCCCATCATCCCTGTGTTTACACACTCTCCCGATGGCCTATAGCCCCTCACAACCCCAACATAGCATTAGTGCTGCAACAAAAATGGTGAGAACTATCCAGATGCCAATTCAGACTAGGAAGATGAAGACGTATGTGGATCTAGTCATCCACAAGTAGATAAAAATGCTACAAGAACATGTTAAAAACATCAAAAACATCATTTACATTGGAGTGGGTCTTTAACACTGACTGGATTAAAACTGTTCCGTAAACATCTTTTTAGGTTTAAATATATGAAAAAGAGGACCTAGCATCAGCCCTGCCAACATGTTTTTGAGTGGTAATGTCTTTGTATACCTTTAGGGTTATTTTTCAGAGCAATTGTTTTATTTACACTGTAAAAATAAAACATTGGATCAATTAGCAAAAACTCCATAATTTTTGATACTTTAAAATGTTAGTTTTTAATGAAATATTTTTTTTTCAGTTGCGTGAACCATCAGCCCAAAATCTTAAATTGGTTTAATCTAAAATTTTTAAATGTAACCAATTACAGAACTTTTAGTAATTAATCCAACGTTCCTGTTTTAACAGTATGCATCTATTTAAAATTATTTTCTTCTGTACTTACGACACATTTAAAGACAAATGCTGCAAATTAGCCATCACCCAAAGCATTATAATTTGCTGTTTTTATTTTGTCTGTTTTTATACCGGTTTCTATTGAATGAATGCAGTGCAATAAAAAAAGTGTGCTCAGAAGGGGAACAAATTCCCAGAATAAGAAATCAACACCTAGACTAAATGTTTGGAATTTCCTGCAGTTTATATAGAGCTGTCTGAACCAGAAAGGAGATTTTTATGCAATCTAGCAGAAATGACAGCTAGCCTATGCAAATATTTTTGCTGAAAAAAACCGTTAACTTTTTTTTGTTGTTTATTTCTGATGACTTTAGGCAACGTGTCAGATTTGTTTCTGAATTCTCCTTTCAACACCCCACCAAGAGAAACAAAAATGCAATGTTCTTTTAACAACCTTTAAGGCAAACTGACAAATGTTTGATTTATTGTCACTCCACTGCTAACAGGCTTTATTCATTCACAGTTTGCCTGTGTGCAGTCCACAAGCATAAACAGTTGGAGTCCAATTCAATGAGCAAAAATGTGAATTTCAAAGAAACTTGATTAACATTTATAATAATTGTTAATTTATACTAACTTGCCTTGTTTTTAGGATTTGAATGCATGAGTGGCATTTGGTAAAAGCATTCTGTAAAACAAAATCTGGGAAAAAAAAAAAAAGTTGACAAAGACTGATTTCTCTCCCAGCCTACAAAGGATTCCAAGTTTCACCATCCTGCCCAGCTGCCTAGAATAGACAACACAGCCTCTTTTGTCAGGGTGAGTCAATCTGTGTGGGTGTGAATGCATTAGCCCTTCACAACAGAATTATGCCCCTGGACTCCCCCGCTTAGCTTTCAAATATTCTGTGATAGGTTCCCGCGGTCATGTTTAGATCACTTCCGGACGATGATCTGCCACAAGAGTGAATGAAAGGCCTCCATTGACACCCTGTATAATTATACTTGGACCTGTGTGTTGGGGAACACATAACCCTCAGAGGGCAACATGACAAACATGTTTTTCGGAGTTCAGGCTGCCAAGAGGGTGTTCTGGTGTGACTGGGTATGTTTCCTGAACTGAGTCATGCCACAAGGTTATCTCTGTGGTGCGTGGGCTTTTAGTAGCTTTGTTTTGTCCATGTCTGAACTTTGCATTTTACTGACTGGCTAACAGATTGATGTGTATATGTATGTGTGGGTGCTAAGACAGGCATGTGTGCTCTCATTTGTGACAGAATAGAGTCTATGTTTGTGTGTTTTTGTCACTGCAGCCCGGGGAAAGGAATGGACCTCAGCGGCAGACTCATACAGTCAGACCTCTCTGAAGTCACCGTTTCCAGCAGCAAACAAGCCACTGGTCATTACCACACAGACGCAGCATTTGTGCAAATGAGACTTCTCATCAAGGTCCATTGAGCCCAAAACACAATTCATTCATTTTAAAGAGAAAAAAAAGGCCAGCAGGGTAAACCAAGCTGTTAAGTCATGCAAAGCAGCACTGAACATCTGGAGTGACAGTCATGTGATGCCAAGCTCTACACAAAATACTAAAAAGACAACTTAAAGACCCAGTCTGATGGAAATGGTGTTTTTGACATATTCTTGTAACATATACAACAACAATTAAGCTTAAGCTGAGCAATTCTTTATTATTGTGAATCAGGAACAGGTGAAAAAATGTTGTTTGATAAAGCTTGGAGTTGTGACATACATGCTACAATCCACAAGCTTCCTGCTCCACTTCATTCTAATGCATCGACTTGCAGACCAATAGATCCATGTACACCTTTGTTTTCCTTGTCTCAAAATTACACATGTAGATAGCTCCAATATTGCACCAGTAATGTCGCGTTAGGGTCATGAGGGTCTGTTAGCTAAAACAGATGGATCATGGGAAATGGGGTAAGGCTTACCCCGGGCTCACACTGCTACCATTCTGGCTCATGTGTGACACGGGAGCGGTCTAGTGACGGCAGATGGCTCGTATTGGCTATTGGATGGCTGCAGCCACGGGCTCTGCTGCCGACCTCACGAAACTCAGAATTCATGTAGGTTTACATGATAACCAGCCATTTATATAGGAAGTATATGGAGAACCCCCGTCCCCATCTCACCACCCAACCCCACAGCCGAAGAATGTCAGTTACCGATCCATACTCATCAAAAGCACTTCTGATCATGCTTTGTTAAAATAAAATAAAATAAAAAATACCTGGTCTGGTTGACAATTATCAGAATATATTAGAATATTTTCGAGCCACTTCTGAGTCAGCTGATGCCATTCCTCCATGCAGGAGCTCACTATTCAGCTGGTAGCGATTCAATAACTGAAGGGACCAGCCTTTGAATCACTGTGTGTGTGGCCGGCGTGCGTGTCATATCTACTCCCCTCCCTTTGGACGCAACGCAAACGTTTCATACTTCACGTATTGTGTGACGAGTAAGGCAGACCGGGGTTGGTTGCCACAATAACATATTGTTTACAACACAGTGAAAACAGCGAGTATAGCGTAAAATTTCATTTATTTTGAAAAATGTGGTGGATGCACTTTACTTTTGTTTGCATGATTTCTGGTTTAGGTCATTAATGGCCCCAACTTCATAAAAAGTGCTTGAACTTGGCTGCGGCATCTGGGAAAAATTTGAACCCAATGAAACTGATTCAGAGCGCCAGAGAGCCCAGATCATAGAGGTCGGACGGGATTGGATGCAGTGTGAGTTCCTCTCGAACTTTTCAATTTACGTGAAGACTCCGGCGGACACACCGGATGGTTACTGTGTGAGCCCGGGGTTACTCCCAGTTTCTCCCACAACTCAGAGATACATTTCAAATAAACTGTAGAAAATGTCCAAAAAAAAACAAAAAACAAACATTTCTTTTCATTACAAATATTAAAAAAAAAAAGCTCCACATTGGATTCTATGTGCATGTAAAGCGAATCTTGTAAGGATTTTAATCTCTTCAACTCTTAATGTTCTATTATAATAAAATCTGTGTAAGAATATACAGCCGCTGATGAAAACTGAGTGTGTCATCAAATTTGTGCCCCCCTAGCTCACACAAACACTCACTTCTCAATTTGCTGTGTTTAAACACACACATTTGCACACACTCTTCACACATGTACATTGCCGACACACAGCTTGGCCCATTAGCTGTGACATGTGATGTTTCGACGGGGCAAATGAAGCTCAACAATTGATGTCAGAGCCTTACAAATTAAACAAATGGGGGACCGCCATGGTGTATTAGGCACCCCAAACCCCCAGTGAACACGGGTGAGGCGCACGCCAGCAGGACAACACTGTCTCTCTACCCCCTGGCACAAAACAAGGTTTTGAGAGTGAGAAATATACTGCAAACACACACAAACACACACTCGTACACAATACAGTCAATGTAAGAAATTAAACTAACCGACCATTGATTGCCAATCGAGTCCTTGACAACCAAATAAACAGCAGTTCTTGGATCAATATGATTGATATATTATTCCGTTGTTGATGTAGCATCTGACTGTAGTGCATGCATACAGATTGTGAGAGTAGCAGGTCAAAGACTTGATGTCAATGGGTTTGTGCTGCAAGCTGGTTTAATACTCCTCAACAAAAGTGTGTAGTGCTTCTAAATTCTTCCGTAAAGCTCACTTTAAGTGATAGCTTGTATGTCTATACTTTCAGCCTCACCACTTTCTAGCTCCAGCACCCATCTCATGTCCAGATTATTCTGGAGGATAAAATTGCCTTAAGACCCACAATGTTCCTCTTTCACTTTTAGACTATAAAATAATTCACCTGCACATAAGTTATTAAATAGCAATGATCTAATTTTTTACCCATCTCAATTTTTAAGATGGACCCTATAACTACCTCTATAGTTACAGAATCGGTAGGTTCACACCACCTGGAACATGCACAAAAGTACATTACAAAAACATGAAAATGACCTTGCCTATGCAGTAGTTACAAGATAGAATGGGGGCTGTACTCTGAACCATTACTGGTTATTGATAAAATAGGAATTCGTTCAAGGATTTCTTTGTATTTCTTGGTTCTTCGCAATGGAGGCATGGGCTTCCTACTGTATCTGACATTGAGGTTCTTTGTGTTTCTGACTGTTTGTTAATCCATATGCAAACACACTGTCCATCGATGGACTTTCTGGGGGGTGAAACGTCCTGGGAGCAGACCAAAGAGGCACGGATGAGTCAAGATGAGGACCTCTACGATTCACAGCACCTGCACACACCACATGCCAGACCAAATCACATCTAATCAAACTGCCCATAACAGGTATAATGGCTCCCAACACACAGCTGAAAAGAATACAAAGCAGTAACTGAAACACACATAGTTGCAAACACAATCCCACACATACACAGGTGTGGCAGGTCCATTTTGTTTTCACTAACCTCCATAGCCTTTGCACAATCCCCAGCAAATAGGACGGGTGTTACAGGGCAGATATAGGTGTTCGGTTTCTTGTTTGGCTTTATAAAAACATGGTGTAATGGCGGTGAGAAATTGTGTTGGGAATAAATGCATCGGCACTGTTTGGGAGGGATGCCTCATCATAAGCCATCAGCCTGTAAATGTGTTTGTGTGTGCCTGTGTGTCTGTGCAGAGGAGGAGAGGAGAGAGATGGAATATCTAAAAGGGGTTAAGTGCCAGGGTTACCCATCCAAGGAGCATTAAATGAAGGCTCTCATTTTGATGGACACCTACAACGGGATCCCTGATGTCCCAAAATATTAGGTTTCTCTTCTAATAATGTTGGAAATATTGCCTACTGTCATGATTAATCTGGCTGGCTGCGGGTCCTGATTGCAGGTGACGCGGTCACAGCACAGTGCCTGTGTTAGTTTCCACACACCGTCAGCTTCGCTCCACACAGGACTGCAGCCAGGAGCAGGGCTGATAGCAGCCATCGCAGCTGCCACTAATGTAATGTGACAGCGGAGAAGGAAACCTTTATTTTAATTCAAACAACAAAAGCCAAACAGCCAAACTTATCCGTGTGCCCAAGATTTTTCCTGCAACACAGTGAGTTCTTTTCTCCATTCGCCCACCAAAAGCCCCTTTCCTTTTGTCAGCTCTGCCATCCTTTTTTTCATTGAATGAGGTAAATGCTGTCCAAGCCAGTCGCTCCTGGAACCGGATCTGACAGAAGACAAAAGAAAGAGAGGGAAAAAGAGGGAGCTTGGGGGTGGAAAGTGGAGGTATTTGCAGATGTGGAGGAAGACACAAAAACATTTGTCAAATCAAAGGCTTGAATTATTGCACACATTTGGGTCAGTTTCACATGTCACTTAGTGGTCCCATTGTCCTGACGTTGAACAAGACCCCCTTTATGTGACAGGCTTGAAAAACAACGTTAGCCCCCCTCATAATCAAATCTGTGGATCCCAACAGGCCAGCAGGCCCTGCCACTTGGAATTCTTTGCATTGGCCATGGTCAGGATGTGCCGTTTGGCCCCAACAATGGCAACATTGATTTTAGCGCCATGAGAATTTTGGTTGAGCTGTAAAAACTGGGACCGGGAGGGGGGGAAACACCGATCTTTGCCTTTCCCAGAAGGGTGTGTGTGGCGCTGAAGGGGGAAGGTGAGTCACTCTAGGCTCCAGGGCTCTGACCCACTGAACCCCCGGCCTAATTCAATCAGCCCAGCATCATTAGTCCACCATTATCAGACGTTATCTCCCAAACTAAGCAGGATAGTTATCTTGTGTCAGCACTGAGAAAGAAAAGAGCTGGACACAAACACTTCCTGTCTTTACTTTACTTCCTCTTTAGAAGCATGTACATCGTACTCGAGCCCTGATTGCTTTGCCACAACCGGGCCTTGTTTATACATAGTATTCAGAGAGACTGTATCTGGGGAAACCGATGTTACATTGATGTCTTGTTGCTATGAAGGCCACAACATGAAGGAATGACCTTCCTGTTTGGCAGCACAGTAACTTACTGAGTTGATACAAATTACCCCACTTTTCTATCTACCAATTTAGCTGCTACTTTGTGGGCAGGGGTCAAACTGAGCCCCTTTTATGTGGGGCATCTTTTGAAGTGGCAACAGACAACTGTGAGACTTTAGCACCAAGGGGAGGGAATGCGAAAGAGAGGAAGGCATTGAACAATGGGCCCCCCTTAGAAAAAGCCTCCAAATCTCAGTGGCTAACATCAAAAGAGCCCCTGGTGTCAGCGGCTGTGTTGTGGCTGGGGCTAAACATGCTTTTTCCTTGGTTATAAATGTTTTATTAGAAGGTACACCTCCTCAGGCTCACCCTGCCACTGTCAGGGGTAGGAGGAACAACAGATCACTGTGAACCCCTAAGAACAGCATAGTAGAGAGTGCATTCCTATACACATCCAACAATACAGTATTCACCGTGTACTGTATTACGTTTATGGAGTACAAGTCTTTGAAATGTCTGAAACATTAAGATATAGGCCTGCAGTACAAAATTATAAAAGTCATCTCTAAAAACTAAAAGACAAAACATGTTTGTCTAATTGGGCATTGTGAATCAAGTGACAGTTGATTAATTATTCAAACATTTGACAAATGGGAAAAAAATAAATGAGAAACAAACGGTTGTTTAAAAAGAATGAACTATAGGGCATACTGGATTATAAAGTGTACTGTCAATGAATGGTCTATTTTAGAAATTGTGTTATATGAAGGCACACTGAACTATAAGGCACTTTACTTCAGACAAAAGAGTCTGAGATATAAATCTGTCAGTTAACTGTGTTTACTGTAACTCTAGAACGTGTTTGTAGCATGCTAAAGATTAGCCACGTTAGCTTAATCATAATACCTGTAGGCTAACTCCAAACCTTGTTTGCAACAGACAAAAAATGTACCGACACCACTAAAACAAATATTACTGTACCTATGCTAACTCCAAACCTTGTTAGTAACAAGCCAAAAAAAAAATTAAAACCCACAATTTGACTCTGCTACACGTTACCTGCAGTTGCATATTTACCTGTGGCTTCCAACTTTGTTTGCATTACGCAAAGACAAAAAAAAGCCCTGATTGCTAAGACAAATGTAACCATGACTACGTTAACTCCCAACCTCATTAGGGACGTCCCCAAAAAGCAAAAAAAAAAAAAAACCACAGTTTGACACCGCTGCATGTTAGCATATTTACAATATCTGTAATTCCCGGTCTTGCTTGCATCACACACAAAAAAACTTGACCGTAAAACAATTGCAATTGTGACTACACTAACTCCCAACCATTAAAGAAAAAACACAGTCTGACACTGTTACACGGTAGTCGCATTACCATATTCACAATTCATGTAACTCTCAAACTTCTTTGCGACACAATAAAAAAAACTAATATAACTACAACTAATGTTACTGTGACTGTGCTAACTCTCAACCATGTAACAGCTTAAAAAAACACAGTCTGACACATCTACATTAGTTGCATTAGTGTTCAAAATAACGCCCAACCGGATACATTTCGACATCAGTGAGCACAACCTGAATGAATCCATAGATATTATGCGCAGTGTCATTTTTAAAAAAAATCTTGAGGCTTTTAAGTGAACCTTATTGTGTGAAAAACACTGTACACGTACGGTTTATTGATATTTTAAAATATACAATAAAACACAGACCAGATTATCACTGACATCATCTTTTAGATTCTGCACAGGGAAAATGAAGTCTGACGTTGACTGGACAAGGTTGACCAAGCATTAAAAATAATGAAAAACCACCCTGAGAAAATAACAAACTTGTTACCAAGTTGATACTAATAATAAATACAGCACTAAACATAAAAAAGCTGCAGAAACCAGAATGTTTGATGGGTTCATCCTAGATTTAAAGTGAGACTTTCTAGAAGTCTGTGAAGAATTTGCAAAATGTCTCCAGTGGTCTTTAGAAGAACTGCAATATTTGGGTTAGAAGGGGAAGGATGGCAAGTTCTCTTTCCAAATTCGATTAAGAAAAAAATAAAGTAAAAGGGCTAAACGTATTTTCCAGTTTACTGGTAATCAAAGCTCCTATACACGGCTTATAAACACCTCTTTGAATAGAACTCCTGATGAGAGACAAGTATTTGTTTTTTTCTATAAAATCTCATTGTTTTGATGACCTCAAACACAACCTGAGTCTGCTACATTATTGCTTGGTTGACAAAGTCTTTTAAGCCAACTCTGGATAATATAATTCACAACACCACTCAGCCTCTTTTGTACATCTAATTTGTCCTTTTATCAAATTACACCCAGGATCACACAGCAATTCCAAAAATCTCACAAATGGCTTCCTTTATAGCCACTCACACTGACTTATGGCAGTTTGAAAATATTAAATTTTCCTTTTTGTTCAGAGGGCCTTTTTTGACCCTTATTATGCATTCAAGACTTAACGTCAAAGAGCGAGAAAGAGATTTAATTTGTTGACTATTGCTGCCGATCTCTTTTAAACGCCTTTTAATTGATAACGGCAAGGGAGAGCGGTGAACTTTAAATAGACATTCTAATTATCGGCTTTAAGAAGCAGGGGCTTTTTGGGAAATGTTATGGCATTTGGAATGGGATTAATGGGCAAGTGAGGCGCTGGCCACCCTGCAGCTAAATGACATTAAAGAGAGAGATGAGTGGTGCTGCTGAAGGGAGCAAACCCACTAGTCACAGAAGCCAGGGCGCCCACTGCCTTGGGCACGCACACAGTGGGGTAACATGCAGGAAACGAGAAGGTAAGGCGGGTATTTCATTATCCTGTACGGAAGACTCCACCCCACATGCATGCAAACTAGTACAGTTACATTTGCTCCTCGCTCATGCAAAACACTTTAGCGTCAAAAGAGACGACATTTTTGAATGCTGACAGTCTTGAAATTAGAACAAAATATAATATTGTAGATTAAAGTTAATTTTTTTTGTTCATGTAATTACAGTGCCATTATCAATTACTAATTTCCAGCATGCACCTGACATTTTTAAACAACAAAGTGTTCATCTGCGTTGCCTATATTAATGTAAGGGATGAAGTCCAATATACCAACAGTCAAATGTAAGGTTATAATCTCAAATATCCATTTGTCTCAAACTCAGAAAATCTCCTCTCTCTGGTTTTACTACTGAAATGATGCCTTTAGTCTAATTCAAACATACTGGATGCTTCGACATTTTTTTTTAATCAAAGGATCAAAGACATTTTTGTAAAGGTTAACTGTATTATTTTTCATAGGCTGTAATGTGGATCTTCTGTATAGGTCAATTTTGTGCATTAAGATGGCCCCACTCACAATAAAGACACACTACTTGAGAAACTTCTTCTAATTTAGAAGAAATCCACTGGTGTGACATGGAACAGTATTTTTTACTTAAAGATTTGCTGTTAAAGTCCCATTTAAATCATATTTTGATCTCTTGTTAGAGCATTCCCAGTGGTCGTTTAATTGTGATTATGCTGTTTTTGGCCCCCAAAATTAAAAAAAACTGTCATTTTCTAGGAGATGCTACAGCAGAGCAGGAGAAATTCACCTCTAAGAGAACTGCTGGCATGGAAGTAAGCCACCACTGATTTCCCATCATTCCTTTATTTACACTCAGAAATGCAGTTTAGATTATTTTGTATATGTCCTCTTTCATGAGTAAAAAATACTACAAGAACATGTTAAAAGCAATGTCTTCAAAACAGTTAATATCTCTGCTTATTCAGATCCCATGGGCCTTATAGAGCTTTTTAAGTCATGCCGTCAACATGGCTGAACAACACAGGGTTCAGGTGTGACCGAGAAAACAACTGCATGTTCTACTGGTCCACGTGAAACTTATAAACCGCCATATTGACATGTTTTTCAAGTGTGGGGAGAATTCATAATAAATAGTGCATCATAGCCTTCATTACTCGTATGACAGATTTATTTTTTAATGAATATGAGTCATTCCCCCCTAAAAAAAACATAAAGGGAGCAAAGATTCTTTTAATTTTACCAGATTAGATCAGATGTTTAAAGGTGTTAGGCTACCGGTCTTTTTTCAATAATATTTTAATGAACACCTCAAACGCAGTAATAGTCCTTAACTAATCCAGCCTGCCTGGTACACAGTGGGTCTTAGTCGTCTTGCTGAGTATTCCAGACAGAGATCTGAGTCTCCTGTGGCTTTAGACTGGACGTCCCAGACCTGAAAGTGCCAGAGGCCGACCGGAAGCTCTGATGGATTAACTGAAAGTCGACTGTAAGAAACTGATCTGAGATCTGATCTGAGCTGCAGAAGTGTGTGAACCCAAACCTCTGTTGCATCTTTGAAGCTATAAGTTTATTCTCCACTGGTTCCCAATGAGTGAACATTAGCCTATTTATGTGTTTAAAATGCTTAATTTATCATCTACTTGAAAGAAAATACGTATATATATATTTTTTACATTAAAACAAAAAAATTATTTTATTTTCCCCTTTTCTTTACTGAAACGTATACTGTTTAGTACATATTATTCTCAAATGTTTCACTATTGAGGGCTATAGTTCAGATAGATCTGTAAATTTAACTGTTTTCAGACACAGATTTATATCGTGATACTTTGAAACAGATCTGACCCCCAAAAGCTGTCTCAGAAAGGCTTGTGTTGTGGTGAGGGGCCAGACTTGGCCTGTGGACCGCAGTTTGGCAGGCCCCAGGCTAGAGGACCTGGGGAGAGTTGAGATGAGGCTGTCACACTTCCTATAGATCAGTCATCATCACTAATCCAGTCACAGCACTGGGATCAGCACAAGGCCCATTCATCTAGAACCGTCATTAAGAGCTAAATGACTGCTGCCTCTGCTAATGAGGTAATGAGAATTTCTGTGTGGGTATGTGTGTGTGTGCATGGCAGTGTGTATGTGTGAGAATGGAAAAAAAAGATAGAAGCTGCAAGGACAGAGATGGATAAAACAGAAGATCAGTGGGCAGACGCAAATCGGAACCGTCGTAGCTGTTGTCATTCACCAGCCTCAGTCTGCGCTGTTTACAGCTCTCCATCGTCACGTGTAAACAAAAGCCGGAGCTGAACTTGCTCACAATAGCTCTTTAATTCAAGTCAGCCCTAAGTGAATGTATGCAAGAGTTTTCGTCTGTTAATTGCGATACCACCAGGGTAAACATTATTGTCTTCTCAGCTTTATCCCAGCCCAAAACAAAGCTGTGTGAAGTGGGGATGCCGTGCTTCGCTGTATGACATAAATCAATTATTTATGACTACGGAGCTTAAAAATGTTTATCCTGCCTCACGGTATATGAGGCTGAGGCCTCGGAAAACAAATAGACCTCTTTATCAAAGGGGTGTAAACAGCACGGTGGAAAGACAACGCACGACCACCCGAGGGAGGCGGTGACATTCGGTGAGAAACTCTGGAAAAATTTGGAAGTGATTGGCAACTGAACATCAAACAAGCTGCACTTCGGCACAAAGTCTCACGGTCTCATTGAAGTGTCCTGCACCAACATTGTCGGAGGCAAAAGAAAGCGCAGAGCTGATGGTTAAAGCGTTTATATTACCTCTGAGATCCTGTTATTGTGATCAAGTTATAACGACGTGACACAAAAACACATACTGTTGAAACATAAACAGGATTTAGGAACCCAAATTAGGACAAGGGTGGTCCGCCAAGCACATGGCAACAAGAAAAAAATAGTGTGTCTATAAACCCTCTAAACATTACATTTGGTTGGATGACACATTATCACACAGATGCATTAACATTAAGCTCAATATGTTTTGTTTTTGAAAAAAATAAATATGACAGTGTCATGTCTTTACAATATCTTATGCTGATCTGCTCAACTTCATCATATAGATTTCAAATGGACCAATTTGAATTATTTTTTTCTCTGTTGTATATTTCTCTGTAAAATCTGGTTTTGAGCTTCCTTTAGTGTCATGAATAAAGCTTGCT
>NC_050515.1:15876423-15876494 GCF_002922805.2 Oryzias melastigma | reverse complement strand
AAAAAAAAAAAAAAAAAAACATAATATCTGCTTATTGTTATTCTTAACCGGCAGCTTAATTTGTAAAGTAC
>NC_050515.1:15857101-15875873 GCF_002922805.2 Oryzias melastigma | reverse complement strand
CTTTAGTGTCATAAATAAAGTTTGCTCTATTCCTTGTTTAAAACTTTCCATGTACTTTTAAATTAAAAAAGTACCATATCTGCTTATTGTTATTCTAAACAGGCAGCTTAATTTGTAAAGTACTTTTTTATGTACAAATAGGGAGTAAAAGTGATTTAGAAAGGCACAAATATTTTTTCCAAAATACTATAAATTGGAGAAGAGAAAATACTAAAAGTACTTTAAATTACATTGTATGGTATGGGTAACATTTTACATGTGTGCTTTTATTGTGCTTTTATTCCTTACACTATATGTGTTTATAACAGTTTGCAAAAACGGAAAATAAATATTTTATATAGTAAAATATATATATATATATATATATATATATATATATATATATATATATATATATATATATATATATATTGATATACAATTATTATGGTAAAAAAGAGCATTTTATTTTGAATTCTAGTTTGACTTACTACATATTTATACATATGTTGTACTGATTCTTCAGTGAATTAAATTATAAAAATGTAATATATTCAAGAAAATGTTCACCTAAAAACCACTTTAATAATTTTTTTATTGTAATAACTTAGTTCTACAATTTACCTAAATATTTACTACGTATTTTGTAAGCAAACCTTTCACTCACATTACTTAGTATATAAAAATATATTTAAAAAAGAACTTACTATCAAGTATGTGCTATATATTTAAAGTAAACCTGTTATTTATTAACATACTGAATTCATGAATACATTTTAAAAGGGAGATCAAGATGATTCAACCTCCTGTATATTCGCTAAATAATTAATCCCTATTTTGGTTTTTATTAAGCTATAGTACACACCCAGTATGTGATGCGCGTTCAAGAGTGTGCTGAACTCACGTTCTTGAACGTGTTTTTTGCATACAGTGTTTACGCTGGACTGTCACAACTCGATATTAGTTCACGTACTTATCAATTTCTCCTCCATGATCAATTAACAAGCAGTTGGGTGCTAACCATATACAGTATCACTACTAAATCTGACTCTCTGAGTCTTTAAATTTCAACTCTCATTCAATCAGTTAATCAAATCAAACTATTTGTTGAGTGCGCTTCATGCACATTTGTACAGAACAAAGTACTTTACAAGCTAAAAAGAAAAACACAATTGAGCAAAAAAACCAGAGTAAAAAACACAAGTCAAAGAACAGAAGTAACCACATCATTAGGACATTTAAAAATCAAAAAGTCAATAAATTATAGATTATAACAATAATTAACAACATCATTAAAATATCTAAATATTAAAACACAATAAAAAGTAAAAGGTTCAAAGTGAGCTCCTTTAACGCTAAACTTAAGATTTTTAATTTATTTTTTAAAATCTCCACGGATGTAGAGTCTCTCAACCTGAAAACTGACTTTAAAGCTTGTGTCGTGTGAATGTGAGAGTTTTGAACGCGCATACGTTCATTGGAAGTGGTTGCTTGAATGTGGCTGTTGTTAACCTTTATGACTAAAGATGTTGGAATATTTTATTATCTGTCTAACTTAACCACACTGTGAATCCCTATGATGTCGTATCTTCCTTTACCTGCTTCCTGTCAATCCAAAAAGGGGTGTGGCCTCGTGCTTCATCACCATGCTAAGTGTTTACAAATTGTCTTGCTTCCACTTGTGGGGGTTCTGGAGTCGCTAGTGAGCGGTCAGAATGGGCTGTCATGCACACTCTGTTGATCTCCTCATGACACAACACCCTTATGGTGTTGCACATGGCCCTCCATTAATACACAAATGAAGGGCTCACCCTGGAGGTCACCAGAGCTCAGCTGGCCCATTTGCCACGCCAATGTCTCGGCTCCCAGGGATCCAAAATGGCCACCCGCCGCGTCTGCCTGTCAGACGGCTGCTAACCTTGTCTTTGGTGACGTGCGGGAGGGCAGGGGAGGCGAGGTGGGGGGGAGATGGGCAGCAGCGACAAAAGAAGGGGGGGAACAAGATACCCCCCTCCCTTCCTTCTCCAACCCTGATTAGTGTGAGTGACAAAGTGGTGCAGAGAGTCCACTCAGGCCTTCATAATAAATCTATCAGGGAGTAATAGAATTCCATCAATCCACGCTTCTCCGTCTCTCTGCCCTCCCTCCTGCTCCACACCCCTCGAGGGGTCACCATGTCTGTGTGGTGGTGAGAATGAAGGGAGGGGGGGCACAATCCTCTGGGATTGTACAACTGTTATTATTCAATTACGCTCCCTTTTCTTCTCAGTTAAAAGACCATGATATCATTATCACTTAATGAATATATATAATTGGATCTTGGCTGCTGCTTCTCCCTGCTCTGATGAATACCACTCACTATTCATTTGGCCCCTGCACATCCTCCCCTGCTCTGCCTCCATTACAGCAGCCTGTGAGCTGGACGTGATGATGATGGTGATCATCATCTTGCTGTCAACAGAGAGAGAAAAAAATCAAATTATTTTGGACTTTCAAACCAAAATGTATATTTAAAATGAAACTTGGGAGAATTGAGGCTGGTTGTGCAGCTGGGTGTTGATGGTTTTTGCATTAGCAGCAGCAAGTGATTTAACGCTTAATGAAATAAGATTAAAACAATGTCTACACCCCACATGCAGTCGCGTTTTCATTACAACTCGTGGAGCAATCTTTTGGAAAAATGTATTATTTCTAGTATCCCAACTGTGATGATAGTTGGATCTGAATAAACTTTGATGATGACTATAAAGACAGTGATGAGCAACATTAAAAACATTGATTTAGCATTTGTCCACTTCATTTGAAGAGTGTCAAAGGGGCAACGGGGGCTTACAGGTTGAAGTGGGGGTGTCTTTAGCTTCCACCCATTCAGGCGCCGCACTCTTGCTGGAAATTAAAAGCAACCGTCACTCCCCTTTGCATTGTTGGGGGGAAATGTGGCATGGCAGGGGCTGAGCGTGTCTGTGTAATTCAGACGTGGAGCACGTGTGAGGCGATGGCCGGGTGTGCGTGCTCTCACAATGGAGCCCTGCTTGTTCATCGTCATTAATCCTGCTTAAAAAGACAGTGTTGGCAGAGTGGCAGCCCCTCAGCTGCTCCCTCCATCGAGATGCTTCACAAACCTCCCCCCAATAAAACACCCTCTCCCATTCGACACCCGCTCATCCAACCTTTTTTTTCCCTCCCGGTTTGGCCTCCCTCGAACCCACAGCCAGAACCTGAGTCTCACTCAGCCGTACATCACTTCAAATTAAATTTACATTAGGCCCTCCTCTATCACAGAAGGGAGGAAAGAGGGGAACGAGATGGAGGGGCTGACATCATTACCCGGCAGCAGAGCACATGACCGTCATCTATTAAACCCTTTTATACACATGTCTCAGGATTTTACCAAAGTTCATGCATACCTAAGTGCAAGTTTGTGTTAAAAATTAAAGCTCCTTCAGAAGGACAAAGGAGTTTCTGAACTGTTGACTTTGAGAGGGGCTTTATTACCCCCCACCATGGATGTCTGACAACGCTGTAGACACCCCCCATCCCTTCTTTTACCCCTTTATGTTCTTTTTCTTTCTGTCACCTCCAGCTCCTGCTGCATGTGGTGCTACGATTTGGTAGAGATGGATTTATTTTAGTAAAAGTATTTGTACATTTTGAGATAGAAACTCTTTTCCAAAGCACTAAAGTGTCACAAAAGTCTTTTTTTTAATTGACTATGTACTTTTTTCTCCAACTTAAGTCTTAGAAAGACAAAAGGTTTGGAAATTGTTTTTTCTGTCTTTTCTGGTAAAATTCATTATTCTCCAGTTTCCAGAATATTATTTAAGTTGCAGACACATTTTTAAAACTTGCATTGCTTAAAAAATTGTACTTAAGTCCTTTTAAGGCCTATTATTGAGTGAAAATGCATCTAAAGGGAGAGAGTGGGGGGTGATTTTGGTGATGGTAAATTTATTGGTGTTCATTTCTTTCCCCTGGGACTATTAGTTATTAAAACTCCTTCAGATGTCAAGATTTTACATTCAATAAAAATAATCAAAGTAGTAGTTTATCAGTAAAAAGTTCAAATACTTAAATGCATAAGCTACCATAAGCTGTCATCTTGTGTATTTCAAGATTAAAGCTTGTAATCAAATTTAATAAAAAAAAAAAAAAACAACAGCAAAAAAATTGTTTATTAAAAGATCATTTAAACATTCAAATACATAATATAAAATATCAGTTAAACTGTCATTTTGGTATTTCAAGAATGCAATTATCAAACCAGTTTAATACTTTAATTGAAAACATTTTTGGGGTGACTTTTTCTGCACTTAAAAACATAGTAACATATTGAGTTTATTCAGACTTGACACATTTGTTTTGCTTAAAGTAAACCATTCGTTTCTCCTGATATTCCAGAACACATTTTCAGTCTGAATGCATCCAAGCAGACCCTGGTCCGGGTCCAGGAACCGCTCTCTGACCCATCTTTCCAGGTGGTCTTGGTTCATTTCCAATTGAACTGAGCTCTGGTTTGCTCTGAGTTTTCTCCGTCTGAATAGACTCCATGCTCGGAGTGGAACAACTGAACCAAAACGGCCACTGTAGCCGGTCATTACGGGATGTAAACAGAGTAGCGGAGCAACGATGAGACACAGCAACTCATTGAAATCTAGTTGGACAAATAAAGGCTTATTAAAACAACTTTTAAGGTCATACACGTTGATTCTCACAGTTTTCCCCCAAATTTTAATGTCATAAACACCCATCAGAGTACCTTCTCAGTCGCTGTCCCCTCAGGAACCGCCTTGCAGCATGTCCCCGCCGTACCAAAAAGTAACAAGCCTAATGTTGATAGAGACGTTACATATTGGTCAGTGAAATATAGTGTTTGAATAAGTGAACTATCGCAACAAAGATTGCAAAGCGCAGGACTTCCATTATTCTTTCTCTCGTTGCTTTGCCTCGTAGTCATGGAGAAATATTTTAGAGTGCAACATTTCTATGCAGCACTTTAATGAATATAAATGCATGAGCAAAAAAGAAAAAAAAACCTTCTTAATAATTGTGACAATTACAAAAAAACACATTTGGAAGTGTATCAACTGTCTTATCTCCAATTAACCCAGTACTTTTTAAACTTGGCTCTTGCTCAGTGCTGTGAAGGTGAGTGCGTTCAAACCACTTGGTTAGACTTGCTCCACTGCGTCTTCTTGTTCTGCTTGTGTCTGACATCATGTCACGTTGTCATAATGTGTTGTTCTGTGTCACATTCCATTACACTGCATCGTGTCATATGGCACTCTAATCTCACTTGATATCAGTGATGCATTAGGACAGAGTGTCAGAGTGTTCCCTCCCCTCACCGTTGGGGATATATTTGCATTGGAGCGTCTGAAAGCAGCTGGAGTGAACCAGCTCGGTTAAGGCACCTGAGTGCTAGGCGCTTACTCTTTAATTGCTTCATTATCGTCAGGCTAATCCCTCTCCAATTTCGACACTCTCATTTTCTACACTAATTTGTCCCGGTCCCTCTCCAACTATCTCCTCTCAGAGTCTGCAGCGCTACGGCACCTATTTGCTTTCCAAGGCAATGATAACAATTAATGCAGCAGTTGGCGGCGCTTGTTTCACATAAACCTGTTTTAGCCGACTAAACAAGAGGCTGCTGAAAAACAGACTCTTGAGCCAAGGCGCAGAGCTTCACAGCACCATTTGTCTCTCTAATTATGTTTTAATTACAACTGTGTATGCTAATACGCTAAACATTTGCATAGAACATTCACACAACTTTAAGCTTTCTCGTTGCGCTTACAACAGAAGCTTGCACTATTTTTGATTTCACGTGGGAATTTTGATCCAATTCAAAACAGCTTTGCAGTTTTTTCTGGAAAAAAAGAACATTCAAGAAAAAACATGGCAATGTATTGCTTTAAAAACACTTTTAGTTTTTAAAGAAGTGGGTAAAGGTGTAATTTTAAGTGAAGGTAAGATACGGTATGGCTTGCTTAGTATACAGGTGACACCCAAAACACTATTTTTTAAGTTATTAATTAGGTAAAATGGCCTTAGATTTAAGAATAAACATGCATTTGGTTTTGAAGGTTAATTTTAAAGGCGATTGGGACGTCATGTCTTTAAATTAACATTAACAGGTTAAGGTTGTACTTGGAAACTGACAAGCAGTCAAGCTTTTATGAGTCAAAGTCATCCACAGATACTTCAAAGTCACAATAACTTAACTTCTTTATCAAAGTGGTCTTTGCATTGACCTGGTCGCACATTATTCCGTTATTTTAGTAAAATCCTGTTCCAGTCAGTAAAATGGTTTGATGAATGTTTTGTTTCTTGCTCAAAACAAAGCTCTGCTGGTGAGCAGTGTAAAACTGCCGTCTGTGAATTGTTGCCCATCCGCGGCCAGATCATTTGTTTTCGGTGGCTGAAGGTCTCTGTTGCCCACTGTGTGGCGGGGCCAAATTAAGAGGTGCATCCAAGACAGATAAGCGCAGAGCGAATGAAAGATTGGCAAGCAAGTCAAGTTTTTCCTCTTTCTGCTCGGGTTTCTTCCTGCTTTTGCTGCCTTTTGCCAGATAGATGATGCGAGATGGAAAAATCGTCTGTCCTGTTCACTTTTGATTCTTTTGTCCCACTTGCTTTCTCAATTTATACAACAGGACCTTGAGTATAAATCTTTGTGATAATAAAATTCAAATATACAGTTCAGAGTTTACTAATGCTTATCACTTTTACTATTTTTGACACTTGTCTTTTTCCATTATGTTTTAGTGTTAAGGATTAACCTATGAAGACGGTTGAATTAAAATTAGAATAATCTCATTTTCATTTAAATTTAGTTCTCTAAAATATTACTTTATAACTCATTTTGCCTCCTTCAAGCACTAACTGGTGCACACCAGTTCGTAACCAGAATTTATTTACTTAAATTTTTAGAAAAAATTTTTTTTTTTTTACTTCTATTTTTTATTTTTCTTTGACTTTGATGTCCCTTTAAGAGCTCTGTGGGAAACAGATGAAAAAACATGAAAAGTTTCTTTTTTTCCAGAAAACACAGAATTCTCTCTGCTGCTAATAGATGAATCATGGGAGTTGAAAGCAACAAATATCAATTTAGGACGGAAAATAATGAAGTTTTGTCTTCACTGTTAAATTTTATGAGTGGAAAGATTGTGACAGCCACACATGTTTACGTTGATGGAAGTAAAGGAGTCGTCTACCAGAAAGAAGATGATGTCAGCTTTCAAACAGTAACTTTACTGTATTTTACTGAGCAGCAAAGCCATCGACGTCGGACCGACTCGACTGTGAAACCAGAAGCCCGCGTCATCCTCATGTGAGAGTTGAGTAAGAGGCCGAGAATACACTGGAGAGATGATACTGCAGACTCAGACGTGCTGGCATGAGATCCAAAAAGGATAAAGAGAAGATGTTGATGAACTCATCGTTTATGGAGGAATTCTAAAAAAAGGTATTAATAGGAAGAACATCTTAAGAAGGAATAGAAAATGTTCAGACTTTATCAAAAATATAGATTTCAGAACTGAAGAAAAATCATTAGTTTTAAAATTTTATGAGTAATTCTATTTTTTATTATTAAAACTTTGAATTAATAAGAACTATTTTATCAGTTAAAGCTATTGCAATGATCCAAAAACTTGGCAACCGATTCCAAATAAAGGACATAACATGGATGACATTTCTGTCAATTAGAAATCCCACAATCTTAATTAATTTCAATGTTTTTTTGCTTCAATAAACTGCTTCCAAACCTACCTGATCTTTGGAAAACCACTCAAATGCCACAATCAGACAATGTCCTCTATGCAATAATGTACATTCTCCATTAACCCTCTCTGAGCAGGCATTGCAGATTTGTCAAAGCTAAATGCTAGCGTAATGCTAGTTATTTCTAGTTTTGCTAGCTTTGTTTTATTGTTTTGAAAAGTTCTGTAGAAATAAAGCTGCCATTCATATCATATTCAAGTATTTAGTGGTCACTTATGGCGCAGGCCCAATGTTGCAAATCTGAAACATCTTAGTACTCTTCGCATGGGAAGGTCTCTCTCTTAATAATAGTGGATTTATTTTAGACACGAAAAATTACAAAAAAGATAAAAAAAGAAAAAAGAAAAAGTCAAAATTGCATATTACTACCCCATACGATTATTTCCCCCAAATATTAATTTCTTTCTTAAACTAAAAATGTATTTGGCTCTGAGAGAGTTAACATAACAAAATGTTCATTGTAAGTATTTTTTTTTCTTCATCCAAACCCAACCAACTTTATTTTTTCAAACAAATATAAATCCAAATGAATAAATTGTGGTTTAACAGAACCAATTTTCTTAGAAGTTCTGTGACTGAAACATCACATGTTCCACTTCCCTATATGCATGTTTATCTCCTAACTCGGAGAGTCCCTTGGAAGTACAGCCACTTTTTGATGTGTCTCTGTGCAGAACATACATTGTTTTATCTGTCTGAGGGTCTCAAGGTGGTTTAAACCGAACAAACAGCAGGTTGAGCTGATCCTGTGATGCGACTGTATTTTAAATCGGAAGTGTTTCAGCATTAGAAAGAAGTTTTTGTTTATTCTTTTAATTGTAAATTAGAAAAGGTGTGGTCATCTATGGCGTTCTGAAAGGACACTCACTCACTTAGATGTAGAATCCATTAATTCTAACACTTGTATCTGAAATCCTTTTCAATACACACATAAGCCCACTTTAGTTAGATAAATAAAATAAACATATTCACTTAGGATTCAACAAACAATAGATTTATATTTAGACAAGCAACAAAATCCCTTTAAGTTAAAAAAAGAAAGAATGCCGCCTTTGAACCTTTGGGGCTTTTGGAGCTGTTAAGAAGTCTTATTTGATTCAACTAAGTTTAGCCTTGACCAGCATAATTTCATTGACTTTCTTGCTTTTCCAGTGATAAATAAATTACATCTCAAATTGAATGTATTGTAAAATGCCACTGATCTGCAAACACAACAAGGTTCCCTTCATGTCCAACGATAACAGCCCCGGCAGCTTAACTCTCTGATATCGTGTTGCTGCTGAAAGGATAATTCGATTGTACTTTAGTTTGGACTTCAACAGTGGAACACAGAGGAATTAGTGTCAAATGACTTTAGTTTAAGGCAAATGGAATTAAAGGTAACTGGGAGCATCTTTGAAATAAATCAAAAGTTTACAGAGCAATTAATGAGCTAAATTGGGAGGAATTCTGGGACAATAACTACTAGACGTAAATACTACTTAGTACAAAACTGTGAGAACTTCACATGTAAACAATTGATATTTGCATTTCAGATTCATAATTTATCAAATTAATAAAAAATATTCTAAGATATTATCTTTTGTCTTTTTTATGGTAGGACTACAATTTATTTGTGATGTATTTTATCTTTTCCTTCAGACATTATTATTGATCTTTAAAACAATTTAAACTATCTAAAAGTAAAGAAAGAACTTAAAAAAAGGGAAACTAACAGCTAAATGAAAATTTTCAAAAAGAAGCAACACTTCTTTGTTTTGTAAGGAAAAATAGGTGATAAACAAGGAAAGAAAAATGCTTGAAAAAAAGGTGTTTAGTACTTGTAATGGGGTTGTTACTATGATATGTATTATTATTTTTTTTAGATTATTATGAAATTACATGTGTGAGGCTTTCTTTTGGCTTATTTTAGTTGTGTTTTCTTTTAGTTTTGTCTTTTAGAGGTGTGTTCAAATTCCAACGTGCCTCATCAACTTATGGTCCTACCAGCTCCTGAGGGTCACAACGTCATGTTTCCTGCTCCTCCCGAGGAGGATCATCATGGTTGCTCCCGTTCACAGGTCTCCAGGGGCTCCTTTTTTGTGTGTTGCTTGTCCTAGACTAGAGGATGGTCACTGGTCCCTGGTTGTATTCCTGTGCCCTGTCTTGAAGAGGGTCAATAGAACAACTGTCTGCAGGGTTGCTCATCTTCCTGTTCTGCTCCTGAGGAGAGATTCACCATACTACTCCTCATCTCAGGTGTTGTGTTTTGAGGCAGGTGGCAATTGCACTTTTAGGGAGGGTTACTGTGAGAATTGTCTATGTATCAAGAAGTAAAGTTCCTTCCAGATTTCCAGCATTTTGGGTCTTTCAGTACCAGTTAACACCATGTAAACATGATACTCTTCAGTAGTGATGGGCAGATGAAGCTTCATGAAGCGTTGAAGCCTCTCTCATCCAATTGGTTCACTCCAGTTCAATACTTCTCAAAGCAAACATTTGACATCTACTGGATGCATGAAATTTCAGTTGGTATGAATTTCAAAAGCCTGTGAATGAAACTATCAGCAAAATGAACATGGAAGCTAAACAAGGAAACTGTCTTATGCTGTCCGTGGGTTTTTAATGTATTGATACAAATATTTAACTTAAAATAACATTTTTTTTACTAAAGGGTAATTTGGAATATATGAATATTATAATTTATTGTGAAGAACCATTTAAAGACATACAGGAAAGCTACATTTACCAGGAACATATTTCAGTCGTTACTAATTGTGGAGTCTATTCCTTGTGACTGGGAGGCGGTGCGTTCAAATCCAGTATTGATCATATCAAAGACAAACCCTCTTTGGGACCAACACCTCTTTGTTTGACCCACATGATTGTATTGGGGGTGTCTACCAAAATGCATGGCTCTGTCTGCAGCTCTCAGAGCAGATCTCTTAAATGTGGGGTGCAATTTTTGCATATTCATGTGGGACAATGAGTGACATTATATTTAACATAGAATCACTTTTTTGGCAAAAATAATAAAAAAATATATTAAAATATGATTCTGAATTGCTACATTTCAGCTCATTTCAACAAAGTTTGGTTGCAACATTATTGCATTGTTGCAAAAGTAACAAAAAATCAATCAAATCAACAGTAATTAAAAAAGGAAAGGTCACATTTTTCATTTTATTCTTCATTGTTTATTGTCATCTCTGCATGGATAGTGTCGCTTTTCTTTCTGTTCGGTTGACATTCCTGACGGGGAACTCCAGAATTTTTGATGAAGTTCAAAACATTACGTATGCAAGAAGAATTTTTGGATCGCTCGGAGCCACAGCTTCACTGCATTCTCACTGCAAAGATCTGTACTGACAACTCTAGTGCCAAAAGAGCATGAAGCAAAAATGACATGTTCTGCCAAACTTGAATGTGCGATACTTCCTCAATATTATCCTTGACTAGCTTTCTTTGTTTCAAAAGTGTTTCCAAACCATGTACACAGATGAATGACCCAGCAAAGGAATTCCTGTTGCTGCTCAATGAAATGGCTTATGCGGGGCAAATTTAATATGTGGTTTTACACAGACAATGCGGGGGTTTGAGAAGAACTGCCATGCCCCGGAGCAGGGTGATGGAGAAAAGCAACACAGAGGAGAATGGGATCTTTGTGAAGCTCCAGAAGTTTGAAGGCTCCTTGCAGGATGCAGCAAAACCTGACCCAGTGGGATACATCCCTGTAGGGAAAAGAAAGTGGATAATCATTGCATAAGTGCAATTAATGTTTGAAGGGTAACGGACACTCAAGCTAATGCATTGACTATGCAGAGAAAAGCTGTAGCTGAAGCACTGTTTCTATAAGCCAAATATTTTACTTCCTTTTTTTTGCTGTAAATAATCCCTTAGTATTACAGTCATGTACTTCATGATCCATCTATCCATCTCTATAAATTAGAAATTTTGGTTGATTTGGAGTTCCTGCCAAATAAAATGTCTTTTTTTGATTGAATAGAATACGAACAATTATGAATATATATATATATATTTCCCAAAGGGTAACACATTTTTAGTGCTTTAAAATCACCTCCAAATTTTGATCGGACCAGGACATCTCTACTTAAACATGGCAAAACCCACAGAAACAACTAAAAAGGTTAATGAAGCAGGTGACCTGACAATGAAAAAAAAGGGAAAATTAACTACACTGAGGGTAATTAAGTGAATAAAGACACATGTGGATGATCAACCTGAATCTGGTGAGTCTGACAAAGAAAACATAAAGCAAAAATCCAAGTGCAGAATCTTCACATTAGCAGGCGAAAGCTGGTTTGTTTTATTAATGAGCTTCAATCCGGAAGTCAGAGGGTTTCTGTTTGAATTTGACATTTTTTTTCCCTAAAGCTAAATATTTTAGGTTTTTCATGACATAACATCAAAACGCTAACAAGCTAAATAAAAGATACTTAAAAAAACAACCCGCACAACTGCAAACAGCATATTTCATTCAGTAACGATGATTCCAGGAAAAGGATTATTGTCAAATGTTATGCCCCAACTGGTGCAATATGAAGTGGGACATGAAAATGTACAAAGGCTGCTGCATAAACTATAAGTGAAAACAGTTTTTCTTTATTCTTGGTGAAAAATCGTATATTTAAAATACTCAAGCCTTATTTTTCTAATAATGTAAATAAATAATTCAGTTTCAGAGATGTTGGCGTCCAAAGTCTTTCTCCCTCAGTCATTTAGGTGTCTAAATGCTATTAGAGGTGCTAATCCCACAGCCACTAAACAGCGCTTGTGTTTTACCTCAGGTGACCTTGAAACACGTGACCCGATTCTTCTTTTTTTTAAATGTTTTAACTCAGAAGTCATCTCAAACATCTACATCAAATGCCATAATGGTGGAATTTGACTCCCCCTTTCCCCTAATATTCAGCTGTTGACATTTCTTACCCATAATACATCACAGGGCCATTGCTGGTGGCGTCCTGGAATAACTGGCCAATTCCCTGATTACATTTTAGCACATTAAGGTCTTTTGTAAACATTTGATAAGATTCAAAGAAGGCGTTAGGCTTTTCCAAATGACATTAGGCCTCTTTAACATGAGTCATCTGACAGGAATGCCTCTAATTTCTAGAATAGATTGTTTTTGTGCAGAATTCTAACATGATAATTCAATTTACTGTTCTGAGATCCTTTTTCATGTCCAGTCACATGGCCCCATTAGCTCCTTAACTCTGCCTTTGGTTTCCTGAATTAGGACATTACAGACCAAAAAGGAGTCAGCGAAATAACTATTTACTGCAGCACTTTGATTGTAACGTGTTTAAGTGATACAATTGACTCAATTCTAAACACGCCGCTGCAGTGAGCCAGAAGCTGTTGGCTGCAGAGAAGTTAGGAAGCAGGACACATAAGATTTCTTCATACAGTCTTCCACTGACAAAATTCCAGGAAGAGTTTTGGAATCATTTATTTAAGATTAGATCTTTGTACTGATAAAGGTTGCAGGTTTTTGCAGGAAAAAAGTCAGAGAGGAAAACAGAATAATAATCTTTAGTCATATTTGGGGTTTCCTTCTCGCTTCCCTTCAGTGACACACGTGCTTTCAGTTTCTGGTGATTGTGGCTGTTTCTGTCAATTATTTATTGGTATAATAAAGTTCTTGGATTTCTGTTGTCAGATTTTCCGACAATAACAAAAAAATGTCCGTCTTTTCTGTCATGTCATGTTTCTGCTTCTTGGTTTATTGTGCTTAGCTTATGGCTTTGTGTGTAATACTTCAATCTCCAAGAGTACAATAATGAAACTAAACATGTTTAAAAAGCTTGAATTAAAGTTACATTTAGGAAGCTAATCATAGTCACTCGTAGGTACATTTATTAAAAGTAATTATTACTCTCAGGCGAATAAAAAATAATTTTATCCATATTTATTCGTTTGTTTACTTTAACTGGACATGTTTCAAGTCAGCACCTGGTGGCCATCGCTGTCATTACATGTGATTGAACCTTTTACAATCACACAAATGCACACTCAAAGAGAACATTTGGGTTGTTCTCAAACTATAAAAGTCAAACTGGAATTTTTGTGTTTGAACAAGAAAAAAAGTCTTTTAAATGCATTTGTGTATAATAGAAAAAAACCAGAAGAAAATAATGTGTATTTTATTTATTCTATTTGAAATAATTTAGTGTTATATTCTAATTATTATTTTTTTTTATAAATTTGTCTCCTATTTGGTTAGAAAACAACAAGGCAAACATGTCCAAGTCAGGTGTGTGCAAAACTGCAAAGTATCTAGTCTATACAGTCTAAAGAACTGGAAAATATTTCTTTTGGTTAGCATTACTGTAGTGTACGGTGGCCCTGAAGTCCATATCACACCCACAAATCAGCCAATGCAAAAACATATTAAAGATCTCAACAATAATTAAAAAAGTAAAACAAATATATACAAAATAAACACACATTACATTCAAAATAAAATTAAAGGAAACAAAATAAATATGAAACATTTCAGGAAACAGAAATTATTACCAGCTATGAAAATGAAATGTAAAAAAAAAAAAAACACAATAAGAAAGTGGAAAAGGAAGGTACTATGGGACATCGTTAATTGGACAACATTTGGTTTTTGACGTAAGAGTCTTTTCAAATGTGTCTTAAATGCCTGAACACTAATAATGGTTTTATGTTTAGCACAGAACACACTAGAATCACTTCATGTTCACTGACTTTCCTTGAAAATGATGGACAAACATCATCATCCAATCAGCAACGTCCCATAATACCTATCTTTGTTTATTGTGTTTTATTGTTTAAAATTTCATCATGATTTCTGGATATTATATTGGTTTCTGGAATGTTTTTATGATTTGTAAAATTTTATGTTATTTTGGTATTATTTGTTTTGCTTTTTTCATTGTTGTGGTCTTTAAATGTTTTTGCGTTGAGTGATTTGTTGGTGTGATTTGCACTTCAGGGCCACCCCACCCCCATTTGTATTAGATTATACTGGTTTGGATTAAAACTTAAAAAAAAAACAAAAAAAAAACTGTATTTGTGATTCTGATTATATGGAACCCATAAAGGAGACAAAAAAAATCTAAGTAAAAAGATATATTTAATTTCTTTTTTATCTGGAATCCTATGGATCAAACAGAACAAGATTTTTGTCCAAAGATTTATATAGGCTATAATGTGTAAATAGCCCTTTTTTCTGATGCCGTAACTTTAACTGTCTTTTAAAATCTTCAATGTTGATCAAAGTTGAGTTTATCATGTGACCCAAAAAATGATCATCAGTGGAAGCCTGCTGCCAGGTGTCATTACACTTCACCCTCCAGCAGAGGAAACCACTTAAAATGCAGCCATCTGTTTCCAGGACGCCCACACTGGCTTATATCAGTGTCATCTTTACTTAATGTTGTCATCATAATTGAAAGGCTGTCATGTGTTTTTGAAACCTAACCATATTTACCATCATAATACCCCAGGAATGGTTCCTGTGCGGCACTGTATGCCGATTTACACCCGCAGATGTTTTTCTCTGAAAGGAATTTAAAATACAGACAGTTTAGGGAAAATTAATCAAGTCATACATGCAAACCTTTTATTGTACAGTTTTAAATGCAAAGCTTGGATGACTGTTTTGGATCCCACAACAGTGCCAGCATTGTGATCTCAGCTTTACATATTCCAAACAACCACCCACAGAACCTTTCATGCCAGCTTGACATCCAAACAACAAGCAAACCAACCGACCCACTTCTTTTTCTTCCCCTCAGACAAGTGTGTCTGCTTATGATCTGCCAGCGCTCCTTAAAAACCACCCGGAGAATGAGTCCCACTGCCGACTCAGTGTGTGGCAAAAGGCTGAATCCAGCCTATTGTGCAGAAAAAAAGAAAAAAAGTGCTGGACCGGGCCTGGTGTCCTCTCCGTCACATCACAAGCACTTCCCCTAACGCTGTGGAACAGGACATTACTGCATGCAAGGGGGAACTTGTGATCTTTTTATTTATTCTGCATTTTATTTCTGTCCCACCATTCAAAACTCAACATGAGAATTGATCGCCTCAAGGAGCCATCTTTAATCGTCTCCGGGCTCATAAATTACCCAACTTTGAGGCAGGGAGGATGAGCGGTGCCGACACAAGCAGATCCTTTTCATCCACGTCTCTGCAGTGCGTTGGGAGGAGCGACGCTGAATGGGGCTGCTCTTTAGCTCGGGAGAGGGGGAAAAAAAAAAGTACACTTGTTATCTTGTGAACCCTCAAACATGATAGGAATCTCTTGAATGTCAGAGAAAGAAATGGAATTAACAAGAGATCTTTTTATTGTCACAGAAGGTCATTAGGCTGCCAATCGGGGTAATTATGGAAATGATCTCCCCAGCTCTTTGGAATGTTTTCCTGCTTCCATAAGGACTTGAAAGTGTTCAATCAGCCTCTCTCGTGGGAAAGTTCAGCCATAACTGCAAGTGTACCAGCAAAATCAAATTAAGCAAAGAGATTTCATTAGTATTTATAGCCCCGAGGCATTTGTAAAAGTATGAAGCAGCAGAGTAATGTGGAACTGTAGAAAAGAGAATTATGGCTTAATGACAAAGGCCATACCTAGAAGACATACACATGGATAATGAATAGGAGGCATTGATTGCATCTGTAAAGGGGATTCTGGAGGGATTGTAAAATATTGATGCTTGTGTGTGTGTGGCTGACTTTGGACTCCCAGCTTGGCATTGGGAGTGGTAACTTCCCTTGTTAACACTGTTTTGCTTGTTAACTTCAGTGTTTGATGAAACGGAAACCCGGAAAGAGACAAATTCGGGATGTGGAGAAGAGCAAAGGTTTGCAACAGTTGAGCTACAAAGAACACAAAGGTTGTTCTAACACTAATATTCTATTTATGTATTTATATTTTACTAAATTGATGTGTAGAAGAAATTAAATCATTTCAATTTTTCTAATTATTTTTCTCCTCCTTCATCTCAGATATATATTCTTACTTTTACTAAATATTTGTGAACATCACACGTAAGAATTTCATAAAATGTGATGGATTATTATATCTATAACTACTTATGATTGTTTAAATAACTGATCAGCCAATTAACCAAAAACAAAACCTTTCTAGTAGCTTTAAAAACAGAGAATTTTACTCAATTCCGAGCATTTCTGACTCAGATTTATTCACTCATGAATATATTTTTAATCAGATTTTAAAGATTCTTTTGCTGCTTTAACTTTATATGAAGTGAGTAAACCTAAAATACCAAAAAAATTAGTAAGTGTTTATGAAAAGACTCATTTAGCATTTAGCTATTAAAAATGATTGAGATTCATGATTTTATTTAATTTCTATATAGGCCAAAATTGAAGATCTTTGCATTGCATGCAGACAATAACCATATTTTTAACTAAAATTCAACAAAAAAGTTTTTATTTCAAGAAGTAAAGAAGTTGCTGACAGAGTGGATAAGGTCAATGAGCTAAGCTGAAATTGATTTGTCCATAGAACTTTTGATCATATTGTTTAACTTTTATAACACAAACAAGATGTTTTTGAGTAAAACTGAACTGTAAAAGTTTAGATTTTACTAATTCATGCCGACATATTATCAAATGATTGGTAGATCTTTTGAAAAACAACTTTGTGGGCAGACTTAAACCTAAAAGATGAGCCATAATTGGATTATTTATTCCACTCATTTCTTGGATTATTCATGTTGGGATTTATTTTGGGGGCTTTTTTATTTTGGGGTACAGTGGTTTCATTTGAACCCGATTTATGTTAAAAATATAACCTAACAAAAAGTGAGTCCCTTTTAAACCATAAATTTGGGTTAAATCTTTTTTTTTTTCCTTTTTTGTTTTGTTTTCTTTCCATCAAAGCTTTTGTGTCCTCCACTTATTCAGGAATCGGGTTCGAGATGAGGTCGGAGATGCTTCAGTGAGGAATTACATGAAGGAGACATTATAGTATAAGGTAATTTAGTGTGATGCATATATCTGTATGCATCAATAAGCATGGGGGGATATTGAGTTCAGGGGTCGCGCTGAAACTCAAGTCCATTTCATGTGATTTAAGCAAAGCTGCTTCGCGTGCAAACGTTAACACTAAAGGTTGTCATTGGTCACCTCTGTGGAGCCATAAACTTTGTAACTTTGTTAATTTGATGAGAGTAGAATGAGCATAAACACATTTGGAATGAACACGGTGAAGGCAGTTTTCTTTTTTTGGCGCAATTTGTTTGAAGTGTGGCGCAAAGCCAAATAACAGGTATTTTTGCGCTAAAGGCCAACCAATTTATTTACGGCCTTAATTTATCTTATGCGTGCGCGCACTTTGCGCGGCTGAACTCCATTGTGCAACTTTCAGCCCTAAATCTGAATGACAAAACACTGGGTGACTTTGCGCTCACTTGCACCTTTTCATGGTAATCCAGGTCCGTTCGAGCTGAAGGTGTCACTTTCCCACCAGCAGCAGTGGCATCTCCCGAAAGTTTCACGCGGCTTTGCCCCCTTTCACAATAAGAGCTTCTCTTTGACGCGCAGCCAGATCCATGAATGGAAGGGAAGCTCACAATAAATAAACAAAAAATTGAAGGCAAATGTTTTTTTTTTTTATAAAAATACAAACTTTTTCATATTTTATTATTTTGTTCAATTGAAAAAAAAGTGTTTTCTTTAAATATTTTATTTTGTCAACACAAAATCATCAAATCAAGAAAATACAGTCGACTGAATTCTGATTTCTGGTATTTTTTGAATATAAAAATGTTATAATATAATTTTAGTTTTAATGAATTTGCTTTCCTGCAGCGCCACCTTGATACACTGACTTGAGCAGGCCATAAACGGCGTAAAATCCCTCCAAATAAAAAAGTTGCTCTACTAATAAAGTATCTTTTGCAGGTATGACCACTGTGAATTTTATTTACCCAGAAAGTCTTAAAGTATCTGATTTTGTGGGGAGATTCGACGCGCTCATCTGCGTCAAGTGTTTTGCAGTCTGGCCGTAGCTCTC
>NC_050515.1:15825848-15856853 GCF_002922805.2 Oryzias melastigma | reverse complement strand
AGTCGATTGAATTCTGATTTCTGGTATTTTTTTGAATATAAAAATGTTATAATATAATTTTAGCTTTAATGTATTTGCTTTCCTGCAGCGCCACCTTGATACACTGACTTGAGCAGGCCATAAACGGCGTAAAATCCCTCCAAATAAAAAAGTTGCTCTACTAATAAAGTATATTTTGCAGGTATGAACACTGTGAATTTTATTTACCCAGAAAGTCTTAAAGTATCTGATTTTGTGGGGAGATTCGACGCGCTCTTCTGCGTCAAGTGTTTTGCAGTCTGGCCGTAGCTCTCTTTACACTTGCGCGTAAAAATGGTCTGGACGTCCAACAAACACGCACGCACACACAGACATGCGTTTGACATCTACACGTGGGCCAGTGTGTGCAGCGTTGGGGCCTTCGGTGCTTTGATATGACCCGAAAGATGTGGCTGCAGCGGATTCAGCAGGAGCTCGAGGAGGAGGAGGAGCAGCAGCAGGAAGAGGAGGAGGAGAAGAGTTAAAGATGAGCTCCATCATATTGTTTGACAGAAAGTCCTGGCTAGATAGAGTGGATTCTGGGAGAGCAACTGAAAATGGTGATTTAAAAAAAATAAAGGCTCTCCAACCTCTTTGGTTTCCAACAAATCTAAATATCTATGTAGAACCGTCCTTTAGCAAATCGAATTCGTTAACAATAACAACAGAGTCACTTATCACATTATTGGTCAAACTGATGGATAAATTGTGTTTGTTGCTATGAAATAACCCTAATAAGCAATAAAATTAATTAAAACGTACGAATATGGTTACCTGATTCCCACAATACCACGCAATTAATGAAATTTAAAAATAAAAAAATAACAATTTAACCATCTAACACTTTCCAAAATGTCAGAAACGATATAATTAAGTATTTTGTTTATTTTTATTTCATATTTGATTATTTTTTCATCGGTGCATGTCAGAATTTATACATTTCGTGCACAGATATAGATTAAAAATGTGGCTTTTATGTACAAAAATGGTTTATTTGCTTTTTGTCATGTACATGACTTCAACCTTTAATTTAAAAATAAATACTAAATTTCCATGACTCTTTGACCCTTTTTAGAACCCTGCTGCACATGTGCATTCGCATACTACTAGTTTTCTCATCCAAATTCGTTACATTTTAAATGTATTATATTTATAACTATAAGATAAATTCTATGTTAAATCATCTTAACATTTTTTTTCTTTAAACATATCTGTGGAAAAAATGCTTTAACCCCCCTCCATCCTCTCTCACGGTTCCTGGCGGTGACCCTGACCTCTGAGCCCGACTGCACAGTTTTAGCCAACGCGCACGTGCGGGAGCAGAGAGGAGGGGGGGGGGGTAAAAAACATAGCCATCAAAAATCAGCAGAGCGTCACCTTATTATGATCACAATTATTTGTTCGGCGACCTTGCTGGTAGTTTTTCAGTGATCGCATTCGCATGCTTCCTCTCCATCACCTGGGCTGCAGCCTCGTCCCGCCACCACCTCCAAACCCCCTCCCCTCTAATGGTTTCATGCAGCAGCGAGATGGCTTATTATACTAAAAGGTTTTGTCGCGCTAAGCCGCGCATGTGTGCTTAAAACGTACATTTCATTAACAAACTGCAGAGGTATAAAAGCGGATTTATGAGGCTTCAAAAGATCACAGGAAGGACGGCTCTGAAATCCCCTCTCGGTGCTGCTAGTCAGGTTAGATCAGCAGTTACACCGTCTTTCACACAACACTGCATTTTTTTTAATGCAAGCTGCGGCTGTCTCCACGCGCGCGCACACACGTGCGAGAAAGGGTGAAACAGTGGCCTTACAAAAATCCTGTTTTTGCAATTTCTTGCTTTATTTTTGAATATATTTAAAGATAAATTTCAAATAATAAAATATTTGTAAAGTTAGAAAAGCTGATGGAAAACCACTTTTCTTTAAGTGCGCAGCAGCAGAGCTCATTGAAAGCTGATACAGCCTTCACCTGCTCAGTGCGCAGTTTTGGCGCACACGCAGATTCCCGCAGAGCGAGCCTGATCGGAATCCGCACACTCATTATTAATGAAGGCGTTTGATTAATCCCACTTTCATCCCTGACGCAGGGAACTCAGAAAACCTCTGCGCGCTGGGAAGCCGTGCGTAAAAAGTCCCCGTGAATGCAACAGTGAAACATAACAGTTTTTAAAATAACAAAACGCCTTTTTAATTTTGTTTTCATTTTAAATAAATAAACAATATTGCAAACAATTATCGACAATAATTCTAAAACAATCTTTAGTCATCTAAAAATTAAAATAAATCTTACTTTAGAACATTATTTCATCTAAAAAACGAATTTTACAAACTAAACTAACTGATTTTTTCAGATATTTTAATAAACCCAATAAAAAATGTATGTGTAAAAATGTATCTCTAAAAGATAATCGAAACTAATTTTCTGATAGTTTAAGCACCAAAAAAATCTTGCCTTTTCTTTTCTTTATCATTTTTTTTCACAAGACAGAAAAGCTGACATCCTTTCTCCGCGTGCGCACTGCTCGCCTCCCCGCGCTTGCGTATAAATGCTCTCTTTGCATTCACCCGCTGCCAGCATTTCCTATTTTGTTTTCAAATGCAAAAGAATGCAATGATGGGGATCGTTAGCACCTTTTCCCAAACTCTTAAGGAAATTCGCTCCATTCATCGCTGCTGCCGCTGCGCAGCTGCCCCTCAATACTCTTCCCACCTCTCGGCTAATCCTGCAGAGAATAAATAGACATTAATTCATGTTGGATTTATGTAAAATACTTTTTGGAGAAAAAACGGAAGCATGCACCTACAACAACCGAAATTAAATGACATGCTTTAAGGTGTTTTACGCACGAAGGACTCGTGCGTAAAACACAGGACAATTCAAACATGCACAGAATCAGAGCACAAAACCAGAAGAGTTAACTTAGCTGTCGTCGTTCTTGCTTTCCTGTTTCAGCGGAGTTCGTCTTTGCAAAGTTAAATATTTTTGCAGCATTTTTTTTTCTTTTGCGCGTAAAGATCTTTCAATCAGGCCGGCCAATTTTCTCTGTCTCCCCCCTCCTCCTCCTCCTCCTCCTCCTTCTGTCACCGTTAAATGGTCTATGACGGACGAACACAAAAATCAGCGGAAAGCAGCCCTGCTGATGTCCCATTGTTGACAAATCCATGAAACAACTCCAGTTTGCATGGTTTAACCGAGAGCAGAGAAGGGCGGAGGGGAGGAGAGGAAAGGAAAGGGGGGCGTGTGTCGTCACAGAACCACGTGTCCTGAGCCGATAGTATATCTTATACAGAGAAAAGTAATCTATCAGTCTTGTTAAAAGCTCCGGCCGTTAAAAAGCAGCATGTGTCACTTCGACTTCCAAACGTCACGCGTTTAGGAAATAACGCGCATCCAAAAGCGACGCCGGTGCGCAAAAGTCGCGCTTTTCTTTTCTTTTTTTCCTCTCCTCCTCAAAAGAACTTCGCGGCGCTTTCCAGGCCTGGTCACTCACCGAGAGGGAGGTACGGAAGTGTCTCGCTGGCAGGACCGGTTGACGGTCCCGGCTAAATCCCATTTAAATTGTTTTGGAGACATCCGATCTCTTTGGCGCGGGCGATTCCAGCAACACTCCAGACGTGCGCACTGACCGCGCCGGCGCCTGCTGTTTTTGGAGTTTTCCCTAAATAAATAAACAAACAAAACCGTGAGATGACCCTGTCTGGAGGCAGCGACCGAGCCAGCGACATGTCGGGCCAAACCGTGCTAACAGCGGAAGACGTGGACATCGACGTGGTGGGCGAGGGGGACGACGAGGGCTTGGAGAGGGTGGACAGCGACTGCGACAGCCCGGGGGTGGCCATCCTCCACGACCTCCGAGGAGACACCGATGACTTGGAGGATGAAATCGAAGTTGAGAAGGAGGAGGACATGGGGTCCGGCGGAGGGAGCCCGTGCTGCGAGAGCTCGGGAGAGGGGGAGCCGGGCACCGGCGGGAAGGGAGAGGGTCACGACCAGAGCACGACGCCGGGAGGCGCGATCCAGAAGCCCAAGAGCAGCCTGGTGAAGCCGCCCTACTCCTACATCGCCCTCATCACCATGGCGATCCTCCAGAGCCCGCAGAAGAAGCTCACCCTGAGCGGCATCTGCGAGTTCATCAGCAACCGGTTCCCCTATTACCGGGAGAAGTTCCCGGCGTGGCAGAACTCCATCCGCCACAACCTGTCACTCAACGACTGCTTCATAAAAATCCCCCGGGAGCCCGGCAACCCCGGAAAGGGCAACTACTGGACCATGGACCCGGCTTCAGAAGACATGTTCGACAACGGCAGCTTCCTCAGAAGGAGGAAGAGGTTCAAAAGAGTTCAGCCGGACGTGCTCAGGGACCAGACGGCGCTCATGATGCAAAGTTTCGGCGCGTACAGCCTGGGGAGTCCGTACGGGCGGCACTACGGCATCCACCCGGCGGCCTACTCCCACCCGGCGGCTCTGCAGTACCCCTACATCTCCCCGGTGGGTCCCATGCTGCCCCCGGGCGTGCCCCTCCTGCCCTCCGCGGAGCTGAACCGAAAAGCCTTCAACTCCCAGCTCAGCCCCAGCCTGCAGCTGCAGCTCAACAGCCTGAGCACGGCGTCCATGATCAAGTCGGAGCCCTCCAACAGACCCTCGTTCAGCATAGAGAACATCATCGGGGTGTCCAGCGCCTCCTCGTCCTCGCCGGGCGCCGCGCAGGCTTTCCTGCGGCCTCCGGTGACCGTGCAGTCGGCCCTGCTGAGCGCGCAGTCGCTCTCCCTGACGCGCACCTCCGCCGCCATCGCGCCCATCCTCAGCGTTCCGTCAAATATCCTTTCCTCACACGTTTTACCTTCAGCGACGGCGGCCGCGGTGTCCAAATGGCCTTCACAGTGACTCCTAACCAAAAAACAAATGAACTCCTATTTTTCTATATTTCTGGGAAGAGGAGCACAAATCAGTTGGACTGTAAAAATACAGAAAAAAAGGAAAAATATTTCTGTACAGGTAACATTTGTACATATTTGTAAAAAGAGAATGATTTTACCTTGTTGACTTTTACCTGTCTTTTCTTCCTGTTTGAGATCTGTGTTTTTTATTTTCCTTTATTTTCCTTTTTTTATTCAATCGAGGCTCGACTGCATACAATTTGACTTCCTTTTAGAAGACATTAAGAACCTGAAAATAGACTGTTTATAATTGAAAACCATATATGTAATTCTATGTCGCAATATTGTGTTGTAAATCGAATTTATTTGTAAATAAATTCAAGGAAAAACGCGTTTTGTTTAATAAAATTGATACATTTTGAGAAAACCTATAAAACCCCACGAAAATAAAATAAAAAGAGGAGACGGGAATAAATTAAATGTAGCCGAATTTCAAAATAAAACAAAGCATTTTACAATACCTACGTTTTAAATGGTCTTTTTATAGCTTAGCACATTTTTTAATCACATTTTTATTTTTTATAGTTTATTTATGTTATAATATTGTCTATAGGAATACAATAAAATATTTTTTCTGATCACATCAAGAGTTTTTGTGGTTTTCCTGTGATTGAAAATTTTAGCAGTTTTTCAAAAAATACAATTTCATCCAAATTAATCTGTTAAATGCGTAAAAAGACATGCAATTATATAAAAAAATATTGGACACTGAATTGTGTTAAAACAACTTCCTGTTCGTGTATTTTATTTGTAAAAATAGCATTGATAATGAAAAATAATTTATGAATAAGTACTGATTCTTTTATTAATCCTGTTAAGAAAAACACTTTGGGATGATTTTCCAGACTGACAGACTCATTTTAATTCACTAAAGCATCACTGCTGTCTCGTTTTACAGGATATTCTGCGGCATGGCTACTATAAAGGTAACAGTTTCGCAGTTGTGTCTGGTTAATCACTTTTACACAAACAGCAAATGGTGAGTGTGTGTGAGCGGGATTTTTGGGCGCTATTTTTATCCGATCCCCATGGGAAAGAGAAAGCGGCTCCCTCCGCCTGCGCGCACCGCCAGACACCGGAGAAGGTGCTGATGATGCAAAGGGATTCTCCAGTGTCACCCTGGCATTTCGGAATTCTTTCTTTTTAAGGGGGCACCGCTGTTAAGGTTGTTGTTTCTTATTATTTCAGGATGATTTGTTCATTTTGGATCAATGATACTATTATTATTTTTTTAATCTGGGAAAAATATTTAAAGGAGACTAAATAAATGCAACAATAAATAAAAATGACTATTTCTGATCAATTTTATGGTTTTTATGGTTCAAATATTAAATCAAAGTTATTCTGGCTTGTGCGCAAAGAGGAAATTCCTGTGCGCACCTCGTCTGAGCGGGTGTTGAAGCTGCAAGTAGACATTCAATTCGAACCGCTAGGGGGCGTTATTTAACACCTCAGGATAAAATCATTGTTTTTAATCTTAAAATTTTCTATTTATGAGATTGAATGAAAATTCAGTTAGACATTTATTAAAATGAAAAATGTTATGTTTTCACATGTTACCTATCTATACGCTTTAGTGGAGGAGGCACACTTTTAAAAATTGCTCCAAAATAAATAAAAAAAAAATGAGATTGCTGACCCAAGTTACTTATTTCCAATGATGCAACAAAAATAAATGTTTATCCATGCATCTTAACCTCACAGACAATGACGTTTTAACTGAGAAAGGATTAAAATACATATGTGTCTTTAGTAGAAGATTTGGTTCCCACAGTTCTAGCAGACAGCTTAACTGGACTTCATCAACAGTCGGTGGAGCTCAAAGTTCATGCAGAACAGGTGACTCCTCAGTGAGCAGCTGGAGCTTTTTTATGCTAATTTGGAAACAGAGCAAGACATCTGTCTCCAAAGGACAAGATCCATATTTCAAATTTTGTTTTAAATGATTCACTAATTTGCTCGGCAGGTAATTTTTTGCTTAAAAAGTTTTGAAAAGGTTTGAAAAACAAATAAAAAAACAAACACATTTTAATCCATTTTACTTTCAGAGAAAATGAAGTTTTCAACAATTTCTATATTCTCTATTGTACTTCATAATTAGCTAAGATAACCAAATGAGGTATAGAAAGTTCACTAACTTAAAAAGGGACATTTTGAAATTGTGCTCAATCAGAATCTAGTGCGAAAAGAAGACAAAAATCAGAATTTCTTTTGGAGTTTTGTTTCAAAGCTAAAGCTCCTAATCAGCACTGTCTTTTTAGTTCACACACCTCATAAATTATTTACTTTTTTTGCAATTTGGGTAAAATTTTAAGTGTCTGAACCCAGAGGAATATTTCAAAGATCAGCAATGTAAATTGGAATCTGTGGAAAAAACAACAACTTTTAATTGATATCAGAACTTGTGCTTGCTAATACGATTCGACATAGTCTCATTTTGAACGATCTGATTCACTGGTTTAAAATTAATACAGGATATCTTTAGCCTTTAGTGTGACTTAGAGATAAATACCTGGTACTGAATGGAGCAGGGGACGTTCTCAAGATACCTTGTGTTTCTTGAAAGATAATCAAGTGTGAATTAAATACAAACAAACAAACAAATAAACAATAATTAATGGTAAATCCATTCACATTTTAGCTTCATAAAGTTTAGTCCACTGTGTTTTGTCCACATCAAAATAACACAAACGGAAGATTATTAGAACATTCTACCACACTGTTTGGTCACATGTTTTTACACAATGATCATTTGATCATCTTTTGCAGCCATCACATGTGTGTTGTCCGCTGTGGTACTTGGTCATTTTTACATTGTTTTTACATTTTTACATTGTCAAATAAATCTAACCTAAATGGTATTTTTCAATATTGATTATAATTGATTCTTATTATTATGAAGCGATTTTAATGGTGTAGGTTGATTCAATTAACAACTTGCCTCAAACAGATCAATCTGGTTGGATCGAAGATATTTAAATCAATTCATCAAGTCGATTAATCGTTACATCGCTAATTGAAAACCTGAGTAGCTCGACAATAAGAGTATTCAACTGAAGTTTGAAACCTCCTGTAAGCTAGGCTTAGAGAGATTTTAAGCTTTTGATCCGTGTCAAATGTAAAAAATTACCTTAGTTGTCATCAATGCCTTTCGTCTACAGTATTTTAATGAACAGATCTGGTATTTTTAAATCAAGTTTTGATGATTCTTTTGGTATTTTTAAGCAGAGATACCCATTATAAATAGATCCCCAAAGCTGATAGATGAATGAGTTGTGCTTTTACACACCCAGCTTTGGGGCAAGTTTGAACAAACATCAGTGTGTTTGAAACAAAGAAAGGATTTCTCTGTTATCACAACTCATATAGTACACCACACAACCTGAAGAATGAAGAAGAAAGCACGCAAACAAGGTCCAGGCCTCCGTATAAAGTAGGTCATCCTCCACCCCAAGCTATAGCTCTTCCTGTGCAGAGAATACAGACAGTAAATGTAGGTACAGCAGGTACTGAATATTTAAAAAGGCATAGAGATGAAGCAGTAAATGACAGACTAAAACTGGCGTGGCCGGGCATTAATAACTAATGGGTAGCGGTGAGTTATAGGCCGTAGCCATTGTAATGAAAGTGTCATTGCAAATCAGCAGTTGTCCAAGGTTATTATTATTTATGCATAATTGATGGCAACATCACAAGGAACATGTCTCATCCAACAAATCCCGACACCTTGGGAGCAAAGATGATGGTGTCAACAGAAGAAAAGGTCACCGAGGAGAAAATGGCCCTGAGCTGAAATTTACATTGTAAGGGGAGGAATGTACCAACTTCTGTGTACAAACTGATACAAGTAGGTAGACACGTAAGCCTGCTTGTCCTCCTCTGCCACCTGTGATGAATGTTGCAAGTATGATCTCTGTAAGTTCCAATAAGGAAAAACCGGAAAACAATGCAGTGATAAGTACGGTTATTTGCATTTGTTCAACCAATTACTTGTATCTGCGATTCATCATACTAATTTATAACAATATATATATATTTTAAATGTTTCTTAATTAAAGGATTTTTGATGCTTTGAAGTAAAGGAACAGCGTCTCCATTATTATCATTAAGATCTTAGGCATCAGTGTCCTCAGTGAATGGAAATTCTGCGTGCAGTTATATCCTCACAGCTCTACACACTACCACCAACCTCTGTCCCACATGATGATATGACTTCCGCCCACAGACAGAATTGTTTGAATGAAAATTCAAATGGTTTTCAGAGATATTCCACTTAAAAAAGTGTTTCAATTTACCCAGTTGCATGTAATAATCATTTTTATTATATTATAATTTTAATCATATTTCATTCTACTGTAAAAGCGTTCCCAGGAAGTGATCTTTTAAATATGATTACGCCATTTTTTTAGCAAAAAAAAAAAAAGTTGTTTTCTAAGGTCATAGTTTCTGCAGAGTGACTGGATTTCATCAGAAACTCACCACTGAGTTGTAGGGAGGACTGTTGGTGCATAACATAGGCAGGTGCAGAAATAAGTCTCAGCTGATATCCCATTGTCCCTTTGTGTACACTCTCATCACAACCCCAAGCTAACGTTAGCGGTGCAACAAAAATGGCAAACAATATCGATGCCATCCATACTGCTGCACAGTTTTGAGCCAGTGCCAGCTCAGCAAAAAATTAAGATGCTATTTGATTTTTTTTTTGGCTGCAAGTGAATGCTTGAGCTTTTTTAAACATTTTTGTTATCTGCTCCTGATTCATTATGATTCGAATAAATAAATACTCAGAAACACAGTTTTAATCTTACATTTTCTCATACATGTACTCCATTAGTGAGAAAAAACCAACAAGAACATGTTAAAAACAACTAAAAACAAAATTTTCATTGAATTTCGAATTGATGATAGTAAATTCAATGTAAATGCTTCTTTGAGTCTAAAACAACTTACATAATCTAATTCTGATAACATTTTTTATCATCAGTGTCTTTTGCAGCTTTAACTTCTCAACGTCAGTCTATCAAACACCCAAATTCATTTTTATCTGAGTGGACGTGAACGCACCTCCGTCACATGGTGGCTAACTGACCAATGAGCAAATGAAACGAAGCCTTGGTGGGTGACGTATACAGGAAATGTAAACACATTCGTGAGAAATTTCAGCGAGCCCTTTTTGAATCGTGTGCTTCTGCCACTAAGAATTGTTTTATTCCCGTTGGAGTTATGCAAACGTGGAGTCTGGTATCAATTTGTGTCTTACTGGGAGTTGCTGTGCGATGGGGAGTTTCGCTAAATTCATATTCAGGTAGGAAACCTTTGAAAATCACTCTTTACTGAAGCTAAACTTCCTAGACCGGGAGTGTATCCAGTTGATCTTTTTCTTAATGTGTCATTCTGTGCATACTGCATACGCATGTTGAAGGTTTTATTTTAAAAAATGTATTCTTGTATTTGGACTCCTTCATTCATGTAACGTCAGCTTTACTGACAGCTGAATGTCTGTTTCAGGGGCGGGGAAACCTCCAATGTTTGGCGACTATGAAGCTCAGCGGCATTGGCAGGAAGTGACGTACAACCTGCCGATTCGGGAATGGTCAGTTTTACACTGAACGACTTTTGCACCACATAGGAGATTTAGTGTAAACAAAAAAAGTTTAATCTTGTCTATTGGCCATTATACAATAACAAGAATTGGATTAGAGAATATCTCTGTCTATTTTCAGCTAAACTGTACTTAAAGCAATAACAATTATTTTATTTTCTTGCTTTCTAATAGTTGCTAGCAATTAAATAAAACTTTTTAAAAACACTATCATTTTACATGACTTTGTTTTTCATTTAGACTTCAGATCTTGCTGCAATTCTGCAAAAATGTTATTAAAAACCAGTTTCAGATCACTAATTAGACATTTCCCATGATGCTTTTCCCGAATTTCTCCTTACATATTGCTGCTCCACTTGCTGAGTGTTAAAGTTTTTATTTCTACACGTCACAAATCAATTAGTTATACAGATCACTTCTGTTTTGGGAGGGGAACAAAATTGTATAGTTCTCTTAATCAAAATTGATCTGAAGTCATTGTTTCTGATCTCAGTTTAGCTTGGTTGTAGTGGTTAAAAACAGAAAACTAACCCAAAATCAACTTTTTATCTTTAATATTGTGTTTTACCATTAGTGTAGTTTGTCTTTAGGGAAGTCCAATTCTGAGCTGATTTTTGTTGAGTTGAAATTTAGGGGTTTCACTGTAATAATCCATCCACAGCTTCAAATAAACATTTTTTCTTTTCCTTTAGGTACTTCAACTCCACTGACAATGACCTGGCATACTGGGGTCTTGATTACCCCCCTCTTACTGCCTACCACAGCTGGCTCTGTGCTTACATGTGAGTCATTATGAAGAGATAAAAACGCAAGATTTTACTGTTCAACCGTTTAAATATCGTCTTATTGTTTGAAGTCACTAAGCTGTTTCCTGTCTTAGTATTAAGTACTCCATTAGTTACAAGTTAAAGTCAAAATGTGTGAAATCTTGTGTGATCTGCAGAGCCAATATTATCGATCCTGAATGGGTGAAGCTTCACAAGTCCAGAGGTTATGAAAGTCCAGAACACAAGTTATTCATGAGAACTACAGGTATCATTCTATAATTATTCACTCAACCAGTTTTACTTTCATTTTATTGGTGTAAAATGTTATTTTTTGCTTTTTATTATTTGAAACAGTAATAACACATCTTTCTTTCATTTTCTTTCCCCTGTTTAGTCCTGGTGGCAGATTTGTTAATATTCATTCCTGCTGTGGTTTTGTATTGTCTATACCTGACTGATGGATCCTCAAAGAAAAAGGTAAGATCTGGCTTTAGTTTATGAGACCCAGTTCACCCTATTTTGTACATATCCTTCATATGTATTAGTATTCAAAAACACATGTTTATGTATGTTTCTAGTGCAAAAACACCAAACGGTTCTTTTATGGAGCTGTGGTTTTATTGTTTTTAACTCCTTATTTTCTACCTCAGTTTTCTTGGAGTTTTTTCCTTTTATTAGCTTCTTATGTGGCTATTTAAAGTTTCAGTTATCATCTCCAGCTTCATAACGAAGTGTTGTAATCAATTTTAGATTAATTTTAAAGTGGAATTGTGTTAAGGGAAAGTATAAGCAAAAAAAACCTGCATGTGTTCCTCTTAGTTCCTCTCATCGTAAAGCTTTGACATTTTTAACACAACAAAAGCAATAAATTAAAAGGTAACCATCATGTCATTTAAAAATGTATTTTATATCCATAAATCTGCAACTTAAGTGAATAACCCTAACATCATGCTGTTTTTATAGGTTATTTGTGCTGTTTTCTTACCAATCTTTTTGTCTTCACCTGCTATCACCTTTTTACAGGTTTCTGTTCTGCTCTGCATTCTTCTTTACCCAGGACTCATTCTAATCGACTATGGCCATTTCCAGTATCCTTTGAAACTATATGACAAATAACTATAGCATGATATGTATTGCTTTCATTAGCTTTTGTATAAAAGCTTGATTTAAAGTTTGATCAGAATCTTAATCTGTTGTACAATTTTTGTCTCAAATTGTGATGTTATTGAAAACTGTTAACCCAACACTAATACTATTTGTGATGCATTTATTATCATAATGACAAAATCTTGATAGGTGGAGTGTAGTATCTTTATGTCCTACTAAAGCAGAATAAAGAATGTTTTGCAGTTTTTCATAGAAGCTGTCACATTAAATGCAGACATGCACCAGGTATCCGGTGTTAACTTTAACCTGATCAGATACAATGGAGTGAGCCTGGGCTTGGCTCTGTGGGGGGTCCTGGGTCTGGGTCTGGGCTGGGATGCGTTGGCCTCGATAGCCTTCTCATTGGCTCTCAACTACAAACAGATGGAGCTCTACCACGCGTTGCCTTTCTTCTGTTATCTGCTGGGAAAGTGCATCAAAGCCGGTTTGATAGGACGTGGGTGAGTCTTCTTTTTCTCTGTTTGTCTTGTCTTTCTTGGTGTCTGTGTTGTCCCTTGAGGAGGAGATGTGTACAGAGAAAATGGGTGTTAATGCCAGAGTAATAAAAAGGCTAATACAAAAATAAAGTCCCCAAAAATTTCAGACTTTTTAAAAACTTCTTAATTTTGTTTCCACACAAACATAAACTCTTTTGTTCATTTTCCACTCCAATCATATTTTGATTTATGGTAAAAGTGTTCCTTTTGTTTTTTTTTAAATTATGATTGTTGTTTTTGTAGCCGAAATAATTTTTTTCAAAAAGTGTCTTTTTCTAGAACATAGTTTCTGCAGAGCGGCTGTAGTTTATCAGAAATTTGCTTCTGAGTTGTGGGCAAGACTGTTGGCGTGCACTGATATCCCATCATCCCTTTGTTTACTCTCTCGCCCACTAGCTTACAGTCCCTCACAAGCTAATGTTAGCAATACAACAATATTGGAGCTATCCATCTGTTTGAACAAGATTCCAGTTCAGATTAGGAAAACAAAGATGTAAATGCATCTAGTTGTCTACAAATGGGAATGGAGCAAAACAGGAAGCTGATTGTGGCTTATACATCGCTGCTACCGGCTTATTCCAACTGTATGTTTTCATCTATTCCTGATTGAATAAAAAAATACTCAGAAATACAATTTTAAGCTTAATTTTCTTCATATATGTCCTCCATCATGTGAAAAATGCTACAAGAACATGTAAAAAATGCCAAAAACACAAACCAAAGTGCTTTACAAGTCTGTTTTAAATATGAAGGATTTTAGTGTTTAACTATTAAAAAGTTAAGTACTCTCAGCAGAACGAGTTAATAACCCATATAAAGTTTTATTTAGAAAATATCATCAAAATGGGAAGAGGTAAATCCAAATAGACATCAATGTCTCAGAAAAACCCATTCAAAATTGAATGTCCTATAAACAGTTTTTGTAAAATCTAGAAAAAAGTATTGAATTTGTTTTTAAAGTACAATTTTCAGTACTTTTTTACTGCATGTGATTCTATTTCGAGTCAAGTTAAAGCTAAATTAATAACATGGATTAAATGAACGTGTGTGGCGACAGGATCGTCCCGCGCTGCATTTGTCAGCTCATTGTTTTGCGACCGCGCATAAATATGTCAGTCGCATGCACACAGCAGTAATATCAGCATGTGTGGGAGCAGTGTCCTCATGAGAGTCCCAGAATGACTGAGGTAATCAGATTGGATGCCGTTACCAGTATGGCCAGTGTTATTTTATCTAGTAACAATGTACCAAGGGCATTGAGTAGCAAATGGAGAAGTGGATTAGGCCCCGGGGGGAGATATGTCCAGATGACACTTTCGCCATGCCCAAACTCCTCAGCTATGCCTGTGTGTGCAACTTAAGCGGCAGCTTTGCAATTACAGCTGACAAGATACCCTGACCTATACTGAAGACTTTCAGCTGAGCCATGTCTTTCCCTGCATTCCTCAGCATGAGGGCCAAATACCAAATTTAGGACCTGCAGACAGTATGCACAAACGACTAGAGGAATTTCAGAGAAAAAAAAGCATTTGGATTCAAGCCAGAGATTCATCATTTTGAGATGGTTTTCTTTTTTTTTTATATTCAAATTTTTTAAATTTCCTTGCCTTCATGTAGGTTCCTCCTGTTGGTGAGAATCGCTGCAGCCGTGGTGGTGACTTTTGCCCTCTGCTGGCTGCCCTTTTTGTCTGACCCCGTCCAGGCTCTGCAGGTGGTCAGGAGGATTTTTCCCGTGGCTCGAGGTCTGTTTGAGGTACAGGCACAGAACTTTTCTCTATTAAGTATTTGCTTGTTTGTAAACGTATAACAACATTGGAATCAATTTTACTTTCGCCGCTTTAAGGCTGAATCCGAATTCTTCCCCTACCCCTCCAATTGTAGGGGCATTTGAAGTGATAAGGGTGTCCCAAATCGTTATTTGAAGGGCTAACTCTTGTCGCAAAGCAGTCTATATTTGCTAATGTAGTGAGCATTGATGCACGCTAGGTATTCTCAAAGACTTCTGGGAAATTTCTAGGGCACTGGATTTTGGAATAGTAGATTCGGACATCTCTACAAAATGGCAAACGCGCTACATAGTCCACTATATAGTGAGTAGCGAAGGAATTTTGACACAGGCTATGTATTTCCGAGAGCTAGCAGCTCTTCGCTAATGTAGCTGACTGGCGACTATTGATGACGTAATCGAGTGGTATTGTCGTCCTAAATTGAAGTCACTATTTTTCCATAGCTAATTTTTGAAGGGCTAAATGTAGGAGTAGGGAGAAGCCGTAGGGGAAGAATTAAGATTTGGCCTAAGACTTGTGTTTTTAATCGCACATAAAAATACACATTTCTATGCTTTTACTCAAATTTTTTAATCAGATTATTTGGATTATGCATATTATCCACTGAAGAAGACTAGATTGTATCTTTGATATGATGGAATTTGGGCTCTGATCATTCCAGATTGCGATCCACTGTAACCCCTTCCTGCCTAACTTGATTTTCATTTATTAAAAAAAAATATTCTTAAATGTTTTTTTTTTTTTTTCATTCAAGGTGGATTTAATGGTACTTTGTAAATTAGGGGTAAAAACACCAGTGATAAAAATTATATTCTACAACAAAAACATTAGAACAGAATTTCATAGAAAATCATAACCTCTCACTTTGTAGTTTTTAACACTTTATTATACCAGGTTGCACCTTCCATTTTTACGTTACACACAACCCATCTGGCATCCCCGCTCTCAGCAGAGTGAGTCCGTTTCCACTCGCTCCCCCAGTGCTTAGCTGAGTGGAAGTGGATACCCTGCTGGATCAAAGAAAACACTGGAATAAAATGCCGAAAGGTCAAGAGATCAGTTTCACCTAACTCTGGGAGGTGTTGGGGTTCATGACGTACAGTAGAGGGATACAGATAAATCTCACAAATTTATGGCTGGGCTTGTTTTCAGCACTTCATAGCGCAGACGTGTTCCAGCCGCATGGACGGAGGAGCGCAGCCAGTGATACACTTAAAGGCATATCGGAGCACATTTCAAAACTGCTGACTGCTTCTTTGGGAAAAACGGGACAAACGCGTCTGTGTTTGACTGTTTTACACATCCGTGTTTATCATGCTGCGCCTAGTCAGTTACTGCACAGTCACTGAAATCTAATGCCGCATAAAAAAGGAAAGTGAGGCTTGTGAACACGAAGACTTGAAACACTTTTACAGTCGGGGTGTTGAAGGCTCGTCATGGAAGAAGCGGAGGTAAAGTGACTCTGTGTATTTTTGCTTGAATGTGTGACTGACAACTCTGCGGCCAAGTGTTGCAGCGCCCACATCATACGCCAGCTGCGCTTATCTGAAGCTGTTTACACGAGTGGGAGCGGGCGGAACAGGGCGAAGAAGAAGAGGGGGCTTCTGGGAAAGACTGCTTGTTCGTTTACCCACTAAAGCTGCATTCTGCTGCTCGCAAAAATGGCAGCAAATATTTCTCGCTGTGAAATTCCATTCTTGCTTGGAGGTGAAGGAGTCGTGCACTTTTTTATTTGCTGATGGGCAGCCCCCCCCTCATTTAAGTGTCGCCTGGAGGCGGCGTCCAGGGACATTCCCATGGTGGTTATTTGGAGTGTGGAAGGAGAAAGGAAAGAGAGAAGGATGGGGCTTAGGAAAAACAACATTGAGCAAACCGGTGCTGCTGACGAGGCTGCCATTAAGATCCACACAGCTGTGCGGCGAGCAGCTGTAACACCGTGGAGCGGGAGGAGGCCAGAAATAGAGTTTCTAGATGGTCACACTTTGAAAATGCACAGAGGAATCATAAAGCTGATGTAGACATGTGTGGCGTATGATATCATTTCCACACCGCCGGCTTAATATTAGCGATCCGTTCACAACCGCTTGAACACTCGACCTCCACATCTGATTTCAGCTGCAGCTACTTTCAGCTGTTATCAAAGCTGTTGCAGAATATCTGCATCTCATATTCCAGTTCTAAAATTCTGTATATATTTTTTTACTTTATTACATCAAAAATCTGATCTTATAATGTCTAACTTAAGAAAAATGTTTTCTTTCTTTGCCAGAGTCTATCATAATAAATGATTTTTATAACTTTTTAGAATTAATTTAAGCTCTTCATTTCCAGACTTCCTGCTTTTATTTTTTATGTTTTTACTGCCCAAACTTTAATGGGAATGCAACCTTTTACTAAATATTGTGATTTTTGAGTAACTTTATGATAAAATAAGTGGTTTATTATATATATATACATATATAATTTCCATCTTTTTAAAACATTTGATTTAAGTTCAGAGTCTTGATGACATACTTGATTAATTCTGTTTTGAAATAAAAGTTGTGTTAAAAACAGCAAAAATATCTGGTAAAATTGTAATGTTTTCAAAAGCATTTAAAGCAGTCTCTTCATTTTTTGAATCATCTTGACAGTCTTCTGCTGTAGGTTAGATTTATTATAGATTTTGGATTTGTTAAGAATCTACACTAATATTTATTAAGGATCTAGCATAACTTTAAAAATAGAAAAGAACAACCCACAGCTTCACTCCAATGAAAGTTGTGTTTTTGGTGTTTATAACATGTTCTTGTGGATTTTTTTCAGAGTTTCTGCCTCTGTGGAGATCTTTAAATGTAAATTAAAGACATGTTGACTTTTAAATATCTAATTTAATCAACGTATTTATTTATTTATTGGATTTTATGACTTTTATGGTTTATCATTTGTACTTCTTTACCCTGTCTATTGATCTATGCAGTACCTCCTCAAATTTTAGCTACAGTGTTTCCTTCCTTTTTATCCTTTTTTTAAATTGTTCTTGCTTTTTATTTCATGTGTCTCATGACTTTTTATTGTTTAGCTAATGTTTAAATACATCTTTTTTTTGTTAGGAACCCCGTGTTCGACAACATGTTGATGAGAAATGCCATACAAGTCAAGTGGGACTTTAAGCTAAAAATGTTGAGCCTATAGTTGTTTCATGTGTTTTCCTCTGGTGTGTTTGTGTCCAGGATAAAGTGGCCAACACATGGTGCAGCCTGAATGTACTGATAAAGATCAGATCCCTTCTGTCTGCGGATGCTCAGCTCCACCTCAGGTAATCCTTTTAATTTGAAAAAAATCCGATGTTTGCTAGCTCTCATGTACGCCGCCGTCTCGGCTCCTAGTTTTGGTTCACACATGAAACCTAACTTGCTTTTCAGAATAAAAACTCATCCAATAATTAAAAAAGAAAAAAAATAGAATCCCTTAAGGAAATGTCTTGTGAGAATCTTCTGAACACAAAGATGTTTTTGAATATGTGGCAGAAAGAGGCTGAAATGCCTAAGGAGTACAAAGAAAATAAATCATACGGAGATGTTAAACAGATTAAACCAATCTGACAACAAAATCTAATAAAAGAAATACAACTTTTTGGATTAATTAAATAAAGGAATAAAGAAGGAGAAGAAGTGTTGTATATTCTAAAAAGAATCTCATGTAGGAAAAAAAACAACTTGTACAATTGTTGTGTCATGGTTGAGACTGCTTCAGTACCTGAGCTCTCTAATTTTAGTCGTCCCATGTTCACAGCACGGACGCGGATCTGCCAGACTGCTAAGTCCAGGGATCAAGTTGGCCGGCTTTTGCTGTCGTGCATTTCAAACAAATGAAAAACACTCTTGTGTTTTTGGCACTGGGGTGAATTGCTAAATGCTCTGGTGTGGGTGTTCTGTGTACACGAAGCGAATCAGCTGTGAAAGCTGATCCCCGTCCTTCCGGACTGTAAAACCCTACGTACGCATGACGCGCATGCACGGCAGCCACACATGCACACACACACACATACACGGGCCTTGCTTTAAAATCTCCACTCTTTTTTTAGCCATATCTGTGTGTGTCTTTCGCTTCAGCCATCTCTGAGAGTTCCAGTAAAAAGACACTGTAGCCGTCACATGAAAAAACTAACTCCTGACTTCATTATGGTTAAAAGTTAGTTAACGCCAGGGGACAGCAACCGAGCCATTTGGCCCAGTTTCTTACCGACCAGAATCTGCAAAGTCACTGTAAAGAAAAATGCAAGTTATTTATGTTTTTTGACCATTAAGCCATTTGTTTATCAGTTGTGCCTTTTAAGTATTTACAATAGTTGTTTTATAATTTTATGTGTTTAGCAGTTTAACTTCTTTGACTTTTGACAGCAGCAGATACAAGTTCCCTTCAAAATAAAAGACACCCTGTGTCAACCCCCTCCTGGAGCAGATTTACTTGAATTAAAAATACAAATCGAACATAGCATTTTATATTCTTCATATTATAAAAAAAAAAAAAAAAACAATAAACGTTATTTATAAAGCACCCACAGTTACAAGAAAAAGTATGTGAACACCTTGAGTTTTGTTGGATCCCTGCATGAATTTGTCATAAAGTCTGTTCTGATCTTCATATAAGTCACATCACCAGATAAACACAGTCTTCTTAACAAAACAATGTAGTTTTTTGCGTTTTTATTGAACAAAATGTTCAGACAACACACCAACATCAAAAACTTTATCCCAACTGTGGAAAATGGTGGAGGGAGAATCCTGATTTTGGGCTGCTTTGCTGCCTCACAACCTGACAGATTCCTGTCATTAACAGAAAAATGGATTCCCAAAGTTATTAAAACATTTTGCAGGAAAACCTAAAACTGTCTGTTCGCCAACTGAAGCTCACCAAAAGAATGGGTGATGCAACAAGACAACGACCCCAAGGTTTAAGCTTATTTTAATTATAAACCACTCCTACCAGTGTTTTTTTAAGTTATCTGACATGCTTAAGCTCTAAATTTAAATGAAATACTCAAATTAACTAAATTAAATTAACTATAAATCTGTTACTCATTGATATTGTGTGCATATTGATAGCCGAATAGCCACAATAAAGAGATGAAGGAGCAGCATGTGGCTGCAGAGCCTCAGGTTGCAACCACAGTTGAGCATTTTTCTGTGCCTCAAATCTTAATAGGTGTAAATTAGGGGTTAAATTGTTGCTGGGTAGCCATGAGAACAGTTATTTGGTGCAAACTAATACCACCTTAAAACTTTTATCTGGATTTATGGGGAATCCTGGTTGGATATTTTAGACTTTAAGATCAGACCATTATGATATTTTTCACCAAAAAAGGAAATAGCAGTGGAACAGATCAAAACTTTAACGAAAACTGTTTTGAATCATTTTATTTTCATGTTTCAGTCTTGTCTTCACCCTCCTGGCGGTTCTGCCGTCCTCCATTAAATTATTGACACGGCCGACCTTCTGGCACTTTAAGCTGGCTTTGGTGAGTGTCTTTGATATCTACTAAACATTCAACCCTGAATTATAATTATAAACACATCGACCTTGTAAAAACTTTAATGTCCAACTTTCAGGTGAATTCCTCTTTGGGCTTTTTCCTGTTTTCCTATCAAGTCCATGAGAAGTCCATCCTTCTGGCTGCTCTGTAAGTACACACCAGATCATCGCAAAGATAAAATTATATTTACAAATGAGATGTAGCCCCGCCCCCCAACACAAACACAAAAGTGCAATTTGATTTAAGTACCATAGAAGTGTAGTCACCCTCCCTCCTCTCTGAGCTGCAACAACTCTGGTTAGTAAACTGATTATTCACCCTGTCATCACACTCATTACTACACAAACACAAACCCCGCTTCCACTGTAAGCTATGCAGAGGGGCATGTGAGGGGGTAGCTGGGTAAATGTCGAGCTTGCACAGGTGTCCATAAAGGCATGCATGTGTGAGGTCTGTTGCTCGTGTATTAAACGGCTGGAGGAAAGACAGGCGGATGTGACGGTGAGGGATTTAGTTCCTAGATCTGGACTCATCTATTAATCTAGATTAGGGGAGATTGTTGCTTTATTAACTATTGAGTTATATCTCCCACCTGTTCTCCCCAATCAATCAGTAATGCATGTCCTGGGATTAGGAAAGAATGGTAGGCGGCAGCTTGGGGTGTTGTTTGCGCAGGATCAATTATTGGGCTGTAACAAGATCGCCAAAGAGCATTGACTGTAATTATGGGCTGTGGGACTGATGGAAAGGCTGTTATCAGAAAAGACCTGCCTCTGATGGAATCAGCCTGTTTTAATTGACAAGAAATACACAGATCCACACTTACAAGCTCTGAAACTTTCCCCTACAATGTGTCTAGGAAATGAAATGACGTGGTTTATAATCATTCCTGACAATGGAAGCTGTGTTTTTGGATGTAAAATAATACTTTATTCTATTTTCTAGTGAATGTGTTTTAACTGTTGGTGTTAATCTTCCAGTCCAGTTTGCCTTCTCCTAAACGACCTTCCCTTTATGAGTGTTTGGTTCCTGCTGGCATCTACATTCAGGTACAGTAAATGTGTTTCCAAAGCAGGTCTTATATTGCACTATTTTTGGTAAAAAATATTTCTAATGAATCACTGGAGTTAAATGTCTTGAGGCGCATTGAGGCGTCCAAAGCATAAAATACATTTCCATCATTTATTGTCCTTTTCCTTTTCTACACTTGAGCATTGTTGTCTACAGACACACAAGTACCGATTACCAGCTAAAATAAACACTTTTGGCTGAATTTTATTTATTTTTGAATAAAAGCAAATAAATAAATCACAGTTCTAAATGGTTGTAACAACATTCACAAAATGTCTTATTTTTATCTGTCCTTAAAACATCCTTTATGAGGAGTTTTAAACATTATTAGAGTTAACATAACCTAAAATAATAAACTACGTTTAAGGAGAATGGAAAAATTATCAAAGCAAAACAATTTATTTTACATTCTAGCTTAAAATGTTGATATGACTTATGTGTGTTTTTATTTTCAGATTAAACATGGACATACTTAAATATGCACCACACAAAACGCTCTAATATTAGAGGTAGTTGTGTCAAATTATCTGTTTCACAGCACATATGAAGCTTCTTTACAGGATTTCAAATTAAAAGCATACATTTTTTAGATCAATCGTTTGCGTTTTTTCCATAACCGCAAAATAAAACCAAGGTTTAACACATCAGCGTCTGGTCAAAGTATTATCTAACCTGTATGATTATGTTACAATGTCAATCAAATCATGTCGGTAAAATTCAAATGAAATAGCTTTTATTTTGGACTGATTTAAAATGGAAATAAAGAATAATGGAGACATCACTTACAGAGGTGAGATCAAAGACTATTAGCGGTACACCTGAAGTTTTAACTTTTAACAAAAAATCAGTTTGTGTGAGTTCACCACTCAACCATGACGGTCAGTTTTTAATCAGTTTGTTGGCTGACTGATAAGATAACTGTCAGTGCCTCAGTAATACAAAATAAAGTGTTGCTAATTGCGTGCAAACTTTTTAACATGTATAAATGGAACACTTATTCAACCAAAGAGAAGCTAATGTTTGAGGCAAGCAAGAGTTTGTTTTTTTCTAAAGGCCATGTCACACTGCCACACAATTTGCTCATATTGCACTGAGGAAAATTGGTCGTACGTGAATATACCAGTGTGAAAAGTTGTGGTCTTTACGTGAATTTTTTCACAGATGTATCACGAAAGAACCACATTTAAACCATGAAAGAAGTACAAAAAAAACATGCAAAGAGCACCTAAACCCGCGGGTCAGCACCCACCGCGATACTTTGTTTTAATGAAACATTCGGATTCCCCTGGTCCGCACCAGTTTTACGTCAGCTGCTAGGTGGCTGCCAAGGCAACCCGCCAGGGGGGGACTCCCACCAATATTGGGGACCCTGGCGGGAGCCGCTACTAGAGAGATCCACAAGAAGGGCCCGGCCCCCTCCCATGACCTGCCTTCCGCTTGGCGCCAGACACCATCGCCCGCAAGAAATCCGTCTCTTGCCTGGACGAACCTACGTGAAAAGCCTTTTATACATGAGACGGTCGTGGAAAGCCACAAATTTGCTTATGCATTTTGCAAAAATCAAGCACAATTGCGTAAGATTTACGTAATAATTGCATGTAAACTAAATAAAATATGCAAAACTGCGTAAATCTTTTGAACAACTCAAAACCAAATTCACGTAAAAATCTGAGCACATCAATGAACGATGAACACGTATGCCGCAAATGTATTACGAAAGGCCGAAATTACATACGTGGACAATGTGCGAATTGTACATAAGGGCAGAGTGACACGGCCTTGAGACAGAAACTTCTGACTACGTCAATCTACAGCCTGCCATGTGCTGTCTGTTAGTGGACAGAGAAATCCCAGAAATGGTCCTAAAAAGCTGAATGATGTGGGATGAGCTGATCACCATGAAGGGAAAGACAAGTAGTACTGCAAATGTTGCATCTAAGTTTCACCAGCTGTCGTTAAATTCTTCCGGCAGCACTAATTGTTGTGCGTGTGGTTTAGTATAAGGATATCTGGGGATTACATGGCATAGCCTGCATGCCTGCTGTCTAAGTGTGTTGTGTAGGGACAGGCGGTCATTCTGGAGCTGCTTCCCAGTACAGTCTGACTATGACCATCACATTGTCTGCAGACTCTTCAGGCATTGCAATTTAAAAAAAAAACAAGAAATACATCTTTTGTTTGGATAATTGGCTGACTGACTGCTCGAGCTGTGACCATTCTACCCGTGAATGAAGCCAGTCTCCTTAAATCGAGGAAGTATGTATTTCTAAAATGTGAGACATTTATCAACTGAATGGATCGTTTTTTTTTTGAATAAGTAGGTTGTTGTGAGGGAAAAGGTTTGTGGGATGTTGTGGGATTTACTATAAGTCAACTGTTGTTCTTGCCTCTGCCCCCCCCCACTAAACTAAGGTAGTGCCAAATAATGCTACAGACATTTTTTTGTTAGGGGACAGACCTCTTGAACATGCCTGCAGGAAGAAATGGGATGATTATTCCTGTTGGCTCTTTTTACTTTTGAAAAGCTTGACTTTGAGCAGAATAGTTTCGAGTTTGTTAGAATCCGTTTGAGTTTGTCTCATGGCAGACACACCCTAAAAAAAAGAAACATAAATATATAAGACAAATTTGGCAGGATATTTATTTGATTGAATAAAACGAAATAACGAGATTCTAAAGTTTGATTGTACTTCTATGCAGCATGTTGCCTCTGTTACTGAAGGACGGTCTGCTGGCGCCGTATGTTGTGACCTCAACGGGCTTCCTCCTCATCAGCATCTACCTCCTGTCTGCTCTGGATCACAGCACAGAAGATGAGCTACAACTAAGCACCTACAGGAAACTCTTCTTCTTCCCCTTGAAATTGGACCTGGGATGCCTAGCGAGGTGGAAGGTTAGTGAGGCTTCTGATCACAAAAGTTTTGAACCTTTTACCCAGAGCCTAGAAATGTTAGAACATTAAATTCCTGCTCCAGGCACCAAGAACTAGAAAAAGCACCAAAGACACATTTCTCGGTATGCTAAAAATGTCTCGCCAAAAGGCAAAACGCCAGAACTTTAGAAGCTGTCTGGTACTTTTTGGGTTTGAGCTACAGCACAAAACATCTTGTAATTAACTGTTTACTTTGAGATAAGTCCTTTTGCTTTTATAACTTAACCTCAGATATTTATTGGGGAAGAATCCCACCTAAAGGGTAAATAAATGATAACATATTCTTATTTTAGAGGATCAGTTGGCCCCACCAAAGCAGCTACAGCCTTAATAAGAGACGCCCCCCATTTTGCTCTACTTAAGACCGGAAATGGTGTGATACTGATCTACATCAACATTTGTCAATTTGTAAGAAGAAGGTATAAGAAAACCGAACATTTTCATGGTAATGGCATAGAAATCTGGAAGACTAAACTGAATTTCAAAATAAAATACTAAAACTAGACTCTAATAAATTAAAAAAAAACTTTCTATATGTCTTAAAGGTTCATGAGAAAGAATCTGTATACAAATTAGAACCAAGAGAGTGGTAAGAGAGAGTGTAAGCAAAGAATTGCTGGGAAGCTAACGCAACTAATTTTCACGCCACCAGTCCCACTCACAATCCAGAATTGAATTTCTAATGAGCTCCTGCTTCTCTGCAGAAAATATCTCTTAAAAAAAAAAACAAAAGCTTTATGTTTTTGACTAAAAACTGCATAAACATGGTAAAAACACCACTGGGAACAAATTTACAATAGAAATAAATATAGCTGGAGTTGCACTTAAAAGCATAAGTGCTTCTTTTTTTGTATTTTTTGCTAGATTTTACATCTAAGCTAGAAACAACTATTGCAACAACCATTAAATTAAAAGATGAACATCAAAACTCCTACCCTGCATTGGACTTGTTTTACAATTATTATTTTCTCGCTTATGTTCTCATATTTGTTGAAGATCAGTGTATAATAACATCATAATCTATCAAGATGCCAATGACCAAAGAGCTCAAAAACAAATTTGTGCTGTAGAAACCAACAGGTTACATGATCTACTTTTTATTTAACAGCTAGTAATTCAAACACAGGTTATAATGAGATTGGTAAATTATTTTTTTTACTTTTACATTAAAATGTGAAATATAAATGTATATGAGAGAGAGAATATTAGAGTCCTTCATTTTTTCTTTTTTGAATATGTTTCTTGTGAGGCAAATTACTCTGGATAAGAACTCTTGGGCTGGATTCAATGAACTTCATGTCCTGGAAAAAGGGGAGTGGTTCGGCCGGCGGGTCGGAAGTGCTGATTGCAGGATCCCAGGTGCCTTGTATTTTCAAAGTGGCACTAGATCCAAATTGCAACCATGTCAGAAGATATACCCAACTGTATAAATAAATATCATGTGCTGGTGTAAGCTGTGTAAGCTGTCCGGGTATAAACGTCGCTGCCAGCCAAAGAATTATTTATCACTTATTTAAGTTTCCAAAGCGTCTGAAGTGGCTTCACCACCAGCCCCTTAGCGACAGAGGCAGCGGTAGGGTGACAGAGATTAAGAGAAGGTGTCTTTTTATAGAGCGTGTCATTAACACAGGTTTGCCTAGATATATTTATTTACACAAGCAGCATAAATAGCGAGTCCAGACGATGCCGATACGGTTTCATGGCTTTTGGGCTGCATGGGTGGTGAGGGCTCAAAGTGTTTCCTACATCATTCTTAAATACTTATCTGCAGAGTCTCATCTTGGCATCTGGATATTGCTGTAAAAAGATAAATGTACTTTGCCTTAATGATATATTTATATCTGAGTCTTTTAGTACACTTCTCAAATAATAGATCAGATATCTGTTACGTAATAATCAGTTTTCAGCCTAAGTTGGGTTTTTTTTCCATTTTCGGAGACTTCGTTTTTGGACAATTCTTTGGAAGTGTGCCAGTAGTAAAACAGTTTATTTTGCTGAAGATAGCAACACAACATGTTTGCAAAAAGACACAAAAACAGTATTATTTGGACAAGTGAGGCTACGGTCACATATCCACAAATACCACCGCTCAGCAACTTAAATGTACGTTTTTTAGTAAATTCAGTAGATTGCTGCACAGCAGTATATATAATCAGGGGCAGCAGTCGCAGTTTTACACGCCACATGCTGGCCATGGAGGTTTTATGAAAGAGTTTAAATTTCAAAACGACTGGACTATTTGTCTTTAAAAGTTGACATTGGTCAATGGGTGCTTGGGCACATTTGCAGCGTCGGTCCAGTGACAGACGGGGATGATTATTCCAAAATCAATCAACAGCTGGGCGGTCACAGGGTGGTGGCAGGCGGAATCGCCGGCTGACATCAGCTCTGACTGGACGGTGTGTAAATGTCTCCAGACAGCAGCCGTCCATATCACGTCCTGCTGACTGCCAGGAGCTCAGAGATATTAAAAAACCCCAAAAAACTAGGCTTTCTGCACGTCCGATTGCCACCGTCTACATTCATGACCACGCCAATGTTTTTAAAAAGCCATTAAAAACCGCAGAATAACTGGAGAGACTTTTCTAAAAATGCAGCTTTTTTGTTGAAAGCCCTACACAGTTTAAAAACATTTGTGTTGAAAAGCTTTCAGGCACAGTGATGGTAGAGTTGGTTAGCTTTTAACGGAGACAAAAATTGTATTTTAGTTTGTTTTGTTGAAAGTTTTTCTAATTTTAAATTAAATAATTAAATAATTTTGAATTTATTTTGAAAGCATTCCCAGTGGTCTTTTAATTATAAAACCTGTGTCCTTTTCTAGGACATAGTTTCTGCAGAGCAGCAGTAATTCATTATTGGCAAAAATGTTGGAGCAGAGAAAGTCTGCCCCATTTCCCATCATCCCTTTGTCTACACACTCTCCTTCTAACTTACGGCCCCTCACAACCCCAACCTAACATTACTGATGCAACAAAAATGGAGAGCAATAACGGACCTGTCCAGCTGTGCAGTTTTGAGCCAGACTCGTGACTCAGTGCCAACTCGAACTAGGAAAAAAGACGTTTGTGGATCTATTTGTCTGGAAGTGGATGCATCAAAATGGAGCAGAACTGGGAGCTTGTGGCATGCCGATTGTAGCTTCTACGTCACTGCTACAAGCTTTTTCTGATAGCATTTCTCTCGTCTGCTTCATAGCCACAACAATTGAATAGAAGATACTCAGAAATGCAATTTCAAGCTTAATTTTCCTAACATATGTCCTCCATCATGTGAAAAATGCGACGAGAACATGTTAAAAACATAATTTTAAATGGAATGGGTCGTTAACAAGCTTTAGCATATTGTTTGATCTAACAAAGAATTTGTCTATTTTTCCCATTTGTAAGACATTTTTGAGTCGTTTTTCTAGACTTTACCCAAATTCGAGCTGAATTTTTTTATTTATTTTATTCTGTGACAGTTCTACATCAGTGTAGCTGCCATGGTGGGTTTGAGCATCGCAAGCGTGACTCTGGATCCTCCATCACATCTACCCGACTTGTTTCCTGTCTTGGTGTCTACAACGTCTTACTTGCTCTTCTTGGGGACATTTATACATTTTAACATTCTTCAGTTCAGTGGACCAAACAGTAAGAAAAGCCAAAAGAAGAGCAACTGAACTACATTTTACTCCAGTGGAGTAAGTGTCCCACTATAAGGTAACTGTACTCTTATTGTGCTTGAGGTCTTTATTACAGAGGTTGTTTGTGAATACCAAATGAAATGGGTGAGTACTTTGTTGGTGAAATAATTACTTTTGTACTGTGATTTATTGTTTATTTTTTTTTGTATATGGACCAACATGTTATTGTACAGTTTAGTTACAATTAATAACACTTTAGGTTTTCCAGGTTAAAAGACCCACAAAGTCTACATATTCGTCCATGTTTTTAAGGCCTTTATGCAAACTCAAAAAAGTGACATCAGCAGTTTGTGAAATGTCAGTCATACTTGAAAATAGGATTCTTGTTCTTTACTTTGTTATCATTGTGGCCAATGCTGTGTTGACGGCAACACAGCTGATGTGCTGGACCATTTTCTGTTCAGATTTTCTTTGTTAAGCACTTTCCTGCTTAACATTTTTACACATCATTAAACTTATTTTGTACAAACTTCATTTTGGGAAATTAAATCATGCTTTTCGGAGTCCTAAAATGAATTTCTTTTCCCCTGCAACTTCATAAAAAGATTGGATTCAAGGCAACTCCACATAAATTGTCTACATTAGCCGAGTAGTCTGTTGAATCACAGCCAGAGCTTTGGCAGACGCGCAGGCAATAATTGGACGGAAATTAAATCTTTCTGAGCTTTTATTCAACACCATTAAATATTCATTACAAGTCTTTGGTAGCGCGCAGGTCCACCACAAAAGAGCAGTACACTTAAAGCAAAACAAGTGACTGGAGAGGCTTTAAAAAAGATTTGATGGAAGGTGACATATCTGAGCATAATGCTATAAAGTTGAAATACCACAGAAAAAGGTACAAGCAATTTCTTCTCCCAATCTCTCTGAGAGTTAATGACAGGCATAAAAAAATCCATTACAACCATAAATGTTATCCAGGTCAGTGAGGGGTGCCTGAGCATCGGAGGCGTCGGGCCGGTGGCTTGTTATTTGCTCGGGGGGCAAATAGGAGCTGGAGATGTGAGTTTACTGTTAATGCAGTGAGATATGAACACAGAGGTTCACTTCGGCATTCTGGGAAAGACTCCGGCTCCTCCTTTCTACTACATTTAACTTTATAACTTTACATCCAGAAAGTTTCATCGGGAATATGATTAAGTAATAAAATGAAGGTAAACAAAGCGCGACATTAAAAGTGACATGAATATTTTACATTTAATGCACTCAAATAGGATTATGAGATGGATTTAATAAATTGTAGAAATTATTATCAAGCACTTAAGTCAAAGATAGATAACCGAGATAGTATTTATTGAGGCCAACACTCAAGTCTCTGCATTAAAGTTAAGTCATCATTGTCCATATTTTTCATATCTTTTCTTGTTTTTTTTTGCACAATCACAGGGATTAACAAGATTTTATGCAGCTTTTCAGTTTTTTTCATTACTATAACTAGTGCTGCCAATTGATTAAAAAAATGTCAGATTCATAGTACCCAAATGCATGAAGACATTAGAAAATTAATTTTATATTTACTGTACTGTCTTAAAAAGGGCTTAATTCTCTCCAAACTGCCTTTTTTAAATAAATTTGAAGCTAAAAGGAAAAATAATTGAACTATTTTGTCCAAAGTGTTGCTCTGCTCCAATGAAGGTATCATAGATTAAATATCATATCTTTATGGAGGATAAACTCAGCTCTAGATCTCCAATCAAGTGTTGAGAATCCATCCGCAGCACCGTCTCTTCATTTTCAAAGAAGTAGGTATCAAAACATTAGTTTTGTTGACGAGGGAGCTTGCTTTGTCCTTCATGTGGCCTCCAAGAGTGATAAAGTGAGAGTTACACGATCTAGCTTATGCAGGAGCAGGAAATGTTGCTGTGAACACCAGCTGTTGCTCAGGTCGGCTAGGGCAGCGAGAGGCCTCGGCCTTACCAGGCTGCTGCCAAATAAAGAGACTACTGTGTTTGTGGAAGATGGTTTACCCGCACGCTTGCTTTTCAAACGCTGGTGAATTGTGCCGGTGGGGAAGATGCGTACTTTTAGTCATAAAGGGGATGAGGGTTGCCATCTAAAAAAACATTATTTGCACAGCGTTGCAGCATTGTGGTTAACGCAGAGTCAACATTTGTCAGCTGCCAGATCGAGGCATCTGTGAGGGGGCGTTGTCTCAGACATCTGAGGATTGGCTCCAGACACCTCTTCCACAAACGGGTGACGTCTTCTGTGACACCTCAGCCTCACAACTTGACAGCACAGATTCCACTTTCATCTCCCGCCTTATCTGGGAAGGGCTCATATGCACAAGAGGTGAAGAGCAATTCCATTACCTGTCAACAGCGGAGATGCCTCGCTAACACAAACCAGGGGGAATGCGGTGGAGGAAAACATGATTGTAACCCCTCTGGCACCACATGAAATTACATACATTGTAGACACTGTTGAGGATCAATGTTCATGAGTAGAAAAAAGCAACATTTTTGCATAAACTTGATAGTAAACCATAGAGTGTCTCTCATTTTAGCTTTCATTCAAAAGGGGGTATTGATTTTCACAGCAACTTATTTCAGAAAATTGAAGCTGCTCATATCTCATACAAGAAAGAAATCGAGTTTATACACATCAAGTATATACAGATGAATATTTTTGGATTCATCATTTGAATAATAAAGTTGTTTTAAAAGTCTTTTCTGACTTTTTTTTTCTTCCTATCATGACAATGTTGCACCATTGACTGTATACAAAAAAGTGGACTGGGTAAGTGAGATGTCTTCCATAGAAAATGACTAATGCTACAATCACAAACACAACTTCCACCGGACGATGGGGAGGCATTGGCATAATCTTCAACATTTCTTTTTTGGTCAAACAGGAGTGAGGGGTCAGAATGGCCCGCCTTTTGTAAACCCCCAGGTTACCGGTAGCACTTTATATGGATGGACATTTACACATCATTTGGTCAGCGCTGGAGTCACACGATTTCACATTGGCATCATTACCACCTGTCACTGGACCGACACCGACCGACCTTGAAATGTGCCTGTGCGGCCACTGACCAATGTCAACTTTTAG
>NC_050515.1:15821598-15825789 GCF_002922805.2 Oryzias melastigma | reverse complement strand
TGTGCGGCTTGTAAGAATGTAACTGCTGCTGTTTGGCCACCTGCCAAATTTGCTGAAAAATTGTGGCATTTTTAGAATAAGTGTCTACAGTCTTACTTCCGGTTACTCAATTAAGTCAATTTAGTCGCCATTTTTCCACAATGTCACCATGTTGGAACCAGGCGTCCTCAGTAGACTGTTATTGTCCCATGTCAGTCTTAGGCCCAATACCAATTCTTCCCTTCTCCCTTCCCCTACATTTAGCTCTCCAAACTGAGAGTTATGGAAAGATGGTGTCTCAGAATTTGGACGTCACTACTGCTCACTGATGTAACCAATAGTCGCTGGTCCGCTAGCATTATATACACCACAACATCGGTTTTATAACTATAAAACGGTCATGCTGAAAAAAAAGTAATTACAATTAAATGTAAACTTCTGTGCTTCAGAGCCACGTGAAGAAAAGCGCTTCTACTCCATGACACGCTGTGACGCGGTTTAGCCTTGGAACGGAGGGATCTGTATTCCACCACTTGGACGGTGGGATCTTAAAAAAAATATTTTAGACACCACTTTCGCCACAAATGCCCCTACAAAAGGAGGGGTAGGGAGAAGGGAAGAATTTGGATTGGGCCTTAGTCTACATTTCTATGGCAACCGCTCTCTCCAATTAGTAGTGAGCATGTTAGAAGGCCACACCCCTTCTATTGAAAACGAGCTCAGGAAAATATGTCAATGGGCACTGATTCTTATTTAAGCATCTGATTGGTCAGTTTATTACTTGAATAACTTGCACTACAGCAAAAATATGAAAAATAATAGGATGAGCAGGAAAAGGGGAAGTAGAAGCACCAGAGCAAGAACGGTTAATTTGACAAATATAATGTCGGAGTAACAGCTGTTTATTTCTCTATCGAAGACTATGGGATTTTAGCTTTTTGGGACCTGCGGGTACTTCCTATTTGGAATACGAGGTGGGAGGGGTCACTCTTTCCAGTTCCCTTACACAGTCGATGTGTGGTATCCTGTTGAAGATGGTGGAGCATCTTTACAGAAACACAATATTCTTACAAAATGTAACTACTAGGGGGCCCAAGCCAGAGTGTCATTGTGCCGGTCCCAAGCCCGGATAAATACAGAGGGTTGTGTCAGGAAGGGCATCCAACGTCAAATCTTTGCCAAACCAAATATGTGAGTCAGACCCATGATATCCATAATGACCGCCATCAGTGCTGTCCACCGACAGGGTGCCGGTGGAAATCGGACAACTGTTTGTCAAAGATAAAGAGAAGGAAGGCACGTTCAGGCTGGTGTTAGAGGAGAGGGTGCAGACGACAGGGTTAGATGGAGGAAACTGATTCGCTGTGGTGACTCCTGAACGGAAATAACAAAAGGAAAGAAGAATATTCTTAATGAAACATTATTGATGTGATTCCAATCACTGCCCTTATTAACTGAAACTTGTTTACCTGCTGCATAAACAAATGAGAACTAAGGATTTTTTGGAATGTGAAGACCAAATGACATTTACTAAATCAGTTGGTCGGATCTTTAAAAAATTCCACACTCTGTCATCTAATCGAACACCAGTGGGATCAGAAAGGCTAAAACAGCCTCATATACAACCTGCCTGTTTAATTACAACTACGCGTTCAATCAAAAAGCATAAAACTCCCTGTGGGGAGGTGGCATCTGTCCACGAGCCCCATCCTTACGATTGATGTGCCCGAGTCTCCAAGCTGCCCGGGCAGGTCGAAACGCAACCCGCGACAAAAAGTCCTATCACTTTTATGACGTCTTAAGGAATCTTTTTAATACAGTCCATTACGGCTGACATACAAATCTTCCTCAATGTGGTCCCATCTCTGGCCTGATCAATTTTTACGCTGCTGAGTTGTACCCTTTATCCCCCTCTTTTCATCTCAAAATTCACATTACATAAGATTTTCTTAGGGGGGAATATGTTAGCCGTCTAATAATGCACACAAGCCAGTCTTTGACTGTTAGTGAAAACAGTCAAAGACTGCAGAATTTGCTTCTGCAGAAAGCAGAACTGTTTAAATGTTATTTATTTTTACTCACCTAAGAAAATATATTGTGAAGTGCTGCATTGATTTAGAACATAACCATGTCTTGATACGGGTCGGAGAGGCTGAATTTATGAATCCTTTGCACAACTCATTTAATTGAATTTTCCAAATCTCCCACCACACACAAATAATCAATACCTACTGCTGAGGGAAACTTGCCTCAGAATTATTTGTGCCTTTCTTTTTTCAATTTTGTAGTCATCAGCAAATACAGGAGCTGCAGGTATTTGTAATGCCGTGACTATCCCCGTAGGATTTATGCTCGCACCGAGCCTGATTGTTCACTGAAAGTGACTTCTTTAGAGTGCTTACTGAAACTTTTGTTAGCCTTAAAAGGGCAGCTGTAAGCTCTTCCCAGTGCTCTAGTAGTCTCAGTCTGAAGAAAAAAAACTAATTTGAACTATTGCAGCATAAAGTTTAAAAAGAGGACATCAAGGGAGGGAAATACCAGTACCCAACCTTTTTGTTAGTTTTAGTTTCTAACTTATTACTCATAACTGTACAGCTGAATAGCTTCAATATTGCTCTTCATTTTATTGAACTAGTAATGGGATTGTGAGGGGCTAAAAACTGGTAGGAGAGCTTATAAACAAAGGAATGATGGGTAATGGGAGCTGGCTTACTCCCTGTCAAAAGTCCCGCCCACAACTTTAATTAAAGTACAACTGTGAACGCTTTTTCACTGGATTAAAGGATGATTGGAGTGGGATCTCAAAGTGTGTTGCATTTAAATAAACCAAAACAGACCATTAAAACAGGAAACCAGATCATAAGGTTTAATGACAAAATGAAGTTCAACAATTTTCAGTCTGAATCTCAATACTTTTCTTTGTGTTAAAAAAAAATATTTGCCCTCTACGCATACTTGAATTATTAATGCAGACATGGGGTTTTGGCTGGTTTACAGTACATTTGTGCCAATGTCACAATGGCTCAGTAAGTTGCAGTAAACAGTTGTTTTGGGGGGGTTTCTACCAGGAAGGCAGCCATAGGCTTTTTTTAAAGTCATTCTAGTGGTCTTTTCATTTTAATTATGCTATTTTTAGGCAATATCAAATAACCTGTCAATTTCTAGAACATCATTTCTGCAGAGCAGCAGTTCATCAGAAATTTACCTTTGAGTTGTAGGCGGGATTGTTGACTTGAAGCAAGCCAGCACTCATTTCCCATCATCCATCTGTTTACATGCACTCCTGCTAGGTTAGAGCCCCTAACTATCCCAAGTTAACATTAGCAGTGCAACAAAAATGATTAGCTTTATTGGAGCTAGGGCAGAGACAATTAACACGTACATGGATTAGTCATTTGCAAGTGTATCGGAATGGAGCAGAGCAAGAAGACTTTGACGCACTGATAGTAATTTGTACATAACAACTATAAGCTTTTTCAAATAGCTTTTTATCGTCTGCTCCTGATTCACCAAGATTTGAATAAAAAATACTCAGGAATGCAGCTTTATTTGTAATTTTCTTTATATATGTCCTCCATCATGAGAAAAATGCTACAAACATCAAAACAGGAAAATCATTGGAGTGGGTCTTAAATCAAATTGACATAATTTCATAATGAAATATAATCCATCTTCATCAAAATTGAAAAATACCAATAGGATTGAGATATAGTTGGTTTATTTTACTACTACGTAAAAATGACCGAATGTCATCATAGCAGACGACAAACACATGATGTCAGCAAAAATGATCAAGCCATCGTTACAGTCTAATGTGTGGAAACACTTTGAATTTTACAAAGCCATGTGACCATATACAGTGTGGTAGAATGTTCTAATAATATTCTTTTTGTATTATTTTGATGTGAAAAAACAACACTGGCCTGATCTTTATGAAGCTAAAATGTGAATGAATTTGACATTAATTCTTGTTTACTTGTTTGTTTGCAGACGTTTTATTTACACTTGACTATCTTGCAAGAAAAACAAGGAATCTGGAATCTTCATCTGCACTGTTCAGTACCAGGAATTTATCTGAGTCACACTGCTTGAATTTTTGGCCAAAGATGTCCTGGATCGATTCCTGGAACTGTGAATTGGATCCTCCAAAATGAATCAGTATTGACTATGAATCAGATCGACAACTACAACTTATGAAATAAATCAAGTCTT
>NC_050515.1:15815081-15821116 GCF_002922805.2 Oryzias melastigma | reverse complement strand
TCATCTGCACTGTTCAGTACCAGGAATTTATCTGAGTCACACTGCTTGAATTTTTGGCCAAAGCCACCAGCTTCTAGTGGCCACTTGAAGAACTGCAAGATTTTGGTTAACTTTGAATGCAGGACAGGAAGTTTGGATTTCAAGTGAATCCAATACAAATCAATGACCATGTCATCATGTCTGAGCACCGTTTACTGTTTCTGTGTGTTTCTAGGTCTCGATTTCTCTTGCATGTTGCATCTCTATTTTTTAAAACCTCTCCATCAATCTGGTTTTATTTCTGTAAGAATATTTACAGAAAATCCTCACAACTCAAAAGGAATAAAATAGAACAAAAGCACTTCGAATAAGGACTGTTAATGTCTCTCAAAGCAGAAATATATTGACAGTAATTATGTAACTTTTAATTTATTATCTTTTTTTTTTGTTCATTCATTGACTCTCTTTGACAATCATTACATGGGCTCAGGCTTAAAAGCCATATCAGCTAATCTGAACAAACACTTTACACTAGAAGAGAATCAGGCTTGAAGACAGCATCTTCATCATCTGTCTGGATTTCATGCTCCCACTGAATGTAGGCCAGAGTTCTTTGGTAGCTTTGAATAACAGTTTGTTTACTTAAAATGTGTGTCTCAGTGCTCATAAAGAGCCATTTCTCCCCCCGTAGCTATCTGCCTTGACGTTGTGAGGTCTGTTGTTGTAAGGAGGTTAAGGCAAAACTGATAAATTTTACAGAGCCACCATGTGACAAAAATGTGACATTCCTGGGGTGTGGATTCACAGTGTATCATGTATGCTCGGCTCCTTTACTGGAACGAATTAAAATAATTTCTAACAACCTCATCGGAAAACAAGCTCGCTTCATAACAATAGTCCCCATTCATTTTCCATAAGTCCCCTTTGTGTGATAGAATCACAAGAATCGCTCTGCTGCGGGCATAATATGTGCCTAAAATAATCAAATTAATTCTTTCCCCGGGAAATCTCCTCATTGACTTGTTTGTGTATCCATAACAAAATGTTGTTTTTCACCAGTTTGCAGTGCACACAGACCCAACAAGCATTCATTGATGCTAATGTTGAATAGCCGATGAGAAAAAAAAGAGCTCATCAAATAGATAATTGGTTGCGCACAGAGATATTTGAAAGAGCCTTGTGACTACATTTGTTTCTTTACCAAAGTCCGCCAAACAATTTTATGTTTAAAAAGGCTTGCAATGCCAGAAAAAATAGGACTTGATGGATGAATTTGAAGCTCAACCTTAAAGAAATGACATTAAAATATAAGTAGTCGTGACCATCTAACATCCGAATGTTCCACAACACAGTAAGACTCTACACTAAATTAAATCAAGATGTATGTCAATAGAAATCAATGGCATAAAATCTGTATTTGCTTTAAAATAAAGTTTATAGCTAAAAAATGAAGTTTCAATTCAATATTTTGCATATATTTCTAACTGAATTATAATGCAGTTCCTTCTATTATATTCTATTCTATTCCATTCTATTACTTTTTTCTAGTATGTCTTAATTATGACTCTTTTTTTTTATTTTAACACATTTTTGGGCACATTTCTTTAGTTTTTTAGAATGTTAAAACATAAGGTGTAAACAACTAAACTAAACACTAAACTGTGTGTCAGCCGTTTGATAATGGCCAGAAATAGAAAACTTATTCTGCTTCAAGTGCAACACACAATTTCCCAATGAAAGGCAGATGAGCTGTGGCGGTCAGTGTGCTCTGTCTGAAAGTCTACTGAAAGTATGCAAAAGAGCTGAAAGATGGTCCTTGTTTGCTGCTGTCCTCTGCTGGCTTAATGAAATATTACAAACCCAGGAACAGGATCACACCAGCAAGAAGAAGAGAGGTTTGACTGGTCAAAAAAAATTGGTCCAGATCAAATATGTAAAACGGAAAAAAATCAAAAATTAAAGAAATAAGTGGCTGTCACAACCAGACCAGGCATTGAGATCGACCAAAAAAAAGTGTTGATTAACATCTGAAATGTCCCATGATACAAAGTGTTGAAGTACTTGTACCGAATGAAGAACATTTATGAAGATGTGTGCTTTTCCATCCATTTTCTTAACCTGGTTTATTCATTTCAGAGTCACAGGGCTGCCAGAGCCTAACCTTGCCACGAAGGCGGGATACACCCAGGACATGTCGCCAGCTTGTCACAGGGCCACAACCACACACCTGTACCAGGGGTCTGCAGCCTTTAACAGTAAAAGAGCCATTCGGGCTTGTTTTCAATTGATCAAAACTTTGTAGGAGCCACAAAGTCTTATTTTGATACAGCAGTGCATTCATTACAACGTGTTTTAATTATAAGTATGAATTATCCTTCTTTTGAGGTTTGAATAAAAATGGAAATGTAAAAAAATAGCATTTTCTCAACATGTGAAATTATTTTTTACGTTTCATAGAAGCTCATATACTTTCTTTTCAAAATAAAAGACTCCTTGTGCCAGACTGGGTCATCCCAGTACAGCTCTGGACGGTATAAGATAATGTGTGCTTCGAACTAATGAAGGATCAAATTTTTTACCAAAGTTTTGCTTAGTATTTGAAATCAGTGTATTCTGAAGGAAGCATAGAGAAAACAAGACCTTTACATAGTTTATCTTTGAGGTGCACCCCAGACAGAAATGTATAAACTTAACTAATCTAAATTAAATAAATGCTAATTTAGTAACCCTTACTTGAAAAAAATACTATAACTTTATTTTTCTTTAGCCAGAGAGACACTATGGAGAGGTAAAAGATCCACAAGAAAACACTGGAAAAAACATGCAAATTCCTCAGAGAAAGGTTCCTTCTGGTATTTGAACCGGGACATTCTCGCTGTGGGGCGAGAATGATATTTATTTAGGGTTTGTACCAAATTAAAGAATAATTAACCCATCTTTCTTTAACGTGACAAAATCAAATCATTATTTTTTTATAACTGGACTGTAAACTGATCTCGTGTCATTGATAGAATTATGAGATTAAAGTCTAATGATTGCCTTGACGGATGGGTCAGACACCAAATGTGTTCATTGGCTAAGGAAATGGTTCTTGTGTTAAGTGACTCTTGTACAACTATTTTTAGTGCTATGTAAATCACTGATAATTTGCTCGGTGATGGATCTCAGTCATTCTGTGTCTCCTGTCATTAAAATCTGATAAGTCTGTGATGGCAGAATCTTCGGCCGAGTTCAGTTCACCCTTCTGCACCATTTGCACATAAAGTTATTTGCAGTTACAGACACTAACTTTCACATCAAATATATACTCACAATAAAAGTTTATTTGGCATCATTTTAGCTGAATGCAGTACAGACATTTTATTGTCTGATTGCTGAAAGCAATCAGAGTATGTTGTTGTAATTATTTTTGATCCATTTATCACCTGTGCTTGATTGTCGCTTTTTTTTTTAAGTTGCATTTAGGAGCTATTGCCTGGTCCAAAGAGGTGGTTGGGAGTGGAGCCGTATTTGATCTCAATGCTCCTTTATTAGTACAAAGCCACTAGTGGCAAAGGAAGAGGAGGAACTCAGTTTCCTGATTTATTAACTGTTCTGATGTGCTAAGTTAATCATTTTCTAAATTAGCTTTCCGGTAAGTGGACACATCTTCGTTCAAAAAAAGAAGTTTAGTAAAAAAAACTGTTTGTGTAATGTACTATTGAGTAGTTCCCTCCCATTTGTTTCAATGGTTTGATCAGCCAGCATATAAACCTCTTGACGGTCTTGAAGTTCTTATTGTTTGTTCTTTATTAATTAAATTAGTTATGCTTGCCCTAAGGCTGCCATGGTTGGGTTATGTTTGGTTGATCTCTTTAATCAACTCATTTTTTTTACAAATAAATCCTTTGTTAATTTTATGGGGAAATCCACATTTTTTTCCAGTAAACTGACATGGGGCTGCTTTTTAAATTGCTCGATCCATCTCAGTGTCATTATGACCCAAATGAAGTATTCACAAAAGAGAATTTTTTATTATCTTTACTTCATCCAGACTTTTACCTTTTGTGTGTGTGTGTTCAGAAAAAGATCACTTGTTAATTCTTTTTAACTTGTGACATCTCTAATATATCACAAGAAATGTTCATACAGGAACAAGAAGCACATCTATTGAATGCTGGCTTTAATGTTCCATGTGTGTATGTACAAATCTGCAGAAAAAAAGGCGAATTTGCAATAAAAAATATGATGCATAAATATATTTTCAGTGGAATTTTCTAATTTATTACAGCTATGTGCAAAATTTTGTCAAATGTTCCTTTCCATCTCAGTTTTTTTGTTGCATTTTTCCATTAAAAAAACAAAAACATTTGCAATTGGAACAAGATTTCCTAGAGTGAACGAGGATAAAACGAGACATTGACTCACAAATCCACACAGGGTACAGCAATATTACAGAATACATCAGAAAGAGATTTTATTAGTACCAGAAAGCAACATAGCAAATGTCGAGTACAGCTACAACCTTGGAATCCTGAAGACATATGGGGCACATGGAGAGGTTACACAGAGATATTTGAACAACTGTCAAATATCTCAAATAGGGTTTAGGTCCTGAGATGTCGGCTGAATGTCAAATCCATTCAGATTTTAGTTTCACAAAGTTCATAAAAAGTTGTGTAGGCTGTATACAAAGGTTTTAAAAACAGAATTCCATCTTTCTTTAGGCTGAAGATACGAGATAGCAAAACATATGAAAATAATAAATAACGTTATTTTTCATTGTATTATTATCTTGTATAATTTCTAAAAATTATTAAATCCTGTCAGCTAGAAAAATCGAAATATTGAAGGTGGCGGAACGTTCCGTCTTTGTTTCTTCCGTTCCCTTTTTCAAGCGCACAGTGAGGGATTTTGTTTACATAGCAACGAGCAGTCGACGGTAGCACTGCGACATGGGCACATGTTTACTTGAATATGCGAATTAAAATAAGAAAGAAACTATGAAAGTCTAACTTGCATGTATTTTACTGCATTGTTGTGCCGTTTCGCGCGCTTAACTGATTAGCTTCCGCCTCGCTTTATAAGGACAAGCTAACGTAGAGTGAAACGAAATATGTCTTTTCAAGCATCACGACGTTCCTCTGAGGACGAGGAGACGTTCTACATGCAGTGTAGAGCTGCGTATCTGGCTGTGTTTCGATCTAGTTTGACTAATATTACTTCAAAACAGCAGCTATGTCACGGTAAGAGGACTTTTAGGATTTTAATGAACCTATTTCTGTGCTAGCTAACGAGCATCTATGCTAAATCGATTAAAAAAAACATGCATATTACTTATTACATTCTTATGGTATTAATGGTAAATTATAAACCTATATTACAAATAAAAACTGACCTATAAAGCAATAACAACTGTGATAAAAAAAAAAAATCCTAATTTTAACTCAAATTATTTAAGCTCCCAATGAAAAGTTGTGTATGTTAAATACATTAATTTAAGCATTTATAGTATCAGCTATAACATTGGAAGAAAGTGAAATATGTTTCATGCTTGTTTTTAAAGCATCACCAAACCTCAGAATCTGGAGATTTGTGTGGATATTATTATCCACTATCTTAGAGAATAGTCTTGGAAACATGTAATCAACCACAGAAGAACGGTTTTACTAGCTGTAAACTCTCATATTTAAAGGAAAAAGTTAAAGGATGTTGAACAGACTGGTTCACGCCTATATAAAAACCACCGCCACCATCACGGGAACTGAGGGATCAGGTTCACACATTTGACAAAAGAAGATTCAAAAATCTCACCTGATCTGGCAAAAAAAAAAAAAACTGTCATATTGCCTCAAAACTATGGTTGAGTCTGAAACAAATAGAAACAACACCCCTTTGGAATATATCTTGCCTTTATTTATTAATGCATAAGTCACTTATTTCCCTATTCAGATCCTTGATAAAAAAATAATTTAGGATTATTCATTCATTCATTCATTCATCTTCCTGACAGCTTCGTCCCTGTCGGGGTCGCGGGGGTGCCGGAGCCTATCCCGGCTACTGATGGGCGAAGGCGG
>NC_050515.1:15803535-15815025 GCF_002922805.2 Oryzias melastigma | reverse complement strand
AGGCAGGTAGAAATCCATCCCAAGCAACCCTCAGTAAATACTGGACTCCTGGAACATCCAAACTAAACTTTGATGACTTCTGTGGAATACTCAAATGTGAAAGACAAACCGAGGAGGCGGAGCTAATGAGAGCTTTTAAAGCTATGGATGTGAACGGGGATGGCTACATCTTACACAGTGCATTGGAAAAGGTTTTAACCACAGTGAGTAACCTAAAACATTTTGTTTCATATGAATAAATGCAACAAACTAGAATAAAATCTAAAGCAGATGGGGCCAGATTTCCACAATTTATTTTTTATCATTTTAATTTTAAGTGTTTTAAATAGAAAAAAAATGTCCAATCTTACAGAAAGGTGAGAAAATGACTACTGAGGAGGTGAATACTATTTTCTCGTTAGCTGATGTCAACAAAGACGGCAAACTGGACTACACACAGGTAAGCGCACAAATATGTACAAGCGAATGAAAACAGATTCCCATCACTTTGCTTTGTATTATACATTTACTAGATTCAAGCTTGCAAGTTCTCCTAAGAGTGTGCTTCAGATACTTCAGTTTAGTGCTTTTTAATGTGTTTAGTGCTTCAATAGTGTGTACTGTAGTGTTGTAAAGAGCAAATGTTTACAAAATTGTCATTACAGCTTTTACAAGACATTTTTATTCATCATTGCACAAAAAGAAACAGTAAAAACTAAAGCCAAAAAGGCAGATTGTTGTAGTTTGATTGATTGATTAGTGTCAGCGCATCATTTTCAACTTAAAACTTTCTAAATCAAAGCTCAGCATAATTTGGATGAAACTCAGGTGTCATCCAACAAATGTTTGTTGCCAATAAGGCACAATTTTAAAGAAAAACTGCAAGTTTTATTGTAAATAATTGTTACTAATATTAAAGAAATGAATATTAATCGTTGACATTTTTGACAAGATATCTTGAGTTTGATCGAAACTTCATTAACATTTACATTCATCCTTGTTAAATCCTGCAGCTGTTTTTGTTGTTTCTCTCAGTTCTGCAGGTTGTTTGCATCAACGGTGCGTCAGTGCCAATCGGTTGCCATGCAGAAGCTTGAGACGGACGGGAGATGGAAGAAACAAAACTTTGGCAGTCAGTCGTACAGCCCTCCTAAGGCTGGCGCGCCCTCTGACCCCACAGCAGTGGAAGTGGCTGCGGCTCACCGCGCAGACTCTGATTCATCTCTAAAGAAAGGTACTGCTCACGCCTTAATTGGGATTTATTCCAAATTTAGAGAAGGAGCAAAGGTTTGGACCAAATTCACACACACTCCCCCATCATGTCTTTATTGTACAATTTGGATGAATTTTTTTTCCCAAATTGTTTAACAGATCATACATCAAAATAGGAAACAATGAGGTCATCTTGTTTTGAGGAAGGTTGGAAAGGGTTTTGAACTGGATAATCATGTCTGCCATTAAAAACAGAAGAAATTTTTTTTTTTTTTAAGTTAAAGCTTCACCTGTGACTTTTGGTATCATTATCAGACACATAGACTCAATAACATTTCAGAGGCTTAACTCTAAAGTCTTTACTGAATGAACAAATGATAGCAGAGGAAGAAAAATGGGGTTGATTTATGTGGTCTGCCTCTGTTATTGATCTGGAGAGTTCCTCCTCTTCTCACTGGGGAGGTGATCAGGGTTTAAAGAAGAGGCCCAGTTGACCGACGCTGTGAAAACAAATCAGGTGCAAGATAATGGTCTGGATTATCATATCATTGGGCCTCTCCTTTGTATTGATTTGTGGCTTTAACAACCCGATGCTTCACAGTCGGAGCTCTTTTGACCTCCGTCATTTATCTTTTTTAAAGTAAAGCATCGTATTCTCCTGAAAATAAGTTGTCCAATGCCTTCCAGATAATATTTAAATGAATCCATGATCACGTGCTGCATAACATCAATAGTTTTTATCAGTGTCTACTTGCTTCCTCACAAGAGCTTCCATCGTTCATCATTAAAGCAATGACAGTGAGGCTATTTATTTCAAAAGCCCCTGCAAGATGTGTGTAAATCCGACCAATTACCCAGCATCCTGATGTGCTAAGCCCAGAAACAGTCAGACCTCTCACCAGTAAATTTATATTTTCTGGCTTTAAATAATGTCCAAAGAAGAAAGATGTGGGAGATAATGGATTTATAAGTGCACTGCTGTGTCCTGTCTGATTATCTTTGCTCTAATGAATTACACGGGACTCAGACTAAACAGCATGCTTTCTTAGAACCTTAACCCAAAACATTCTCACTTGGTTTACTGAGAGTCTTCTGAGAAGATAACATTATTTATCGGATAACGTCATTCGATTCATTAATTCTCTGAAAACTGTGTGACTATTTATCATAAATCTGTCAATTTGTAAACTTTTTTGTGACTAATTCATGTCTAATCTGGGTGTCTCTGTGTCGCAGACAGCAAGCCATTGTCCCGCCTTTCCTCTGCTCGCAGCCGCCGCTCGTCCCTCTCAAACGCCGTTACCGTGAGGGCAAGCAACGCCAAGGCCAGCCAGGTCTTAGAACCTGCAGGTCTGCAGGTAACTTATCTTCACTTAGCTGCACATAGAATCTTCATTGTAGATTATTCATTTTCTATTTATGCGTTGCTATAAAAAATGTTTAGTATCTTTACTTTTGAATCTTTAAAACCAAAACCACAGAAAATAGACAAAACCATCAAATCTTTAAATTTATGCATCTTCAACCAAAGTACATTTTGGGTTTTTGATTTACTGCACAACCAAAGAAAGGAACTTATTATTGAATGAATGTCAGTTTTTTAGTGAGTTTATAACTTACAAGTTTTTCTAAAATATTCTTTATCAAAAGCACTATAAAGACGTTTATAGGAAACGTGAATGAAAAGGAGAAATTTCTACATTTAAAAGTTCTGTTACTTTTAATGTAAAAATGCATAATTTACAAATATTTTTTCAATTTTGTTTTGTTTTTACTACTTATTGCATGAAATGTTTTTGAAAAAAAATAAATTAGTTCTGATTGGAAATTTTAAAAAAAATCTGTATGAATGTAAACCAGATACGTGAATCATATTGAAAACTTTTCAATTGAAATCTGATCAGTTAAGTGTTTTGGCATTAAAAGCATCTCTAAAAACATAAAGATGAATACATTTTGACATTTCTACAGTTGCACATTCCCAGCATGTCAGATATTTCAGATTCTGGGAGTAGCATGGCCTGCGTAAACAGCACAAATGTGGCAGTAGTGCTAATCGTGCTGAGGCTTTTTTGCATCTCCGTCCTTAATTTTAGTTACTTAAACGTGAGAGCATCAGATACCTGAGGATAGAAGGCAGAACAAAATTTGAGTGTGAGGAAGAGATTAAAGCTCTTTTATTATGTTCTGTTGTAACAAGAAATATGAGATGGACAAGCTTAAAGTGAAGAAAAGTTGTCATGAATTTCACAGAAAGCTGTTGGAACGCACTCTGGACTCTGAAATTTTTGAAGCACAGAGACAAAAAAAACATGAGTGAATAAATAGAAACCAAAGTGTTTGCTTTAATGCCTTGTGTTGTCTGTCATTTTTGGGATATTAAAGTGAAGGAGCAGCCCTGTACACTGAATAAGGACTTGCTGGCTATGAGTTTTAGGAATTTTTCATCAGGAGGGTTCATGTGTTTCCTGCCAAATCTGGTTAAGAACCAGTTAGAGTGACAAATCAGGAGATTTCAAGCATCATTTTGTATTTTTATTTCATTTTGCTTAAATAAAACGACAGAAGCCGAAAACGGCCTACCTTACTTTTTTTTCTCATAATTCCGAGATAATGAAGAATACACTGTATTGTCGTTCTCTTACTTTCCCAAACTGAGATGCCAAGACTTTACCTGTTTTAATCTCTTTATTATGTGGTTAACAAAGAAAACAGCAGAAGAAAACACTATTTATGAGTGGGCCTTAATTCCGTCTCATGCACCATCCCCCTCCCTTTATTTCCCCAAACTCCCGAACAAACAGCTGGAATGACAGAACCATTGACTGTATATTCATGAATTATTTTGTATCTATCGACAGACATTATATATATATATATTATATATATATAGCCTCTGACATTAGCCGGTCAAAACAGCCACTCAGCCCAACTCGGCCCACTACTATACTTTTTTTTTCATTTCTTTACAATCCGCGACAAAACAAAGCATTTTCTCAGAAAAGATAAGTTGATCAGTTCTTCGACATTTTCTCTAACTGCTTTGTTTTGTTGCAGACTGTAGAAAAACGAAAACAAGTATTGTAGCCAACTGAGTTGGGCTAAGTGGCTGTTTGGGTCCGCTAATGTTGGGAGCTCAGTGAACACACCATGCAGAGCCGCTCGTCACCCCAGGGTTCTGTCAGTAAACCTGTTGTCAGCAGTTTTAGGGAAATAAAGGGAGGGGGCTGGTGCATGAGGAGCGTAGATCCACTAATAAATAAAAATAGACCAAAAAACTACTTATGTGGAGTGTTTTCTTCTGCTGTTTTTGCTGTTAGCCACAAAATAAAAAGACTTAGAACATGTTAAGTCTTGGCATCTCAGTGCAGGAAAGGAAGAGAGGGATCCTACAGTATATTTTTAAGTATCTCAGAAAACGAACATTGTTTTCTCGTGATAATGAGATAGTGGATCTCATTATCACAACAAAATGGTAAAAAAGATTAGGGTTTTCGGCTTCCATATAAAACACAATAACTTAATCAATTGTTGTGTTACAGACTTCAGGTAACCTGTTAACCCTTACTTAACTCATCCATTGCATCTTTTGATTTAATATTGTATTAAGAGGGAAATCTACACTACGTTGTTTTTAACTTAATGTAGTTTTGAAGCCACTTCATTCTGGCCTAAACCAGCTGCAGTGGCCTGGCAAACAGGTCAGTTAAACACTGCCGATAAAAACAATGTTTTAGGTGCAGAAACAGTCCTTCTCCAGCTGGCAGTGTGTGTGGATGATGGGGCTTTGTGGACATTCACTTCATGCACTGCCATGTGTGGAAACTCGTCCACCGTATCGATTCCTCGCTCTTTGTTTCCACCCTGTCTGGCTTAGCCTCAGATGGTTTGCTTTACAGCAAAAAAAAAAAAAAAAGAGTAAATAAGTAAAAAAACACACACACATACTTTGCTTCACCTCCTCCCCTAGATCCAAACAATGTGTTAAGATTGGAAAGGACCAAACATTACAGTGGTAAAAGATTGAGTGTCCAGAGATTACCTCAGAGGGACTTTCTGCTCTCTGTAATAACTCCTGCATCGCCACAGGCTAATAGCTGGGACGCTATAAGAGGAAGATTAGATGTGTTGCAGGAATTGTGTCCTTACCTCAGAGACGTAAACTCTCTCTGATAAACTGCAATCTGCATGTGAGTGATTCCTTCTTGGACAGTTTGCATGTCTAGATAAGCGCAGTAAGACGATGGCGAGCTGTGGGCGTCTGCATGTGCTGCTGCGGCCTGCTCAGTGTCCTGTGACCCTCTCAGAAACAGTAAATCAGTTTGGTGGCCGCAGCAGGTGACAGCACATGTATTAGTCTGCAGGCTGACCCTCTCTCTATGGAGGCATTCATTCTCATGTCCTTAAGCAATGGATGGGCGCGCCTGGCATTTCCTCTAATTTAATATTGTCTGGACAAACCACTGAAGTGTTATGGTTTGATCTTTTACGCCTCTCACAGCTGAAGATAAATACATTGAGAAAATGGCTTTATTTTAAAGGAGCAGCATGCTCAGACTTTATGGTACTTTCTTTGTTTAACTTGGTGATTTATTTGTCCACTAAAAAGACGAATAGCCTATTTCCGGCTTGCTAGGCCCTCTGTGTCCTCTTACTTTGTGTCCACACAACTGTGTTTTCATTTAATGTGTCTCCGATGAGGGGACAGGATATTTCCCGGTGTTGACGCTCCTGCTCCATTTCGAATTATTACCCTCCTTTTAGTTGTGGAACAACAGGATTTCAAAATGAGAGAAATATTGGCTTTCATAAATTTTTGCCAAAGTATCCCCCTGACGGTTTCTAACGACTGCTCAATCAGGATGGGGAAGACTGTATTTAGCAAAGGTAAATTAGAGTCACAGCCTGCAGCGAGAACGCAGCGAGAATGTGCCGCTCCCGCCCTCCTCTGGATCAGCTCGAGTGTTGCTTCTCCGGCTGCTGCAGAGCTAACACTCACCAATTCAGAAGAAATGAAATATAACACCATATGTTGTTTCTGTTAATCAAGCAAACCCTTTGAAGTGACACATTTTTATATTCTTAAATCCCAAAATGTTCTTACTTTTTCACAAAACTGATCCCTATTGAAAAAAAACTCCTTTTGCCACCAGCTTGTTTTCTTTGTTCTGACTTTTTACATTTTGAATCAGTTTAAGCAGGAATATTCTTGAATCATTTCAGGACTGGCATCACAGCTTCCGGAAGGGATGCTTCTTTGTGGAGGAGGATGGGAGCATCAGCTCTCTGCAGTACCAGCTCCACGTCCCCCAGACAACCAACGTCTACATAACCATCCATCCTCTGAACATCCACACACCTGGTTGGTTTTTCAAATAACTCTTTCACATTTGGTTAAAATAAAAGTAAAAAATCAATAAATTCAGTTTACTAAAGGACACAGATCGTGATTGTTTCACCAGTTAATACGAACTGCACATATTACTGCAGAGAGAACTTCAAAAACTTTAATCCAGAAGGAAAACTGTCCGTATGAATCACACTTTAATTGACAAAATTATTATTTAATAGATTCAGTGTATCATGTTTTGCATGTATAATAGGACTATGTAAGACTATATAAGAGTAATTATAATGGCATCATTTACATGTGCATGTATAGTGCATTTTAATATGTTTTTTTTGGTGTATGCATGTGTGCATATATAGCTTTTTGTGTTTTTCGTTTCTTTTGTTTTTTCTGTCTTGTTTGAAATAAAAATTCCCATTTCTAAAACAAAGCTCAGTAATGCTTTAAATTTAATAAGAATAATACCCCTAATTTCTACTTTGCATTTGTTTTCCCACCATTTTTATAATGTTAAATATTCTGTGTCAGTTGGGTAAATTTAGTGCCAGTACGTCCATTTCTGTGATTTATTATTCATCCAGTTCTGCTCTTTTTTTAGAAAAGCCTTCGTCGTGGATGACAGTGGACACGGCACTTTTCATCGTGTCAGCTGGTGAAACCAAAGAAGAGGCGACTTTAGTGTCCTTTACTGAATCAAAAGACAAGGAAGTATGTTTATGTGAGCTAAATCCATGCTTGTGATTTATGATTTACTAGTGGAGCAAAAAATTGTTTAGTTTTAGAACCTGTTTAGTTAAAAAATATATATCTATCCCAGGATGTCCAGGTTATAAAAATTAAGCAGTTTTTAGGACAGTGATGATAACATTTGACATCTCTAGGATATATTTAACTAAAAAAGTTTTTGAACTCATTTTGTTCTTCAGAAATATGTGTGGATGGGAGAGTTAAACGCTGGAACATACTACCTGCTTCCATTCACCAGTGGCTGCAGATTAAAGAAACACAACAAAAAGAGCTTTCCAGGTAAATCTGTGGAACTGGTCTATAAGACTGACACCGGGGAGCTGGACTTCACCCGCGAGCTAAGGTCAGCCCCCTTAACTCCACCACGAGGTTAAAGATGACAAGTTCTTTTATCCAGTGTCAACAAATGTGCATTTGAGTCTAAATGGAAGTTGATGTGAAAAACTGAATTGAATTTGTTTAGATTTTTGAAGAATTTTGCTAAAAACAATCTGAGTTTTCTTGTGATGCTGCCTTTGTGCCACAGGGAGGTGCTGTCTGACGTCTTTGACATGATAGACCTAGATGGAAATGGCCTGCTGAGTCTGGAGGAGTATAATTTCTTTGAGCTGAGGACCAGTGGAGAGCAGTGTGATAAAGAAGCGTGGGCAATCTGCAAAGGTGACTCTGACATGACTGCTCTTTTCTTCAACTGAATGTGGGAGGTTCTATTTCTTATGCTTCTTTTCCATTTCTCCAGAAAACTTTGATATGAGAAAGAATCAGCTGACACGACAGGGTTTCATGGAGCTGAACTTAATGGAGGCCACAGAGAAAGATGGAGACTCTGCTGATTTATGGGTAACCCTGGAGGCCATGGGCTACAACCAAATGCTGGAGCTTACAGAGGTGAGCCACACGCCTGATATCAACCAAAAACATACCATTTTATGTACTTCAATTAATAATCTGTGATATTTCCTGTCTTTAGGCGTGTCCATTCCAAATAGATGTGTACTGTGAAAGTTCTCAGCCATCCTTACAAACCCTCAGTCTGGAATCAGGACCAAAACTGCTGAACCAGGCTGTCCAGAAATCCATCACAGCAAAGAGTGGAGCCAAAGCACTAAGAGGACATGACAATGTCTTCATCTTTACTTACAAAGGGGAGCACAGAATCTCCTCTGTCATTGCCAATAAGGTAACCAGCTTTTTTTAAGTTATCTAACTATACAAGGACACAAATACAAAGCAGATAAAAGTGGAAAATCCTGATTTCTTCTTAAACCCTTTATCTCAATGGCCACTAGAGGGGGTAATAATCAGCTTGAAATGAAATTTATTGCAGAAATTGCAAATGTTTTTGCTTATAGAGTGTCAGTTTTTGTATATATGTTGTATCTAAACTCTAAAGTCTCAGTATTGTTGGATACTTTAGTGTGTGGTTGCCAGCTATTCTTGCCAGGCTCATTAATATGCAGCAGGAGCAATCTGTCTCTTGGCAACAAGAGTTACTTTGTGGGAAAGCCTAATGATGCAAAAGCACTTCTGGAAAAAATAGTCTCCTACCATTTGAAGTGGTCACAAGTGTTGAAGTGGATTAACAACATTTAACATTTTGCTTAAAGACTTTTATATATATTATAAACTATTATAAACTGTTCTGTTATTTCAATAGTTTGTGGTCACAAATTTGCATTTTTGTGCATAAATAAGTATTTTGTGGCTGCAAATATAAATACTAATTTGTATGCACAAAATAACAACTTTTGCCTATAAAATGCTAATTTGTGCCTTCAAAATACTAGTTTTTACTTACAAGATGGCAATTTATACCTAAGAACTGCTAATTCATAATTCAAAATACAAAATTTTGTCCACAAATTATTAATTTAAGAGAACAGTTGTTTTTTTTGTTTTATTTTGTTTTGTTTGGGTTTTTTTTTTTAATGTAATGTCCAAGAGTTTGTACATTTCTGCAAATATCTAATAATTTTCTTGTCTTTTGCAGACCAATCAGAAAGTGACTGTTCATGTAAACAACGAGCAGAGCAGGAACTGCTGCAGCAGCAGGGGCATGACTGTGTTTGCAGTAGAGATTCCAGCCAGGACTAAGATGGTATAAACCATTCATTTCTTAAAAAAAATTTAAAACTGTTTTTCTTTTTTTAACAAATGGCATAAAATTAAATGCCAGCTGTGGAAATCATGAAAGAAACGCATGTAATGTGTGTATTTCTGCTCGTCTGGGGTGAGATTTTGTCTGTTTAACTTAAAAAAAAAGATAGTGAAAGAAGAACTGTATGTGTAAAGGTATAAAAGATAATATAATTGTCATGTTTGTAAATCAGTTTGATCCAAACCAAAGATTTCAGAGTTAAGAAAAACTGAAAATTGAGTTAGTTCACCCTCTTGCACATTTCCTTCTCATATATCACTTCACTGCATGCTCTTGAGGAGTATGAGCAAAGTCATTTTAATTAAAGGAAAAGAAGAAACACTTTTGAAGATTAACATTTTTTCTATTAAAATTCAAGCAGGAACTGTATTAGTAGTTAGGCTGTTTTTATATTTACATAATATAATAAGACATAAACTGATGAACTTCTCAGATTTTCTTATGTTTTGTTTATATTTCTGACTGAAGGGTTAATGAACGCCAGGAGATAAATTTGACATCATTTCACACACAAACACCGAACCAACATGATTATCAATCTAGCTTCTGTTTAAACAGCCGCATAATTGGTTATTTGGTGTTTTGGGAATTGAATACTAATGTTTATGTTCTTCCTTCAGGTGTGCCAGCATGTTCTACCCATTAATGACAAACAGGACTGGACCTACAACTGCTTGGAAACCATTTTGCCCAGCATATGAAAGACCTCCACAACTAACAGCTGCTGTTTGACTGAACTTTTATGAGGATAAAATCTTCTAAAAAGCATTTTTACTGTTGCAAACAATAATAGCTAAAGAGAGTGGATGCAGTATCCATAGAAATGATTTAAAAAAAGTAAATATTAGGACATTTTCTCATTATTGATGTTTTATGTGTTTTGCATGTGATTTTTATTTGTCAATTATTGCACCAGTTTACTTATTTTTATTTTTAATTTTTTGTTAATAAATGTCTGATAATACTGGAGATCATTGTACAGTATAAATACCACTTTATTTACACAAAAGAGAAGGCAGGACAAAACAATTCTATTCATCTTATTAATACAGTCTTACTGCTTTACAGTAATCTAAAACACTTGGCAGAAAGCAGTAAAGTAAAAAAAAAACTAATATAAGATAAATGAAACAAAATCAGAATCTAAAGATGTGTAAGAATAGGAGTGCCTTCAAGATAAGATCTGCCCAAACTTTGGACAATGCCACCCATTTTTCCAGTCTGTCAAGAAGGTTTTCACGGTCTGTGATTTTAAAATCGGCACTCTGAAGAGACACTGATACAAATATAGTTTTAGCTGATGTCAGTGGAGGTGTAGACTGCCCCATTGTCAACTCTATTGCGAACAATGAGGTGACCAATCCCTGCAGACTCATGCTTCCTGAAGTTTTATAACTTAGGAACTACAGTATGAATCCAGTTTTAAACCATTAGGGAGGAAAAACACTACTAGCAGATCAATTCTTTTCAATCAATTGGCTTTTATTTATTGGAGATAAATGACTGAGCGTAAGTATTTATGCAAACTTTTTATGTCTGGAATGATTATTTTGTATCTATACCAAATTAAATCAATGTTTTGATCAATAATTTCACCAACAAATCTGAATTTTCCAATCAACTCTGAATTTAAACTGAGATTCACTTAAAAAAAAAAAACAAAAGAAAAAAAAGATGAGGTTTAATGTTCAAAGGCGCATTTCAACTTTGAGAGACATGAAAAAAGAAACTCCAGAAAAATCTAATTTAAAAAAAAATGTATTAGAGGGAAGAAAAAATTATTTGGTCAATAAAAGTTTACCTCAATATTTATATTGTAACCAAGGTTGATAGGGATGAAGGGAAAAAATACATTTGGTTAAATATCGCATTATTTTGTTTGGCAATACTCGTATCGATTTAAAATGTTCACATGAGGATATTTATTTAATATTGATGAGCGTTGAGTGTCTTACTTTTGTTTCCACCCCTGACCACTAGTTGGCAGCACAGAACACTGAGCCTCTGAGCAGCTCAGAACAACAACAGCTTGTGTTAAATCTTC
>NC_050515.1:15798905-15802856 GCF_002922805.2 Oryzias melastigma | reverse complement strand
ACTCTGAATTTAAACGTAGATTAACTTTAAAAAAAACATAAGAAAAATAAGATGAGGTTTAAAGTTCAAAGGCGCGTTTCAAATTTGAAAGACGTGAAAAAAGAATCTCCAGAAAAATCCCATTTTGAATTTTTTTTTTTGTGTAATGGGGAAGAAAAAAAATATTTGGTCAATAAAACTTTACCTCAATATTTGCATTGTAACACAGGTTGATGGGGATGAAGGGAAAAATACATTTGGTGAAATATCGCAATATTTTGTTTGGCAATATTTGTATCGATTTAAAATCTTCACATGAGGATATTTATTCAATATTAATGAGCGTTGAGTGTCTTACTTTTGTTTCCACCCCTGACCACTAGTTGGCAGCACAGAACACTGAGCCTCTTTGAGCAACTCAGAACAAAATCAGCTTGTGTTAAATCTTCAGTCATCCTCGTGGTTTTTGTTGTTATGTGACATGTACAATTGTCACAGACCAAAAGTTTCTTGTAGGTCTTCACGTTTGCAAACACTGTAGCTGCTATTTTGTTAAATTCTTCCATGCAGATCTTCTCAAAACTTTTGATGTTTTGGGGCTGTTGCAACAATTCTCCAACTCTCTCCACACTGATTCTCTATTGGACTGAGGTCCAGAGACTGGCCATGCCACTCCAGAACCATGAAAGGCTTTTTAAATGCCCACTCCTTTGGTTGCCAAGTCAATACGTTTGGATTCATAGTCCTAAACTGATATCCGAGCTAAAGTTTGCATTTCACATAAGTCTTTATCATCTTTATGTGAACAAGAACACATTTGAAGTTAGCAGTGTGATGCATTATTTTGTAAAGCCCTGAAGTCTAAACTTGACTTGCCTCTGGCCTTTACAATTTAGTCTTGACCCTCTATTTATATCACTCAAGCCATTATGTGCCCTTTGACTTTCAGTGCTGAAACAGTAGAGCCTCCAAACTAAATGTCACAAGGCCTAGATATATTTTATGCTCTGAGCCCATCTGTTCTTCTTCACTCGGCACTGCAGTCTGCCTTAAACACTAGAGAATGTTAGATAAGATTATCTAACATTTTGTATGGGATTTTATTTTTATAGCAATATAGGTTTAAATTAGACATTTTAAAAGTGCAAATGAACAGGTATAAGCCTTAAAGAAAAAAATAGAATGTAGCGCTGGGTCTTATTTCAATGAAGTGCTGGTGTGACTAATGTAAACTAAAGCCTTAGGTAGAGTAAATGCTGTGGAGACCACATGTCTGAAAGTAAACTTTGTGATGATCAAACTAACATATGATGTAACTTGAAAATAGTTGAGGCCATAGATCGAGTGTAACTTCCCCAAACTCAGTAAAATATTTCACATATAAGACTTTAAAAAGTACTGCTCTTTCTAAAAAGATATTTTATATTTCCACCTTTTCTGAACAGAGGTCACATTATTTTTGAGCTGCTTGATGGGGATGCAAGACCTTGCTGTCACTGACCTTTGTGCATGTTGCTCAACCGTAAAGAAGAACATGTTTTCCAGGCCTAAATCAAAATCTACAAATATTGATTTTATTACAAAACTGCTTTTCCAATAGTTTTATTGGATACTTTTAGGTACAGAAAACAAACAGGGGATGAAAAACTATTTTATTTGGACAGTAGATTTGGAGAAAGTTTTGTATCAATTTTTTCTTCTATTTTGTTTTAAATGGTGATTTCAAAAACCAGCACATGATACTTTTTTCTTAATAATCTTATTTTAAAAAAATAACCTACTATATAATTTTTCAAATTTTAAAAACTAGTAATCACAATTTTACCTCAGACGTTCAGTTTAATGTTCAATATGATACTCTACGAATGGGAAGAACTAATGATTTTACTGACTTCAATCATTTAAAAAAATAATAATTATATTTAGTAAAACATTTATTCTATGGGTAAAACCGTGATGACTTTTTAACTACTTTAAAATAATTCCCAGTGGTCTTTTAATTAAGATTATGCAATCTTCAGCAAAAATAATAAAACCTGTGGCATTTTCTAGGACAGTTTCTGCAAGGCAGCAGGAGTTTGTCAGAAATTCCTCTCTGAGTTGTGGACAAGACCATTTCAGGGAAAGCCTTCCCTCACTTCCCGTCATCCCTTTGTTTACTCTTTCTCCCGCTAGCTTACAACCTCTCACACCTCTAACATAACACTAGCGGTGCAACAAAAGTGGCAAACAATATTTTTTAGCTATTAAGCTGTACAGTTATGAACCAGATACCAGCCGTATGGATCATTGACTGTTTATAAAGAACTGGACTGACTGACCCCTCCCCCCTCGCGTTCCAAATAGTAAGTACCCGCTGTCTCCAAGAAGTCACAATTCCATAGATCCAATTGAGAGAAAAACAGTTATTACTCTCATTCAATTTCTCATAATACTCATTCTTGCTCTGATATCTTTTTTTTTAACATATTCTTACTAATTCTTTTTTTCAAGCTATGTTTTTCTTTATTGGAAGTTATTCAACTTATAAACTCACTAATCAGATGCCTCAGTAAAAGCATGTGGTGCCCAATGGCCCTTTACCTGTAACGTTTGATTGACACATTCTCCCAAGCCGCTTTCAGTGGAAAGGGCGTGGACTTTGATCAAAATCACTCTTTGATTGACGACAGTAGAGTTTTTAAAAAAATATCACTCAGAGCCACTCGAAATTAATCGCTGTCAGCTGGCTCCAAATGGCAGCGCCCAAAAAGTGGGAAAATGGCCAATGAATTGGCTTCATTTCGCTGGAGATAAAGGTAAGGCATTTTGTATGGGTTATAGCACATCCGCTCTGTCCAGTTTTCTGTATACAGTCAATGGAAGAACTGTGGTCGCCACTGTAGCACCTACGTCACAGCTACAGGCTTTTCCAATAGCATTTTTTGTCTGCTCCTGATTCACAATGATACTCATATGCTTTTTTATGTAAAACTGAAAAAAACATAAAAGTGTATGTTCTAAGTGGCTTTTTAAGGGATATATTATTAAATCCCGCTTTAAAAATTGGTTAAAACACTACAGCTTTTTACCTAACAGAGCGGGTCGCTGCTTGCCCTTTAACTACAAGGGGGTGTGAGGGGGGCGTTGCCTCGTGAATACGTGCGCTCTCTCAGCCTCCACAGTCGCCTCCTTGTCGGACCACACCGCGGAACACTCGGGGTGACCATCGGCGTTCTCACGGGATCAAAAATGGTGAAAATTGCCACAGTGAAGACCAAGCCGTACGCGGACCAGAAGCCCGGCACGAGCGGTCTGAGGAAGAGGGTGACGGTGTTCCAGCAGAACCAGCACTATGCGGAAAACTTCATCCAGAGCATTATCTCCGTGGTTGACCCTGCGGAGCGCCAGGGGGCCACCCTGGTGGTCGGGGGGGACGGCAGATTCTTCATGAAAGACGCCATTCAACTGATCGTCCAGATCGCTGCGGCCAACGGGGTCAGTAAGGAGAAACGTTTGTTGCTCGTCCTGTTCGTCTTGCTAGCTAAATAAACAACATATCCTGTTCAGGAAAGCTGGCGCAAGCTAGCACGTTAGAATAAAAATAAATGCATAAATAAAAAATGTTTTTTCCAAATAAACATTCCGAAACATAAACTGTACATTTTTTTAAGTTTACCAGTAAAAGTAGCGACGTAAACAACTAGATGCTAGCTTACAAACCCATCCTTAGCAAAAGCCCTCGAACTGTCATTCAGAGGTCATGTGTGATTTTAGGTAAATCTTATGAATGAAACTAAAGTTTAGATTCGTTTTAGTTCTTGCTTTTGGCCGTATAAAGCGTGTATTTGAATGTGCAGTGCCTCTAAATGAGAGTATTTTCCGTATCAGAGCTAGCTAACTAACCTGACTTGTTTTTGCAAGCATTCCTTTCGGCGATAAATTGTTGGAGCGAATAAATCGTCCCTGCCTCCTCTTGCCATGCCTGATTTT
>NC_050515.1:15788715-15798865 GCF_002922805.2 Oryzias melastigma | reverse complement strand
ATTTAGCATGTCTCCAAGGAAAATTATTTCTATTTTTTTTTAACAGTTTTGAGCTGACAGGTGTCATAACTTCCTGTAGTCTCCCAGTCATCTGCTTGATTAAGAAAGGGAGGAATGAACCAACTACTTTTAAAATTTTAAGCAGGAACGAAAGTTTCTTTGCGTAAAGGGGATTCGACACTTTGTTCCGATCTCTAACTTGCATCATCTCTGGTTTTGACATGCATGCTAGTGGTTATAAACTTCTGCAAACAATGTTTTATTGTGCAAATGGATTCCTGAAGAGGGGCTGTTTGCAAAAGGGACTGTAGGGAGATACCACTTAGGAAAGAAAAGAGGGGGGATCGACCAATCAGGTTAGCCCACAGTTGTTTGGTGTTTGAGCAGAGTCCAAGTCACTTATTCTAGAGCAGGGGTCTGCAACCTTCAACCCAAAAGGGTCTATTTCTCACCAACCTAATAGCAGTCACAAAAATGGTAAAATTATGTTTACTTGTATAGTGTTTTAGAGGTCAACCACTCTACTTCTGCACTATGGCCACCCCTAGACAAAGTTTTTACGACATTGCTTTTTAATTATGTAATTGTTGCTATTATGATAAATAAAAATGAGTGTTTTGGGGCATAAATAAAACATTAAGAGAAAATAGCATGAAATAGTATGAAATAGTTCATAACTTTTGACTGTTTCCTATGACTTCCTTTCAAAGTAAAATATACCTTTTTCCACATAGTACCATTTCAGTGCAGCAAATATAGTAGTATCAATAGTGAGTTTCAAAAAAAAAGTTAGTTTATTTTACTATTATTGCCATTAATTTGTGATCACGACTAACTAAAATTGAGCCTAAAGTAATTTAGTGACCCAACCCTTATTAGTGGACCATAAGTCGGATTTAAAACCCTTTATTTTTTCCTCAAAAATCGACAGTGCCCGTTGGAACAGACTTCCTGTGGCATATGCTGCTCGAAAATTTGTGTTCTAGTCCAACTCTAGTAAATTAAGAAGCTTGATGGATTGTTGGAGCATTATGGGTAATGTAGTCAGGTTCCTCACAGAGAAAATTATGCTGTTCTTCCCCTCTTTGTAAATTGGTTCAATAAAGTTAGACTTTTCTGACAATTTTGTTTAAAAAATGTAGCTTCTTGTCCAAAAAACATGTAAACTTTCAAAATTAAAAACATTTAAATGGAGGGATTAAAGAGCCACATGTGCCAGCAGAGAGAGCCTAAGATTGCAGCTCCCTGATCTAGAGGATCATACTTGATCAAACATGAAAATTTGAGGTTTTCCAAATTTTTTGGTCAATGCTATGCTATGAATAGCATAGGTAAATCTGCTTCATAAGAGTAAGAAGTGGAGTCAGACAGAGCAGTGGTTCTCCATTCTTGTGTAAATGCTAAGTAAACTAAGAGCAAGATAAAGGGGGGATTTCAACACTAAAATGGGTGAAGGTGCACATGCTATTTTAGAATAGTGAAGCAGTCACAAAGAACCCCCGAAAACGACCTTACAAAAAAAAGTTGCCTTTTGTTTTAAAAGACGCAATCATGTATTTTCATGATTGGACTACATAACCATTTAATTATCTCCTCATGCCATTTGTGGCATGATCCTCATCCTCAAAGATAGACCCTGATGTTCAACCTTTTTGATCTTCAGTTTGTTGTTTGACTGTCTTAGTGTATATAACTTTTCCTTATTTAACTTTTCTGCAGATAAATCACCTTGTAATTGGTCAGAATGGCATCATGTCCACCCCAGCCGTCTCCTGTGTGATCCGCAAGATAAAGGCAGTGGGGGGGATCATTCTCACAGCCAGCCACAACCCAGGGGGCCCCAATGGAGATTTTGGCATCAAGTACAATATTTCAAGTGGAGGTAAGAGATTCTGATTTAAGTTGTGAAGAGAAGTGCTTATGAAGTACATTTCTTAGGCTTCAGCTTGGTCTTTTTGTGTTCTTGGTGCAGTTGCTTGACCCCACTTTTATTTTGCTGACAGGTCCTGCTCCTGAAGGCATCACGAACAAAATATTTGAGATCAGTAAAGGCCTGCAGGAGTATCACATCTGCCCGGATCTCAAAGTGGACATTTCTACGATCGGGAAACAGACTTTTGAAGTGGAAACGTTTAAGCCTTTTATTGGTAGGAAGCTGTTTATGTTGTTTTTTTAACACAGTTGCTGCATTTGTTTGCTGTTAGTTGAATCTTATTTTTTTCCCTTATTGGTTTCAGTGGAGATTGTTGATTCGGTGGAAGCCTACGCTGAGATGCTAAGGGACATTTTTGACTTTCCTGCACTAAAGAATCTTCTCTCTGGGCCCAATCACATCAACGTCCGTCTGGATGCTATGCATGGAGGTACAAAGGAACACTTTTAGAGCAGCATTAAAGTGAGGTCTGACAGCATAAAGGAAAGCAGACTTTTCCTCCCCTCAGTGGTTGGTCCCTACATCAAGAAGATCGTCTGTGAAGAGCTGGGTTCTCTTGCCAACTCGGCCGTCAACTGTGTGCCACAGGAGGACTTTGGGGGCCACCACCCTGACCCCAACTTGACCTACGCTGCTGACCTGGTCAACACCATGAAGGGTGGAGAGTATGACTTGGGAGCTGCCTTTGATGGTGACGGTGTAAGTGCTCCAACTCCTTTTTGCTGTTTCTTGTTCATTTCTGTGTAACTGACAGACTTTTGCCTCATCTTTAGGACAGAAACATGGTGCTGGGTAAACATGGCTTCTTTGTGAACCCCTCTGACTCTGTAGCCGCCATTGCTGCCAACATAACCAGCATTCCTTACTTTAAGAAGACCGGCGTCAAAGGCCTGGCCCGCAGCATGCCCACTAGTGGAGCTTTGGACAAGTAAAAATGCACAATGCACCAGCAGATAACTTTTACAACTTAAGGGGGGTTTCTGTTGAGTTTATGGTATGTTTTAATCTCCTCCAGCGTGGCTAAAGCTCTGCAGATGGAACTCTATGAAACTCCAACCGGCTGGAAATTCTTTGGCAATCTGATGGATGCTGGGAAACTTTCGCTGTGCGGAGAGGAGAGCTTCGGCACCGGTGGGAACACGCCTTAAGGTTTCTGCGTTTGCTTCTGTGAAAGAGGGGCGTTTCCCCTCATTTACCCAGCCTGTTCTGAACACCTACCAGGCTCGGATCACATTCGGGAGAAGGACGGCTTGTGGGCGGTGCTTGCGTGGCTGTCCATCTTAGCCACCAGGAAACAGAGCGTGGAGGAGATCATGAAGGATCACTGGCAGAAGTTTGGCAGAAACTTTTTCACCAGGTTTGGATAAATGCATTCAGTTCATAGCCAAATATGGGGAGATTCTCAAGTTTTGGAACAAATTGCTTATAAGGTGCAAAAATTTAGTCATTCATCTTAAAACAATATACTCTATTACATGAATGGGCCTTCTTTTTTTTGTAATGTAGAGATTATTTTCCCTCCTGTCCTATTATTTCCAAATATTGGCATATATTATCAAATTTTGATCTATGTGTCTTTTCCGTTCAGGTACGATTACGAAGAGGTGGACTCGGATGCTGCTAACAAAATGATGAAAGACCTGGAGGCACAAATGTCAGAACCGTCCTTTGTAGGAAAGACATTCTCATCAGGCGACAAGAGTTACGTGGTGGCTGTAGCTGACAACTTTGCCTACACAGACCCAGTAGACGGCAGCGTGTCCAAAAACCAGGTAAAGTTGCCTAACATTGTAACACCATTGCTAGCTGTGGCATGCAACAATGTGATTTTTGTATATATATATTTCTTTCTTTTCATCATGATCTCTGTCTACTTGCTCGTTCGTCTTCCCAGGGCCTCCGGATCATCTTCTCCGATGGCTCTAGGATTATTTTCCGTCTCAGTGGCACAGGCAGTGCAGGAGCCACCATCAGGCTGTACATAGACAGCTATGAAAAGGATCCCCAGAAGATTTACCAGGACCCACAGGTTAGGGGAAAACTTACTAGAGTGTCAAACTCAATCAAACAAGGGTCCAAAATCCAAAACACAGCTTAGGTCGTGAGCCGAACAGGATAAACATTTATTGAACACTCAAAAACGAAATTTTTAAAACTTTGAAACCGTAACTTTTTAACATAATTATGAACTAGAAATATAGCATTACCTGCAATAATGCTAGTGTGAATGCTGTAAGCTGAATTTGGCCGCTGAAATTGATAGCTAAAAATGCTAAAGCTAATAGCTGAAAATGCTGAAGCTGATACCCGGCTAAAGTATTAGCTAAATGCCAAATTAGCATAGAAAAATGAAAAGAAAAAAAAACTCAGGCTAGCCAAAACAGCTAGCATGTAGCTGAAAAATATCTAAACTCCAAAATAGCCTAAAAAACTGAAAAAAGCTTAAATTAGACAAAGAGCTAGCATATACTTGAAATATTAGCTGAAATGCAAAATTGCCTAAAACATCTCAGTAAATGCCAAAATAGTCCAAAAAGCTAGCAGAATGCCAATTATTAAAACTTTAAAACCATAACTTTTTAACATAATTATGAATGATAAAAAGCCAGAAATATTATTCCAGAATAAATCAACTTAAACCTTAAATAACTTTAAATAATTTGCCCTCCATAAAAATATATTTTGTCAAAATTATACAAGTTAGAAATGAGCGCAATATAACATCATAAAATGATATGAAGGGCCGGATATAATTACCTGAAGGGCCGGTTTCGGCCCCCGGGCCGCGACTTAAACACATGTGTACTAGAGGATTGAGAGAAATGTTAAGACACGGAGACAAACTACTACAACAATTTTTCAATCCTACTTTTTTTAATTGAACTGGAAAAAAGTCACAAAATTACCAAAGCGATAGCAAAATCCAAATTCTACCACTACCCCTCCAAACGGAGAGCTATGTAAAAATAGTCTCTTTGAATTCGGTGGACTCTAACATTTGATGATGTCATCAATATTCGCCTGTCATTTACATGGAGCTGCTAGCGCTCAGAAAATACGGTTTTATAACTTTAAAAAGTCATGCAAAAACAACAAGTCATGACTTACATTTAAATGTAAACTTGTGTGCTTTAGAGCAGATCCACGTGAAGAAAAGTGCTCTCTGCAGCACAGTTTGATGCAGCTCGCCCTGCCGGCCGACGGATACAGAACTCCCTTCACCCCACCCTTAAAAAAACTGGGAAGAATTTGGATTCAGCTGTATAGTATGCAGAACTCCCAGCTTCCATTAGGTGGAGCTCTTCACCAAGACAAGTTGGATAAATGATTTTTTAAAGGGGGATTGCTCACAGAGAGGTGTTCTAAGAATGACAGAAGATGTGTAGAAAGACATAAAATGTAAAAAAAAAAAAGCACGTGGTGTGACTAGAATTTTTTTATTATCATTATTGGCTTTAACAGGAGTGGACAGGATGGTGATTTAGGGCAAGGAGAGGATACAGTACAGTTGAGAGGATACAGTACAGTTAAGAAGTCCAGCCTTTAATGTTCCCAACAGTTCTGGGAATTTAAATCAAATAAAGCAAAAAAATAAAATATTTTTTTTTATCACAACAAGAGAAGGAAATATATGCAGCTCAGGATTCACTGACTTTGTGTGTGTTTGATTTGTACATCTGGAGAATTTGTAAGAAAAAAAAAAAGAAAAAAAAGGTGAAGTCTCATTTTTTTTTTTTGTTAAATGTTACATGCCATGTAATGTATAGAAATCTTTTTTTAATTCTGACCTCTAGAAGAACTTAAATGTGGTGGTTTTTATACATTTTTTTTTGTTGTATTAGTATTATTAATATAAAAAAGCTGATGTTCACCTAACAGCAGTTACAATCAGTAAGTAGATTGAGTTAATGAGAGTACTTTGGATGAAGTCTGACCCTCTGTGCTCGTTCCTCCTCAGGTGATGCTGGCCCCCCTGGTGGACATCGCCCTCAAGGTCTCGCAGCTCCACGAGAGAACGGGACGCACCGGGCCGACTGTGATCACATGATACCTCTGCCTCATCACGAGCGCGCCCGATTAGCAACATGATACCTCTGCTTCCTCAGAGGTGAAGCTGCCCCCACCACCACCATCCTTTGTGCTATTCTGCCCTCAGTTATTAAATTGGATAAAAGTGGAAAATGCGTGTCATGCAAGGGAATAGTTTAGGTCTTCTGATTTTGCTCAGAGTTAATCACTGCCATCCTGTAGCACCAGACTGTAGTGAGCTTTAAAAGATGCACGGCGGGTGTTGAAAGTTGTGTTTTTGTCTGTGTCGCAGCACATGTGTGTAACCTCCTAACACGTGTTTATTTAGCTTTACATCATGAAACGCTAAAGCGAGGGGAAAGCAGTGACTCTGGGCAGCATGATCATTTTCCCTCCACCTCTTCCCCTGGTGCCTTCCTCCCCCCTCTCCGATGAATTCTTCCAGGTTCCTAAAATCACCTCTCAGCCGGAACCACCTCTAAAGTCACAAAAATAAAATCTAATCAAAAAGGACAAAAGTCAACTGTATTTATTATTGTTTCGTTTAACTAAAGTGCTCACAGATGCGAGGAGCGGTGGCAGCTTTGACGGGCTCTCTTAAGGAAACACAGAATATTTACCAGGAGGAATAAAATAATTTTGAGTAGTTCAGAAAGATTTCAGATAAATTAAGGTTTTTTGTTTTGGAAAGCAAGGAAGCAGTTTCCAGGAGAAAAGCCAAATGTCTTGGAAAAGGTCACTGCAGCAAGAAATATATACAATAGAAGCTGATGAAAGATCTTCCTCCCAAACCTTTTAGAAAAATGGAATAATCGCTGTAATCCTGATGAGTAATCACACTTAGGATGTTCAGGGAAACTAAATCAAAAGCAACTTTTTTTTTTTCCTCCCCAAGAGTTGAATTTCAATAAAACGTTTTAGGTAACTTGGATCTGACTTTAAATCCCAGATTAGTGTCTGTTTTGTGGCCGATCATTTCTGGTGTTTGAGGCTAAATTGGTTTCAATTTAGTTAAATAGAAAAGAGGGGAAAAAAAGCCGTCCAAACGTTAAAACGGAAAATTGGTCTTCATCTCAGACGGCACATTACACGGCAATTTCTTTCATGTGTGGCGATCCAATTCACTTTGACTAATAATGACGCCGTGTACCTGCTTTCACTAAAACTCGAGGAAAATAGGTTGAGTCCGAGCTGGAACTAATTGGCAAATCAAATCGGATTTAGCTACGAAGATCTAAAGAGTTTGATGTGCGATGGCAGGATCTTACAAAAAACTATTACTGTGATTTTACATTTCCTGTTTTTTTTTTTTTAGCTGAATCCATATTTCACATTACCTTTTATAAAGTTTCGTCTTGATTATAGATACGGTTTTTGAGGCCAATCTTCAAAGGTGTTTTTTTATTTTAAAAATAATGATTGAGTTCTAAAACGTCCCTAAACGGTTAACTTTTTTTCTACTTAAAGGGTGGAAACATTTTCATGCTGCATTGTTCAGACCCTGTCAAGCTGACAGAGAAATGCAGAATGTGTTTCTCCTTTTCGGCTCATAATGACTTGCAGGCTGCGTTGGGATTGGCTGTCATTACATCAGGTAATCACACACAGGCTTACATTAGACTGGCCTGCTGCCCCCCCCCATGCTATTAGAAGTCCAAATGACTTTCTCTGGACCTGGCATGACGCCGCCTGGCTCTGGAACAGCCTCTTCCTTGGCTTCCTAATAGATGTTGATAAATGAGAAGGTCCTCTTGAGCTCTGAAGGAAGCTGTCGTATTCACTACAGCGTGATTTAAAGCTGATGGAGCTGATTTTTATAGAATGGTTGATGCAAGATAAAGGTAAAACTTCAAATCAGCGGAAACTTTGAAGAAGTTAGTTAAATCCAAGCTGTTCCCCAAATCCTGGATCTCATCCTCGACACTCCATCTATGAATAAATTTAAAATCAACAGTCTGTGTGTTATCTTGTGACAACACATTGAAAGTGATGAATAATTGTTTTATTTTCAATGACACCTTTGTACTGGGGTCTGCAACCTTTAGTGCTAAAGGAGCCATTTGGTGCAGTTTCTTACAGACAAAAACCCAAGTTCCTGTTTAGAAAAATACCATTTATTTTTATTTATAAAATGTGCAAGAAAACAGACAAAACACAATAAATAAAAAGGTGAAAACAAACATGTTGTAAACAGCAATCACACACAAACCCAGAAACAGTTTTATACGACTTTCATATAATTTTGACAGCAGCACAAACAAGTTCCTTTCAAAATAAAATGCCTCCTGTGTCAAATAAGACGCTGTTGCTGTAGATTTGCAACCATACTTTAGGAATTTTCTCTCTAATTCTAATAAACCATTTTGACGATGGATTAAACCTTTTACCATCATTGTTGTACTTAGTTATCTGACACGTGTATTTTGGGGAAGCTCTCTATGCCTCTCGATTTAGTGAAACGCCACCAGTGGTGACTCATGTATGATCACATCAGATTCAAAATCTAAAAAAAAATTGTAAAAATTATCAAGCAAACATATTAATTATTCAAATTATTAGCGTTTTTCTTCAAAGCCAAAGAACCTCAATAAAGAGATAAAATGAGCCTCAGGTTGCTGCTCTATGTAAGGGGAACATTTAAACATAAATATTTTTTGCTGAAAACAAATCTGATCCCTGTCAAAGTATAGTTAATGTAAACATTAAAGAATACAAATTAATTATTTTGTATTTATGGATTTTAGTATTTCACTTTTTTTGTTTCTTTTATATTTTCAAAGAGATTGACTTCACAGGATCAATCGGATGAAGATACTTGGATGAAGAATGATGCTTTTCAAGACAGACGGTCATGTTTTAGCTTTAATTTGTCACATGAATGAATTTGTTGGTAAAAATTCACCAGCCAAAATAACAAAACTACAGTCCCAATAAAATAGTGTGATTTTCATTTTGGTTGTATTTGCTAATAGAGATTAGTGTTTCCAAACAAACTTTTTGAGAGATGTTTGATGGGAGAGTTTCTCATTGTCTTTACCAGAATCACATGCGCTTTGCAACTTGACATACATGTTTAATTTATTTCCTTGCAGGATACTTCCTTAAAAATTAATGGTAGAGAAAAATAAAGACTGTTCTCCTTTGAGTCTGACATCATCCACTCATCCTCAAGCAGAGAACTCTCTTTGAGCTTAACAACGTCCAAAAAGAGGCTGATGTTAATAATAAAAATGTTTACACGCCGATCACCCCAGAGAACAGGAGGAAGTTTGAGTCATTGAGGGAAATAAAAGATTTAAAGAACGTTCTGACCTTTGAAAAAGATCCAAACAGTGTAGAGCAGCTTGATAGTGTCCACTTTTCTCTATTACTTTCTATCTTTCTAGCTGCGCTGATGTGAAGACTCTACATCAGGCAGAAAAAAAAGAAAAAGAGATTTTTGGTGTGCCACAAATTTTCAAACGGACTGTTTACAACGTTTTGTCTGTTTCTCCTGCAGTCGCTGTGTTTATTCCAGCCCATGTGTGGGCAAAGAGGAAATGAAAGAAAATGTAGTGCAACGTCAAACCCCATTTTCCCCCCTGGATGGAGCAGTTTTTCTGCTGACTGAAGCGTTTCATGATTAAAGTCTCCTTGGAGGAGACCTTGACATTCCAAACTTGCATTAGTAGGAGGGCATGTTTCTCTCATATAAATCACAGATCATTTAGACAATGGAGAGAAACTTTATCTCTGTTCCCTATTATTTACGACGCATGGGTTTTGCAAACTTTTAAGGAAGATTTGTTGTCCTTTCCTCGTGAGGAGTTTGGCTTTGCGAAGGTCTTTGTGCTCCAGCTGTTGTTGTGTAGTACGGATGGCTGCAACCCGTCTTGAGGCCGAGTTTCACTCTGTTTTTGACACACGGGGGTTGGAGTTAAGAGGATTTAATGAGGCCAGTTTGCTCTGTGAGCCATGAAGGGATGGTTCAGAAGTGGGAGACAATGCTGCAGACTTGTGTGCTGTTTATTGGAAACCAAGACAGTTACAAAGAAATAATAAAAAAATTAGCAGAAAATCAAGACTTATCTGCATGTGAAACATGAAATTAGTGAAATTTATTTACTCATAATATCTAGTAGATTTTAAGTAGATGTTCTAATCATTTATGCAAGTAAGGTTACGCTAATAAATTTACATATTTTTCAG
>NC_050515.1:15748296-15788635 GCF_002922805.2 Oryzias melastigma | reverse complement strand
TGTTAAGCTGGAGATGGTTCATCTGACTCCAGGAGACGAAGTCACTGAGTCAAGCAATATATTGTCAAAAAATTGAATTTACCACAGAAACTTCCCAAATTAATATGTTCAAAAGTTTACATATCCTGATGATTTAGTTCTGAAAACATGCACACAAGCTGATACAAAAGGGTTTGATTGGCAGCTAAAGGTAACCATCCTCACCGGTGACTCATTAGACCGTAATCAATGTGTCTGCACAAAAGGTTGCAGACCCTTGCATCCTTCATACAGTGCTGCACTGATGTTTTTAGATCCTGGGTCGTGGATAAAGCTAAAGAGCTGTTAAAAGATCTATGGGGAAAGGTAACTGAACTGTACAAATCAGAAAAGGGATATAACAAGATATTGAAGGAAGTGAAAACGCCAGTGAAAGTGGTCAAACTTTGATCAAGAAGTGGAAAGTGAGGGGTTCTGTTGAATCCAAACCAAAGTCAGGTAGACCAACAACAATTCTGCCACAATTTCCACTAAAATCTTTAGGAATGGAAAGAAAAGCAAAAACTTCAGCTGTGATCCAGGACTTTTTCAAGATGTACAATAAGGAGGCACTTAAAAAAATGGGCAGCATGATTGATTTGCCAGAAGAAAGCCTTTTTTGTGCAAATGCAACAAAACAGCTCTCTTACAATACACAAAACAGCACAAATTACAAATAATTTGAAATGATGAGACAAAGATTTGGAGAGGAGTTAGCAAGGCCTTTGATGAAATTAGCACTATTCCTACTGTAAGACACGGAGGCGGGTTGCTGATGGTTTGGGGATGCATGAGCTTCAAAGACACAGGAAACTTGGTCAAAATTGATGACAAGATGAATACAGTACATTATCAGAAGATAGTGGATGAAAAACTATTAAGAACTGGGGTATGTGAACTTTTGATTTGTGTAATTTGGGAAGTTCCTGATTATTTAGAAAGTGTTGTTTAACAATAAATGACTTAATCCAACCACTAACCATAAGTGGAAGAAATGTTTTTTCTGTTTTTATTCTTATTCTCCTTTCAGGGTCTGTAAACTTATAATCACAACTGTGCTGTCACTTTTGTATTCCTCCATGTCCATGCTTATTTGGTCACATCAGAAAGTCTCATACTTTCCAGAACCCTTTTGAACCCTAATCCCCTCCACCATTAAAGTTCTACGGCTTTCACAGTGCATGGTTGCAATTTTCCCAATCTTAGCCTAATTTAGACAGAATGACACAATTGCGTATCCAGGCAGAGAAACAAGCCAATGTCAGAAGAAATAATCTCCAATTTATAAAGCAGTTCACTTTTGACTTCTTTGAGGCTCCTTGTTGCAGATTTGTGGGTTCTGGTTGTCCTTTGGCAGTTTAGTATCTAATCATTTTTTCCCCTTCCTTCAAAACCTAAAATGAACACTTTTTGAAAGTTCAACTTGGGTATTTGACCCCATTACAGCAAATGTAATCCTTTCTCCTTTTCACCTAACCAACATCCTCCATGAAAGGATCATGTGTAAGAATTGGACGGTACAGGCATTAACAAAGTGCGGTCCGCAGCTACATTTGAACTTCACCACAGCTTTCCCTGTTTTTAATCAAAGCCTTTGGCAGCCCCAACATTTGGATCCTTTTGCCTCTAAATTTTAAAATGATTGCTCTTCTAAAGTAAAAGTGGAGCCGAGATCCTGTTAAAGTGACATGTTTTATCCTGTGGTCTTCGTCAGGGTCATCCACACATCCGCTGGAAGAGGCAGAGTGAAAATGTAACCAGAAAAAGTAAAACCAAACATCCAGTAATTTGGATGACAATAGTCTGTTTTTGTTCTTTGATTTGTGCAAAAATACTAACATTAAATCATGATCTTTATCCACTGATTGTTACATGTATTGTTTGCAGTGATCTAATTTATTACCATCTATAATATCAACATGTTTAACGGATTTTACCTGCAAATATAACTTTTCTTTTCCCATTTTCCTTATCTAAATATTAGATATCCCCAAACCATGCCGTTTTACTGTAGCGACCTCTTTGACTCACAAAAGAACATGCTGGTTTGTTACGTCAATACAAATCAGCAACATTTTTAGGCCTTTTTATCTATCTAATCTATCTTTACGTGCCTTACTCTAGAGACCAATGAACTTTAACCTCTTAAGACCTGAACTGCGGCTGATATATATTGTTAGTTAAGCAGAATTATCTACTGTGCTTAAATAACCCACAATGTGATGTCCATGTATGTGAATACCTGGTCTGTAAGAGGTTAAAAAAGACAAAAAAACATACAAGATATATCAATAATATAAGATTTCTGATAAAAATTAAAAAATTTCAATTTAATTTCTTTATTTCTTTTTATTTCTTCAAAAAAAAAGGAACAGAAGGAAGAAAATTTGTCTGTCTGCCCTATTTTTTGGCTAAACACATTTTAGAGTTAAAAATAGCTATATAATAAGAAAAATTATAAAGGTACTTTAACTAAGCATGTCTCTACAATTCTGCAATACAGCATAAACGTTTTTGGTTAACATTAAACGATTTGTCTTAGAGTAACCCAGAATATTCCAGAAACTGGCACTTTTTGTCTCATTTCTAATCTACGATTTATTAAGAAATTAAAGGAATATCATGTTTGAAATGTGTTGTAATCAGATTACAACAATTAAAAAGTAATAAAATAAAGTAGTTAAAAAGGGATTTAAAAGCAGGAAAATATTGCAGAAAAAGTTAGTTAGTGAATCATTTTAAGAAAAAAGATTAAAATAGCAAAATCCAAAGAATATTAAATGTTTTATTCATATTTTAATGAATGCACAAAAGAATATTGATCTGATGAATCGTTTACAGATCTATTACGCCAGTTTATAGCAAAACTGTTAATTTCCACCTGTAGTTTCTTTGAAATATTTTCTTAGTTTGTTAAATTTACATGAATAAAACAGAGTTATAATCTTTAATGCATAAAGACAGAGAGAAAACAGGAGATACAATAAAAAAAAATACATTTTAAATATAATACTTTAAATATCTGTGAAAAATGAGTCTATATATTGAGTATAAAACAACATTATTCTCTTTCATTTTAAAGGAGTTGAGCACAGGTGAGACGCATTAGGTTAATGATGGTGCACGTGTCAGTAAAGACGTGCACGCGGAGCATTCACGCTCAACAGCTCTATCTTTTGTCGCCGTCTTCTTGTAGTTCCTGTATTGAACACACGGTGGCGACACTGAGTTAATCAGCTCCATGTGTTCTCCAGGCGCAAGTTTGGAGCTGAAGTTTTGTTGGAACGCTCGCGCTCATGTGGGGAGAGGCAGAGAGAGAGAGAGGGGCTCCACAGAGCAGAGAACGAGGCACAAACCAGGAGCGACGGAGGAGACGCTTTCCCCAAAGACTCCCACATTTTTTCTGACTGAATAGTTCAGGTGCGCCTCCGAGCTGCGCATCTGTTTTTGGGTCTGTCAGAGTATTTTTTTTTTCTTTCTTTTCTTGGGAAGCTCTTGAAGACAAACATTTTTGCGTTGTGGATGTTCAGCACGGGCTCCGTTTGAACGCAGATCCGGAGGAATGTATCCACGTTGGGTAGCAGAGAGTCTGCGTCTTTGGAGATGTCCAGCCTGCGCACTCTGGGTCACCTTTCTCCACATCTCCATGATCCTGCGCGCGTCTGGTGAGTCCTCCAGACATTTTTCTAGTCTTCCAAATCATCCCAAATTCAAGCCTTTATTAAATCCACTCCATCATCATCTTAAAGTTTCTGAGTTTGCTTTTTTTAATCCTCAAACTGCATGGTGGGGCATCTTTATGAAGCTGTTTGCCATCATCCAGCCTCCACTCTCATGCAAACAAGCTTTGGCTTTTAGATTATCGTTCCATTGTGGCTGTGAGACCTGGGCACGGGGAAAGTCTTGACTCCACTCACATACAATAGGGGGGCTCTTAACTAGTCAGCTGGGTGTCCATTGTGCGCTCAACCAACCCCCTTATAACGCAGCAGAACAAGGAATGTATGCCAGCTTATTTATCAGGAAAAAATGTGTTAATCAAGGACAAAAACACCTATTGGAAAGTTATTAAATATTTATTAGAGGGAAGTAGTCCTTTGTTTGAGAGGCACAAATATAAAGAATAAACTTAATGACATTAATTGAACAATAAAACTTGTACATAATATGAAAATACTATAAAAAATGTTGAAAACTTAAAAAAAACTTTTATCATTTCGGGGATTTTCTCTTTAATGAACTCTTATAAATTGTAATTAATAAATGTTCAGAACCTACTGTTAGGCTCCATGGACACACAATCACAAACTCACTTACAAACAGTGAATTACTCAACCTCACACATGGAGAATATGCAAACTCCACTCAGAAATGTCCCAGCTGGGAATCAAACTTCTCTTATAGGCGAACCGTGCACTCATATACTCAAATGGTTCATCTATTTTTTTCAGTAATTTAATTTTGTATTTCCTGTTAATCTGAAGTGCAACCATGTCCCCCCAGGGGTGCACAATCTCAACTATTGATTATATTTTGATTTAAATTAACAACCAAATTATATATTTCAGTAAAAAAACAACAATTTGAAGTGCTTACAGAGCTGCTCACGGAAAGCATTTGAAATATTTGTGCTGGCATTTGCGTGTTGGTATCTAATGATCCTCCCAATCCACACGAGAAGTGATGAATTATATATGTGGAAGATTGTTTGGATTACTTTTGTCCTCCCTAAATGCTTTTGGCTTTTATTTACATTGAAGCTCGAATGTTTATGCTGCACTGCTTTCTTCTGACTCCCATATTTTCCTCTCTACCATGAGTCCTTTGGTTTGTGGCAGAAGGAAGTTTTCATTTGCATCCTTGACAGGAGAAGTTACCAGCGACTTCTTCAGAAGGGGTTTGAGGAAGTCAAATCCACTATTTATCTGAAAAATATTGCAAGCAAATACTTATTGAGTTAATACTCACTCTGGATATTAAAGACTCCTGAAATTGCACAGATGTAATTTTTTTTTAGTTTAAAGTGTCTGAATGTTGACTCTGTGACTCAGAAATGAGCTGCTGATTCTGCATAGTTTCTCTGTCCATCCAAATAGAGCCGGCTTCACTTTTTCATTTGCACAAGAAAATTACACCAGTTAAGAAGGTTTTCATTGTGTCCACAAACGTGACCACCTCCTTACTGCCTGGGAAGCAGTTCCAGGATGACAACACTGGAAGTCTTGTCTCCTCTCTGACTTAATTGGAAAGAGTGAAATGGGACATGGGGAGAGCTTTACCTGGGAAAATGAGCCCTTTCTCTATGATTACTAACCAGTCTCAGCACTATTTTGACATTTTGACAAAGACAGAAAAGTGGAGTTTGATCGTTTTTATTTTCTGCTGCAAGTTTCATTCTGAGGTCAAAGGTCAACAGGGGTTTCTTTGTTCAAATGCAAAGATTTCCTGGAGAAATCTGGGCTTTGGTGTCACTAAAGGAACATTTTTTAGACAAAAATGTTTTTTTTTTCACCTTTTTGTGTTGTTATGACATACTAGTGAATTTTTTTCAAAGAAAATTAGCACATTGGTTTACAAAATAAACAAAAATTCTCCTTATAAATCACATTTGATAGGCGGCAAGCAGCGAATTTGCTGCGCGGTGAAAGAGTGGCAAACATCCGGTTTGCGGCTCGGAGGTTAGGGAGCTCTGATTTAATGGGAACAGCCATCACGTCAAAAAAAACGTCAATTTTTGACGCAGAGGTCTTAACCATACATCAAAATGTGACTTGGGAATGAACAAATTGTTGATTTTGGAAGATATAGGCATTATTTTTGATTACTGAAGTACTGAAATTGGCACCAGTTAGGAACCGAAACCTAAACCAGAACTGAATAAAACCCAATTGGTGCCCAACCCTATGTCCAAGCGGTTCAGTCATAAGTCATCTTGATGCTGGACTTTGAAAGAATAAAGGACAAATTTAAGCTAAAACTGTTCTGTAAATAAAGTTAAAAAGGACTTGCCTATAACATTTACTTAATAAATAAACAGTGACACAGATTTGGAAATACATTCACAGCTTCTTCTGTCATTGCCCTGTTTATGCAAAAACGGTCTAGTTTGAAGATCTGCAGCCTAAGACTCCAGATCCTCATGTGGTTCTTCTATCCCTCCATTGTGTCTCTCTGATTGGAAAAAAATAAAATGTTTTACATTTCGATATTTTTTTTCCTTCAGCCCATTCACAACCAGTTGAAGCCTTGTACATGTCACTACACTAATGGTCCAACAATCTATCAAGCGGTGCAATTTTATAGTTCACCAAAGTTGTAATAAAACAATCAGAAAACAATTTTCAGTACTGTGTTTCACAAAAATTAATTCCAAGGTGCACCGTCAATTTTTGAGAATTTGAGAATTTTTGAGAATGAAAAGATTTTAAGTTGCCCTTATGGTCCACTATGGGTACCTCTGGTTTTATTTTATTTTGTTAAGTACCAATGTATGGCTTTGGTGTACCAACAAAAGGTCAAATTAACTATCAACTGTGTTTTTGTTTTAAATTACTACTGACGTTAAGCCACCTACTACCACACTGAGATGATCCTTGTGTGGCACAGGGTGTCTTTTATTTTGAAAGGAAGTCATAGGAACCTGTGTCAAAAGTTGAAAACAATTGCCTATGTGATTTTAAAAAAGTGACAGACTCTTTCAATATGTTTTATTCATGCAAAAACAATATTTTTTAACAATCATAATAGTAAAAATAAAAACACAGATACAAAGCAAAGCTATCATAAGACTTTGCTGCTCCTACTGGGTTGTAATTGTGAGACACAACCTGAGTGACTCTTAGAGAGTTAAAGGTTGCAGACCTCTGGTCAAGTTTAGGACTTTTGCCTTTAAACATGACAGACCCTTCATGGAATTATTCTAGAATTGCATTTAACCCAGAAAGGCTCTGGTAGCCTCAGAACCGGTTTAACCAGGAGCCACAGTTGACAACAGATACTTGAAAAATCAAGTGTGCAGGGGGTGCTTGTCCTTCTTTATCTCTTGCAGCAAATTTTCTCTGGATCTAGTTTTAGTAGTGTGTAAAAGATGAGTTTAAAAAAGTGTCTAAAATAGCTTTTATTTTCTCAAACCAATATATGGGTCTTTTTAAACGGATCTTGTCCAGGAACTTTGAGTAATCTCTATGGTCAGACATCTCCTTCAGACAGATGACTGTACTGTGCACACACTGCACCAACTCAGGTATCAAGTGCTGTGCATCCTTAAAAGCTTTTGGCAGAGATAGTGGAATGTGGAAGGAGCTGGATGTGTGAAACAGATGTATGGGTCTTTTTTTTCTGGGAGGAAAGAGCTCTCTTTTTGAGAATTTATTTTCAGTGCTGGAAATGGGGAGAAAGTCCTAGATGTTAATTTAATCAGTGCACGGCTATAAATCATACGCTCGGACTCTGTTTAATGTCTCTGATTTAAAACCCCGGTGTGTGAACTATACATCTTGCTCCGGCAATTACCTACTTCCCACTCGTTATTAGGGACATGTGTTTGCCAAGGCTTAGTGCACTTCAATGTTGGACTGTTTTGGAGAATATTTGGTGCTAATTACTTAACTGATGTTCCGCCTGCAGGCAGATTTGCTCTAAATGATACGTCAATATATCAAATGGAAATGTTAATAGGTTTTTCTTTTTTTTACATGCAATTTAAGGTAAAAACAATTTAAAAAAATCCTTGTTTTATACAATTGACTCTCTGGTCTTGTCCTACCAAAGGAATTTTAAAGGAACATAAAGATTTATATTTTATTGCTTTGTATAACTACTGCATGCCAAGCGAGGCAAACGGTTCTCCTTGAATGGCAAGAGGGGTACATTTCCATGCAGCGTCTGGCAGAATGTTATTTCCACTAATCGAACTCTGTGGAAAACTCGGTCCGTGGAGAGGCAGCGTTTAATCAAAGCCGCTCCGTCCAGATCCTCGTTGGAGCTGTTTGATAAAGTTTCTGCCACCACAAACCGAAACCGAGCGTAAAAACCTTTTTCCTGCAATTTAACGTCTCCTCGCAAGGCCCGGTCTGGTTAAGAGAAGAACCCGTCGGATGGTTTCAGGTTCTAGGGCTGCAGATGAGGAATGAAAGTGTGCCACTTGAGTGTTTCGAACAGAGACTGTCTGTGCTGAGAGGCTGCAGAAAGACCATGTAATTCTCTCCAGAGTGTACATCACGCTACATTTATGGAGTAAAATTATATTTGCACATTCATTAGTTCACTTGTGCTGAATATGTGCAGCTACAGATTGGAGGGAGGGGAAAAAAAAGTCCTGCACTTTTTGTGTTGTTTTTCCTATAGCGGCTGTCGGGAAGACAAATTACCGCTGCCACATAAAAAAATGAACTCTGCTGTATTTTATACACACAACACAATGAGCCCTTTTGCTGCTGTTGTACGGCAAGCTGTGAGTGCAAGAGTTTACTGATGACAAAGTGACACTTTAATGAGTCGAACGGAGTAAGTCACACATACTACATATCATTTTCCCGTATGGATTGGACTCTGTTTGGTGTTGAAAACTTCAGGGATGGAGACCAGTTTAAAGGGCTCTAAATTTCATTGAGGCTTCTTTTTACTGGAGTTTGATCAAATTACGTCTTAGCTTGTGTCCTCCCCATGCTTCAAGCTGACTTTGTGCTGCGTTTCATTCAACATGTGGTGGGATGAAACATGGCTTTTTGAGTTCACCTATATTTCTCTGAGTAAATCTTTTTAAACCATGTTTGCTTAGCATTAAGGACCTCAGAAAGTCCCAGTGCAGGCAGACGGGCAAATCGCTTTTCACCCACAATTAAGTCTTTGTATAACACCACGCTCTCTCCGAGGACTTTATGAGCTTCTGCGCCAGAAAGGTTGGAATTTAGATTCCAAAAAAAAATCTGCTTTCCCTTTTTCAGCTTTAGTAAAAGACTTGACACTTTTGAATTTATCCTGATTTAAAAATGTCGTTTTGTCGTCTCCTTTCAGACAATGACTCAAGTTTAGAGCTGCAGTTATACTTATATGTTTATACTGCTGATTTAATCAATTGTTAGTTTGCAATTCTCGGCTAAACGGATACGTTTGTAAAATTGTATTGTTCGATCAAAAGTCAAAACAAGAAAAAGCTATTTTAGCTTTTTTTTGCCCTATAAGCATTTGTATCATATTTAATACACCCCTTTCTGAGACCCCTAAATTATTAGCATTATCCAAACATTGAGTGTAACTTATTCTGCCCTGTAGTGCATCCTTATTCCACTAGGGGCAGTGTAGGGACTTTTCCAACTCATTTCAAAATGGCCACTTCCATGAAAGCTCAAAAAAACAATTTTTAAGATTTTCATGTAGAGAATAACTTCTCTTTTGTTTTATATTTTTAAAAATGACTACTTGTTGTATTGAAATAATGCAAAATGTGTTGATAATTACTTATGTACCATGCAGTTTACAACAGTTTAAAAACGTGTGGTCTAATTTTGAATAAGGTGTTCTTTCCCTGAACACTCATGCCAGTATTTTTGCATCTTAAATTAGCATTGTTGTGAAGAAAAACTCCCCAAATTACCTGCGTGGTTCAATTAATACTGTTAATATCTAATTAAAAATAAATACTATTTTTTGTGGATTTCATCAAAGGGTCAAAAACATCTTAATTCCAAGAAAAAATAATTTTCTTTCAATTCTTAATGTAGCATGCTTTACAAGGTTAAACATGCATACAAGTCTTGAAAGTAGCTGAAATATCAAACTTGTATTTTTCTAAATCACTGCAGCTCCAGTAGTGTAGGAGCGCCTACTTTGTATAATTGTTTTATTTCAGGAGACCAATTTCTTTTCTTTTGGCACAAATGTACGGCTGAACAGCCAGATTTGCTGTGGCTCAACACTTTAAAATACTAGTTCTGTGCCTTTAGTGACACTTTTTTATGACAAAGACAAAGGCATGACTTTTTAAAATCCTTACCACTCATCTCGTCTGGCAACCAAAGCTGAGATAAATGCTGGCATCCACTTCTGTTTATTTTGCCTTCACTTTACATATTGTGTTTACTCAACATGGAGAGCAGCAGCTTCTGTCCTAATGTCTAATGTCAGGCAGTATGCATGGCAATATTAACCGCCTTCAACTTGCAGAGAAACAAAATATTTTGATAATTTCTACTCAGGAAAACTTTATTGATTTCTTTTTGTGTGCACAAACTACTTCTTTCATTTTTGTCTTTCCGTAAATAAATGTTGCACTCCTTATTTTACATCTGCTTTTCACATACTACTTGTTAGATGAAAATGTCAATTGTTGGAATTCAGGAAAAAAGTTTTACTAAGATTTACAAAAGTTTGTGTTTCAAGTGAACAGACGTTGTGTGTGCACATTTAGGTGTGTTTCAATGTTGCTATAAAACAGAGAAGTGTGTTTGACTCTCTCCTCTCATTGCTTTGTAATGACAATTAGTAGGTACACACACTTACGTTTAATCCTGTTGTTGCCTGAAGGTGAAGAATTTTCTCTTTTTGAAGATTAGCTACAACAAATGGGTTTTACTTTGAAGCTGTCACTTCAATAAAGCTTCTTACCCCCCAAACGGATTTGGAAAGGTGCTTAAAGAATAATGCTACTGTCTAAGTCCTTTTTTATTCTCAGTGTTTATATGAGAAACTTAATGTGTTTGTATAAGCTTTACTGAGATCAGCAATAAAGGAATACAAAATGTGCACCAGAAGTGTTCGTTTAAAATAATCCAAATAAAGATTTAATGAGAAAAAGAGTGATGGTACATTTTTATTAATACAAAAAATGTCCAAAATTACTTTAAATGATCCACTTCAGTGCAGATGTGGTTATTGAAATTCCAATGGAAACATAATTTTACATCTGCTCCTTAATTTGACTCAAATAAGACTTGAGGCTGCTTTGACGAGTTGATCCAGAGTCTGTGGTTCATAAGAACTGTCAGAAATGTAGAGGCAAAGTTTGGAAAAGCCAAGTACAGCTTTAACGCTATAATGAGCACAAGAGACTATTGTATCTTCAGCAATATAAGGTGCACTTAAGAAAGCCTTAATTGTTTTCAAAAAATGACAGGGCATCCTATTTTCTGGAGACCCTTATATATGGATTAATTCTGGTTGTGCTCAAGCAGTTTTGAGAGGTACATGCAGCTCTCGGAAAGTTAGGTTAGGTGTTATGGCTAATGAGTGAACATGTTAAACACATGTCAAACCACGTGTTTAACATCTCAAACAATGTGGTCACAGTGACCCTTGAGTCTTTTTTGTGCTGCAACAAAGGTTGCAAGTCATACAAAGCAGTATGTTAATGTTATGGAGCGGTTTCGTACTATTTTTTTTTTTTTTTACATGTTGCTAACAAAGTTGGGAGTTGGGGAGTTAGCATAGTCACAGTAGCGTTAGTTTTAACGGTAGGCTATCAGTCTGTTTTTTAATGTGTTGGAGTTTGTAGATAGAGCTATTGTGTACTTGGCTAACGTATAGCGGTGTGAGACTGTTATTTTTAACAAGTTACTAACAAAGTTTAGAATTAGCATAGTCACAGTAACGTTAGCTTCAGTGGTGTCAGTGTTTTAAGTGTTGCAATCAAAGTTGGGAGTTACAGCTATTGTGTATATGCTAACGCGGCTAACATGTAGCCTTATCAGACTGACTTTTTACGTTATTTACAAATTTTTTCTTTACGATTTTTGTAAATTAATTGTTTATAGTTATTTTATCAGTCTTGCTACCCAAGGTAGAAATAAATGTACTTTAAACAAAGACTACAAACTTGCTAGGAGAGGACTCAAAAGGTGTGATTGCAAAAAACAAAGAGTTCCTGTTTTTGCAGGAATTAAATGGTTAAGAAAAACGTCTGTTTGACTTTCCAGAAACAAACCGATGAAAAGGACATAGCCTAAGGTTGGTTGTTTTATGTCTCTAACTATGCAGATGGGTTAACCACAGTGTTGTCGAATCACTGAGGTTCTGTGTGATGCTGGTGTGAGGAGAAGTAGTAATGGAAGGGTTTGGAAAAGATCACAGAGTACTTTTCTGCTTCTGAGACAAAATGTTCAGTTTTTTTTTATTCAGCTTCTGTCTCCTCATTTCATGAGGGTAACCTTTTTCATGGTCTGGTGGAGAACAACTTCCACATCTGTGAAGCTCCAGACCAGCACTTCATACTTTTACACCACATGATGTTCCTGCTCTTTGCAAAACCAGAAGGGAGAAAAAGCTTAGATTGGAAAATTATTTTCTTTCTATAGATATTTATCAGGTCTGACACTATTGGAACCAATCCCAGTTTAAAGTTACAGACTGGTATAAGTGTTCCCTTTTACGCCTCTTATTCCAAGGTCTGAGTATCGATTTTCCATGAGTCTTTATCCCTCTCTTTCCTCTTTCTCTTACTGAGCGTTGGCTTCATCAGGGGCAGGAAATAAAACTACATTGCCCTGTGACTTACAGCAGGAAAGGACATGGGGAGGGGGCAGTGTAAGAGTCCAAAAGTATTTTTTTTAATAAGAAAGATAATCTGATAGGGGAAACGAGGACTGGGACAGATCTGGGTCAGAAGTGTTATCGAGATAAGAAAATATTTTCATAAAGGCATTTGATTGACTGCAGGCTTACATTAACACCGCAACCTATAAAGAACTAAAAGAAACGACTCGAGGAAAATGGGCAGCTTTAGCGGTTAAGAAGGCAGCTCACTTATTGGACGTTTGTTGCCCGTTTTAAACAGTTCCTGACCTCCGTTCCGCACTCAGAAGTCAACGATCTTCTCCTCAGAGGGGCCAATATAAGAGGCTTAGATCCGCGTGATTCTATGCGTTTGTTTAACCTCGCCGTGGCTGCTTTTGCAGTCTTAAGCTTTGTCCGCAAACGATCATTACTTCTTATCCTTCAATCTCTGACCATTTCATTCAGTCCTATAGCAGTGCTGACATGCAATTGAACAGCCAGCTTGTGGACTTTAAGACTTTGGACTAAAATATAATGTGATCTGTGCAAAAATTCACAGAAAATGAAACAAAATAGTCTGTATAATGGGGACATCTGAACAGCTACAAAGTTTTCTGAAATTGTACAATGTCATAATATTGCATATATACAATAAAAATAATATTTCATGGCATTGATATGTTGCAGAAGTACGGACCTGTCCTTTAAATGCCTGGTTTACTTATGCCTTTTTACTACGTGTATGTTTTACTGTTTAATTCCTTAAGTATGCTCAGCTTTTTTAAGTCTCATAATTTTGTTACTGTTTAATCTCTTGACCAGACAGCAACCACCTATTGTCCTTCCCTGCCCTCTCTTTGCACTCTTGTTAGTTCATTTACTTTTCAATTTAAACCTGACTTAGCTCCCGCCAGCTGGCCAGATCAAGCTCCTCATGATGTTGGAAAGCGGGAGCAGACCGTCTTTTGTCCTGATGTTTGTTTTTTGTGTGTGTGCGCACAGACGTACCCTTCAAGCATTATTAGCAAACTTAAACACTTTTTTGCAGCAAACTTGATTATTCCTGTCAAACTGATTAACATCAGCTCATAATTTTCAGTTGACAGCTGTTGTCAAATACTTTGATTGTGATCAAACTTCTTGAAATCAAGATGTTTAAATGGAACAAATAAATCTGTGGTAATTTTTTTATATGTGACTGTCTTCAGAGATGCCCGATTAAATTATTTGGTGAGATAAGAGTAGGTAGGACCACAGTCGAGTTGTGTTTGGTCTGCCTCTGTGAGACGTGTAGGTTTATTTTAGGAAACTGCAATTTTCCTGCCCACAGGCCTCCGTGTTTAATTGGCACAACAAGGCATTACTAACGAGTGTACTCTAGGCTTGTAAATGTGTTTAGGAAGTCCCAACACGCTAGTGCTTTCAGTGACACGGAGTGCTTTGAAAAAAAAATACGTAGAAGACTCCTCGTTTACTTGTTAACATTCCTTCAGGGGAAAAAAAAATCACCGAGGCATTTTTCATATAGAAGATAAGAGTTTTTATTATTTTTGGCGGGCTGGACCGATGCATTCAAGTTTGCAGTTGGCACTGGCTCACTCTGCAATTTAGGCAGTGTGATCGCTGGTGTGCACTTTGAAATGTGCACGCTCTGGGTCCCAGTGTTGGTGGTCTTGGAATGCCACCAAGATCCACCTGACTGCTCTGTAATGTGAAAGCAATTAGCAGCCAGCAGTTTCACGCAGCCCCGATACGTGTGGAATAACACAGGGTGAATGTAGGTCAGCACCCGGCTGTAGGTACTCAGCGTTGCTGCTGTGTTCCTAAAGATGAGATGTTACTTCATATTATTAATGACTTTGAAGGGAGGGATGCTGTCGCCACAAATCTGAGGCAAGTTTAGCTGTAATAGAACTCCCATGTGTGCATGAGTTTGTCTTTGTTGGCTCGCGCTGTGAAAATATATCAGGGTTATTAGCTTTAAGAGAATTCTGGATTCTTGTGGGCATTTTGGACAAACCTTTGATGGAAACCCAGTTTTGTTGAACTCCTTGCAAATCTCTTTGATGTTTTGCCCTCTCTTTACATCATCTGAGATTTATTTTTTTCTTGACAGAGATCCAGTGGATTTTGGGACACAGACATTCATAAAGAGTTCTTTTTATAAAAAGAAAATATCTTTTGAGACTTTTTTCCTTTTCTTTGTTAAATTTTAGATCAGGGGTGTCCAAACTATTTTAAAAGAGGTTCAGAGTTAGTGAGGTGAGGGCAAACCAATCGAGCAGCATTCTTTGATCCTTTATAACAACACTTATGGAACAAATTAAGCTTTATTCACATGGGACACTTTTCATTTATTAATGTAAAACAGAAATATATGGAAATACATTTTTCCCAAAGTTACTGTGAATTTCATATTTAAACATCATTAAAATGAGGAAATATTCTGTCTAGAAAAAAACATTTACCAATCTGGGTTTATTTGAGATGTTACAGTGGTCATTATTATTAAATACTGACTGTAAACTTCTAAATTTAAATCATAGTACCAGAAAAATAACACAAATAGTTATCTTATTAAGAAATACAAACCATTGTGGTTTTGATCTGTTCCTCATGTTCGGCCATGACGGCTCTAAAGGTCAAGCAGCCACAGGTTGCTGCCATGCAACTTATAGCATAACTAGCCAATCACAATTAAGAAATTGTACACAAAGTTCTTAGAAAGTTCTGATGGATCCATATTATTATTCATTTCCTGACAGGAGTCTACACGCTGGTGGAAATTTGAATGTTGGTCAGACTTTGGACGTGCGTGTCTTAGAGTGGCTTTTTTCCCTCTGAGCAACTTGTGGCCTGTTTCATGAACTGTTAAATGTTGAAGAAATAAAAGTCTTTCCTTTCACACATTCTGTTCTTAGAGGGACACAGATGCAGACTTGGCCCCACAGAGACTCCTTAAAGAGCCTGACTTCAGCTTTTTTGCAACCTATTTAGACTGATTTCTGTCTGTTATTTAGATCAGAGATGAGTATGGTGATTGTGTTGGTCTAGAAGAGAAGAGAAAACAATGATAAGAAAAAATCTGAAATTATTTAATATGCTAATTATTTAGATTCTACATTTCTGCATAAGCATAGAAATCCTCTTGAAACAAGACAATCTTTTGTTAAGGTTACAGACATAGAGGGGTTCTGGTGCCTTCATTTATTATAAAATATGTCAGAAAAAGTCCAGGAGAAGCATCTATCTGACCTACACATCCCCTCAAACCCCCATATGTTGGTTATCTGAAGGGAGCAGAGGAAAAGCAGATCAGCCCCAGAGAGCTGAGATGCAGCTTCAGTTCTTGGTGACCCTCCAAGACCTCTGTCTGCCCGCCCTATCACCAAATACAAACTACACAGGGTCACTGGAAAAGCAGCAGACAAGGAAACGACAGAAGAATATGGCGGGAAAAGTAAATTTAACGAAAGACTTCAACTGAAATGTAAACAAAACAGAAATGTTGCTGACTATGCGTGACGCTGTCAGCCTTTTACTAATGCGTGCATTTTGTAATGTAGATTGAGAAAGTCCTGACTAACGAGAAAAGTCATTAAGGGTTTGGCTTCATTTGCTGCACGCCAAGTGGAATTCGTGACTCAAGCTGCATTTAGCATCTCGGTGAATTTCCAAAGTTTGTCTAAATAAAGTATGCATAAACGATTAATAAACTGTGCCTTGGACTCCCTTTTCAACACTGACATCTCCAAACAAAAAAAAGCTCCAGTGACAGCTGCTGTCTGCACCTCCCAGTTCTTGAGTTTTTACCGTCTGCCCTACATCTGCAGTCCGCTGGTCTCTCTTCTGCTTTTCTCTTCTGTTTGTCAAAATCCCCTCATCTCTTTCTGTCCCTTTATTTTCTCTTCATAAATGATATATTCATTGATAAATGTGGAAACCAGATGAATTTTTTCCCACATGACTCCTGCTGCATAAACTGTTTTTTACTGATGTGTGTATGCTTAAGAAGTATTTTTAATTACAGTTTACTGCCACGCAAAGATGGTTATGGACATTCTAACAAACCAAGCTAAAAATGAACAATTGACAATAGAACCAAATCTAAAACTGTGACGCCAACTTTCCATCTTTTCTGACAGCCCAGAGACTTTAGTTCAAACGAGACAAACTTAAAGACTTTGGGTGACCCTGACTTAAAGATTGTATAGTTCTTCCTCCTGCATAGCATCTGTGGGTCTTCCATTTCATGTCGTCAGGGTACAAACCAAGACTTTTCTGTGAAGTTTCACAATTTCTTTTGCTGTGATGTGGGGTTCTTTAACATTCCACTTTTGAGGATGGACTAGAGTTTGTCTTTATTTTGCACGAGAATTTACAAAAGCGATTACAGTCATTCAGATTTTTCTTAAGAAGTTAAGCAAGTCCTGGTGCTAAGAGCACAGCCAAGACATGGAACACATATCAGGGGTGGGCAAACTTTTTAATTTGTGGGCCACAAAAGGTTCTAACTGTGACAGAAGGGCTGGACCAGGGTCAGATGTGTGCCGTGTTTTAGTAATCTGTTTTAAAAGAGAAATAAATAACATGGAATTTGGACAAATACAAGCTAGTTTTTATTAAAAATTAATATATTTTAAATAATTTTGAACTTTTTCCCCATTTTTTTCTTGTTTTAGTGCCAACTGTACCAATAGAATGATGTCTCTCAGGGAAAAACACAAACTTAAAGAAATGCTGCGTTCATGTGCAGTTAGAATGGTCAGAAAAATGCCTGTCCGACTCAGAAATTACACATTAACTTCAGAAAAAAAAATGAATGGAGAATAACTTTCTGAACCAAAACAGAGGTCAGTGTTTATATATTGCACCATCTATGGGGAGAGACCTGAAATAATGAGACTCAATTATTAGGATTATCACAATAATTTATTGTAGTTTGGCGGGCCAGATTAAATACTTTAACGGGCCCCACATGCCCCCAGTGCTGTAGTTTGTCCACCCCTGACATAGAGGATGATTTAGTTGCAAAACAGAAATGTGTAGTGTGAGAAGCAGTGATTTTTTTTTAAGAATGAAATTATTTGATATATAAAGAAATTCAAATTATTTGTAACTACTTTACATTTTTAAATTACATTTTTTGTTGAAGAGCCGGCCCCCTTTGCCACCTCATCAACTCCTTTTTTATTTAAAGTTTTGACATGCCTGCTTTTAATTGGAAGAGCAGGATAGATTAAGAAAATGATGATAAGGTGTTGTGTCCTTTTTATCCCCACACATATGTTTATACCAAGAAAACAAAAAAAGCTGTTCAATGTGGGCAAAAGGTTCTTTTGTTATGTGGTAAAACTCTTCTATAAAGCTAGTAATTACCTTGTAATATTCAGACATTATTTATACAAAGGGATGGAGATTACTCTCTGAGGGCATGAGGTATTTTTAAACAACCAGCAGTTAGAACTTTTAGAAAAAGTACGGGTTTCCATGTGCAGCATTAAACTATGGAGAAACATTTAAGACATTTACTGTCAAATTTAAAGAAAACGGTTCTTAAAGTACAAGATGAAAAACCAAAAAATATGAAATAACCAACTATTGATTGTGAAACTGTAATTTTAATAATTCGACAGACCGTAAAAAAAGACTATTTATCAATAAGTTTTGCAAAAATGTTACAAATCTCTGTAGTTTTCTTCAATTTTCAGAGCTTAAAAACTCCCATCAGGGTGGTACCCCATAGGGAGACTGAAAGCTCCTGTTTAACCACCGACCGTGCTGAAGGAACTGTGTTGGGGCAGCACCCACGGCCTTTGTGGCTCCATGATTAAAACTGTAAACGCCTACAATCCCTCTGAGAAGTCATTATTAACCTACACTGTGCTCTGATGTCTTTAGAGTGCAGAAAATGAAAAGAAAATGTCCCTGTTGGGATATAAAAAGTAGCCCGAGCAAATCAGTTCACTTCCTCCAAGTCCCTGGACCACCAAGACTTCAGTCTAACCCAGCCTCTGGACCAGACCGTGTGAGTGGTTCAGATACTGTCTCTGTGGAGAAGAAGCCCCGAGGCCAGCCATTACTCATCTAGCACTGATGCCTTTAGAGCAAGTCTTGGTAAAAGACATGTTACATGAAGATTTTCTTGTGTGTGACTGTACTTCTTTGGATTAAACTGTCTTTTTTACAACACAGTAGTCAGAAGGCCAAAAATGTGTTTAAAAAAAGGAAGAGAGGGGGGATTTTCCTCCATTTGATTTCTGTCTTTCTTTGAAAAGACCTCAAACATTTTCTGCTGTTTGAACAGCTGGAACTATTTTGACTTTACTTTGAATGTGCTGTTCATACCTCACTTGTAGTTTTTTGTCCACATGTCAACTCCATGCTCTTTTTAAAATCTGTATAAAGAAAAGAAAAAAATGTAGAAATGAAAAAGGATTGGACCAGTAGTCGATAAATTATGGACTCAAACTGAAAAAAAATGACTTGAATGTTGTATTAATTAGGCACTAAAATCAGGGTTTAACTTAATGTTAAATGTTTAATTTTAAATTTTTTTTTATTTATTGGAAAAGTGTTCCCATTGGTCTTTCAGTTATGATTAAGCTGTTGTTATAAAAACGAAATGCAGATTTCTCACTGAAAAGCTGATATATACTTCCTAACATGTCCACTTTGTTTCAATTAAACCTTCGGACAGAGGTCATGAGCCCCCAAATTTGCAATGCTCATCCAAGGTAGTTGGTGTTTCTTCTTTGCAAAGTTCATACAAGAACAGCCTATTAGCTCACACGCTAGAAAAAAGGGTTTCCACCATCATATTTACAAAGAATAAACCAATGGGGTATTGTGTGGTATTTATATTATCATTTATTTTTACTTAATAGGTAGACGTTTATAAAACTACATGAAGTTTAAAAGTTAATTCATTGTGTAAATTTTTAAATTCTCCAAAATAAATTAACTTAAATACAATTTTTGTTGACCAGGTAAATCAGAATGTCTTAATAATAGCTGTGTTTCTATAGTCAATTTGCACATCTCTGATTACTCCTAGTTATTTGGTTCTGGTGGGCGTGTAAAGACGCTCGATGTAAGCTAACTGAATCCTTGCAGATAATTGGGGAGAAACCTATGAGATGTGTTTCTATGAAAAGATTTAATGAAGGAGGGAGACTGAACTCACTACAGGGTGAAAAAGAGAGGGGACAGATCTCTTGTGTACCGTGGAAAATGGTGTGAAAGGAGTATAGAGAAGGGGAGTTAAAGACTGCGCTTGGTCTGAAAAGAAGGAACTCAAGTGCTTTTCACTGTTAAATGAATAACTCCTGACCCGACAAGGACTTTAATCGCTAGAACGACCTGTTAGACGCTTTTTCTTGACTGTATTGTGGGAAAGTGGAAAAATATGTGTATGCTGATGTTACTGTGCTTGTTGTTGCTGATTGGTACACAAAGCAAAACGGAATATTTCAACCCTTTCTGACTTAATGGAACATACTTTTTCTTTTTTTTAGCTTGAATAAACAATCCTTTCAAGATGGATACATTTATTTAATTTATATTTGCAAATTTCAGTTGAGAGAATGGATTAGATTTAAAATACATCCATCCTTTTAGCATAAATTATGTGAGTTAACGTCAAACATAGTCTTCAAAAATATATACATATATTCTTTTGACCCAACTTGATTCCTTTTATTTGGCAAAAGTTCAGAGCAAAACACATGCTGGATTTTATTTGGAGAGAACTTGAATTTATTCTAGTTCAATGAAATCATATTTCATTTGATTGCAGTCCAAGTTAACCACATTAGTCTTTCCAAAAGTTGCTTGGCTAATAAAGTGATTACACTGAGCCTTACTTGGAGGAGCAACAACATGCAGGAAAGCACAGAACTGCCAGCAGGGTTAAGCCCAAAACAACAACCGACAGTAAGAACAGAAAACCAGCTGTGCAAGAAAAAAAAAAGAATTTTTCTATTGTGAAAGTGTTTCCATTCAACTTTTAATTATGATAAAGCCGTTTATAGTCAAAATAAGAAAAACAGTTTCTTTTTTTAAGAGATATTTTCAGCAGAGCAGCAGAAGCTGATCAGGATTTCACCTCTGAGTTGTAGGCGAAAATGTCTGCGTGGTAGTTAGCCTCGGCTAATTTCCCCTCAGCCCTTAGTTTACACTCTCTCCTGCTAGCTTATAGCACCTCACATGGCAAAAAAACCGACAAGCAATATCAGGGTTATTCAGCCGTACAGTTTTAGGCACAGATATCGAGGAAAATGAAGACGTTTATGGATCTATTGGTCTGGTTCAGAATTGTAGTGGAGAAAGGAGACTTTGACCTGAGCTTTTTCAAACTGCTGGTTTTCATCTGCTCCTGATCAAACACAATTCGAATAAAGAAATACTCAGAAGGGCTAAAAGAGCATTTAATAAACACCAAAACACAATTTTCATTGGAGTGGGTCTTTAAAATGAAAAGGAAAATTTTACTTTTAATTATAAAAGTACACATTAATGGTTATCATCCACAATATTCCATTTAAACGGAAAACTTTTTAAAATATGAATGTTTCTAAAATGCAAAGTTTAGTCTTTAGAGGTTAATACAAGTCTCAGAATTTCTTAATATCATTTATCACAAATTGTCTGACCCGCAAACCCAAATAATCAAGCGAAATCCACTCAAAAGCTGAAAAGAAGTCACTGACTTGTGAATCCCAACAGGAAGTGTTACCCAGTTCTTGAGGTATTTGAACTGCTCATATAAATTGCTGAAAAAAAAAAAAAAAGCTTAAAGACTTGTACCCGATGACAAAGAAGCAGCCTTGGGCCTGGACAGAAAAGGCTGCTGGATAAGAGGAGAGGAGATGGCTGAAAGAGGCAGCTCAAGCAGAAAGAGGGAAAAGGGTTAAGTGGAGGCAGGTGTTCCATGACAAACCCAACAACCCCCTGCCTCTCTTTTTACTGCACCTCACTCCACCAGCACAAGTCCGCTGAGAGTTCCGAAAACCAGCCCAAGAACAGACACTTGTTAGTCACTTTGCTCCTTCTTTTTTACCTTCTTTTGTTGGTCTTTATTCAATCACCTTATCCTCCTGATCTAATCTATCCCCACCAAACTGCACCCTTCTCCTTTCATCCCAGATTTCTTTCCACAGTCTCCTCTGTGTGCCCTCCCCAAAGCTGCTGGACCACCTGGCTCTGTGGTTTCAAATCGTATATAACTCCTGTTGCTTTGAGTAGATGAACAGTTTTCCCAGTGCTCCACATTGCGTGACCCAGCTGGTAAATTAATTTAGATTGGATTTGCTTAAAACCGTGTTCTCTCATCAGCTTCCAGACGTTATTAAAATGCACCTCAAGACTGGAGCTGTTTAGCACACAAATCCAATTCTGATTGCAGGAAAAAATGGAGAGCGCATGATTTATGACACAATTTGATAATGAAATCAAATAAGTTTGTGATTATATATTTTGACCTTGGAGTCAGAAAATCTTCTAGCAGCTTAATTTTTTTTTTGGCACAACATCATCTTTGTGGAGAGCCCTGATCTAGATGTCCCTTTCAACCCCTCTCCATCTGTCCCACACCCAAAAGAAATGCCTTAGAAGGTTTTGTTCTGCTTTCCAGCTTTCACTAATTAGCCTAAGATTGTTCAAAATCAAGTCAAGGTAAGCCTGAGAACGTCATTCTAAAAACAAATTCCAACTAAGGTGAATGATAATTGTTGAGTGTCTCAATACATAGATTTGACGTGTTTCTGCTCGGATGAGTCAAAATTGATTGCGGACAATATATCTTTCATTTGACCCTTCTCCTTAAAGCCTCACAGAGGCTCTATTGTGTAAGTGATGTGTGGGTACATTGTGTGTTGTTGGAATGCTCACACTTATCATGAGTGTCTGGCTGTGCGGACGGAGAGGAGGATGTTTTATTCTTCTGAACCTGTTGGTTTGACTTCCACAGTGATGGGTTTGTGTCGCCTCAAAGCAGCTGATGCTGCTAAAACGCTGCTGATCTTTTGGGGTGAATCTTGATTCTTGGCTGTGACCACAGACTTGGTGGAGCGTCCTGGTATCAAGTCTGCCTCGTTGAGAAGCTCTAACTCAAACGAGGAGATAAGAGTTAAAATAGTAACACGCTCTGCCACACTATTACTGATTACATGCTTCAAGAATGCAGATGTAGTCATGCACAAAACCCGTAATTTAATGTTTGACAGCTAATTTCAATTAGTGGATGCGTTCCATACTTTTATCTTGCTGTTTTGATCTGATTTACCATTTTGTTTTGCATGACTTACATGCACACTCAAATGCCTTTCTCTGGAAGTAAAAGTCTGCTCTGGCTTAACTGGTGCCTGCTTGCAAAAAAAAAAAAAAAAAGACTCTGGTCTTATTGATATGTTATCAGGCACCAGAGAAGAAGCAGCATACCCAGCATCAGCTCTTACAAAGGGGAGGGAAGGTTTGGGCTGCATGCGTCAGAAGTGGCTACAGTTTTGTTGTTTTTCTTTTAAAGCAAACTAGACCTCATTACATTCTTTATAGATCAATCTTTTTCCTATTTCTAATCTAATGACTGCTTTGATCACATATAATTAAGACTTTATTAAGACGTTTAAAGGCTACAATTATCTTCAGCTTTAAGACACAAGTGGCCTTTGCCAACACTGCAGGCTTCCTATTAGTGCATTTTATAAAATGATCCAGTGAAAATGCTGATTATGGGGTCCTATCAGGTATAGCAGATGGTTGAAATAAAGGGAAAAGTGTATAAAAGGCAAATTTGGACCTTTTATCAGATAACTGGGATTTGTTTATAAGCTTAAAGGCTAACTTCAATAATAAAAATAAACATATTCTTCATTTTTCCCATGATGGAGGATGTATATAAAGAAAATGAAGCTCAAATTTGCATTTTGGTGTATTTCTTTATTCAAATCATTGGGAATCAGACAACAAATGCAGTTAGAAAAAGCTTGTATGTGTGATGTAGAGAAGTTACAATCGGTGGGCCACAAACTCCCTGCTCCACTCCATTCAAAGTCATCCTCTTATAGACAAATATATCCATGTTCGTCTTTGTTTTCCTTGTTTAAGCCGGAATCAGGCTCAAAACTGCTCAAGAATTTGCTTGCTATCTTGGTTGCACCAGTAATGTTGTGTGATGGGAAGTAGGTGCAGGCTTACTCTTACTCCATAAATCCGAGATAAATTTCTAATGAACCACTGCAGAAATTACATCCCAGAAAATGACACAAGTTTTTTGATTTTATTAAAAATGACAAAATTATGATTAAAAGACCACTGAGAACGCATGTACAATAGATAAAAAAATGATTGGAGTGGGACTTTAATTGAAAAAGACTTCAATAAAACATGGACAAACAGTCGCAGAATTCAGAGAAACTCAGAGTTGAAACCGAAGAACGAAGTTTAGCAGTTCAGGTGCGGCAGAGTTTGGATGGAGAGAAAGCCGAGCAGCAGGGCGGCAGGTTATTGCGCTGCTCCAGCCAGCTCCACAAAATGACTTTTCCATGACTCCAGGGATGTGATCCAGGCTGAGCCCTGGGATATCCTCTGTTTATGCTCAGGTAAAGACCCACAGATTTGGTGGCCTGGTATTCAACTGATTAAAATAACCCTCTTGTGTAAACTAATCTGGCAGCGCACACACTGCTTTCACACACATACTTACGCTTATTGTATTTCATGTTTGGAATGAAGTGAATCAAGTCAAGGAAAAAAACAAAACCATGTTGTAAAAACATGTTCAAAATGTTATGTAAAGCAGATTTTTCTTTACTTTCTTTTAATAGAAGTTTGATGTTACTGCAGACTAATATTTACATGTTTATTTCCTCAAGCCGGTTCATGCACAGTTGTTTAGACTCTGTAAAGGGATTACATGGTTATAGGTCAAGGCCTATTGCTGCATAAACTTTCTCAGTAGATACTCCATCAGTCTTGTGTCTCCTGTCATCCCCGCTTGCTTTCAGATTTCCTTTTTTATCGCATTTTATCTGTAAATCCTGCTCCCCATTCTGTTTGTCTTCTTATTTTTTGCACTAATCTTAATGACTGATTTTAGGCCTCATTGAAATATAAAATACCTTATTTCTTGATGGAAGTGTTGTTTTCTGATTTATCTAATGTGAAAATGTCTCATCCAGTTCATGAATAACAGCCAACAGCTGTCATATTGTTATACATGCAGCGTATTCCTAGAGAGCAGCTGGTTCTTTTACTAGTCGACCGCTTATCCCCACTGCTGGAATAAATCCTTCCTTTTCTTAATCTGGTTAGCTGTGCTTTCTGTTGAGGATGCAGTCATCATTATATTTGAACATTCTCAATAAAAAAGGGTAATTTAAATGGTTTTGTCTTACCGGTTTTTGTGGAAATATTGCCATTTAGATGTAGAAAGCATAAATCCCAGAAGGGGTCCGTATAGTGATAGTATAAAAGTTGCCAGTGCATACAAACTGTAAAAAGAGAATTCTAACATTTTTTTTAAATAAAAAAAATGTATATTGTATATATAGGGCTTAAAACAAAAGGACTAGAGTAATGCTTGTACTGTATTCAAGCACAAAGAAATGCAGTAAATCTTTTAGTTTTCATTTTACCTGAAATCTGCATAAATAAAAGTGCATATTTGTTGCCATAATTTTGATTTTAGGTTCATGATAGACACAGGAGTGGATGCTAATAGGATTACCACATGTCCTCAGCAGTATACTGCAGATACCCCTTGGCTGTGCTTCAGTATCAGTTTAATCGGCGCTGTAAAGAATTTTCCAGGCACAGCCACCCTCAGGCTTTAGTTTGAACTGAGCATAACTGTCACTGTAATCATGGCTTCATAGAAAAAATCAAATGTACATGTTTTCTTGAAATGTAAAGAATGACTGAGAGACGTTACAGTTTTGGGGGTGAAGCGGGGTGACGTTGTGGGTCACCGTGTTGTTTGCTGGGCACAGGACTGTAGAGGACACTGGGAGGAGTGGGAATGTCAAGACAAAGGCTGCCAGCGGAGAAGGAATGCTGGTGTCCTGCTGAGCTAATCCTCGCTTGAAGAAAGGAGAAAAGACGGAATGCAAGTGATAGAGGGAGGAGGTGAAAAGATGGGAAAAGAAGGTCCTATACGGGCTGGACAGAAATGGAAAAAAAAATCCTCTTCACATTGACTGGATTCTCTTTCACCTGCTCTGCTTTCTGTGTATGGCTGCAGGGTCTTCTCTTCTGCTGGTGGTCTCTCCGCTCTGTCGTTGAGGCATTTGGAGTTAATGAGATAGATGGACTGTTTGGGCGGTGAAGCTCAGCTCCGCTCAGTGTGCATCGCTCACTTGTCTTTTGGGTTTTGAGAGGACTGAATACCACCAGTGTCACCCTTAAGGGCTATTTATATTGAAACAAAAACCCTAGCAGAGCCGGCTTTGTTTATGACTGAACAGATGACCATGGATTAGATGAGGTCTTTTTAATGAGTTCATATAGAAAAGCAAAAATTCCTGCATATTTATCAGAGCTGTTTTCTTCCAGAAGTCATTATTGAAGAAGTTTATGGATCTGTGTGTGGACAGCTGAGACCGTAGGGACAGGTATGTTTTCAATTCAAGAAGAGACTGAAGGAGTCTGAGCCTTTGGATATAAAGCAGATCTTCAAAGTCTGTGTGACGGCTGGTAAGAGCTTCAGCATCAGATTGACCTTTCAGATAGGAACCAGACCGCTGGAAGCTTAGGGAACACGGGCTGTGGCTTAAAGTGACCCAACGGACTCAAGGAAAACAAAAAAATCCCCCAAAAAGCGAACATCTTCAATCTATAAATATGTTTCATCTTCACCGTCTTACAGATGTGGTAGAAAATCATGACATTTGTCCATTAGATGTTGCTTCGGTGGCTGAATCCAAACTATTTCCTGTCAAACTTCCTGCGCCAGGCCTCCTGGTTCTGTCCTGTCTGGTCCAAGCTTGAAGCAATTACAAGAGGCTCAAGGGAAATCACCTCCCTTTATTATGTGCTCTGGCTCATTTTTCACAACACCACAACTCTTTTAAAGTGTTGACGGAGACATTAAACACAAAGGCCTTCCTCACCGATGAGAAATTTCTATAAGATCACATGTTAATATTTTTAAGGAGGGGAATAAATACCATTTTTGTTAAATCTGTCACCATGTGTACATATATGTTTTAACCGTTTAGTTTAAAAATGTTTACAATATAATATTCTCTAAGAAAGGAGTGATTTAAAAGCTTTCAGCAGATAGAGAGAAAAAAAAAACAGAATATGATTGATAGCCTTTTTTTTGGGGAATTTGCAGTGTGGTAACTGTTCCAGACTTTTCCACAACGGATGGAGACTGCAGACCGGATTTTTATGTTCTCACTACTTTTCACTCCTCACAACTCATCACACACAAGTAGAGGTCAGCGTTTTCTTGTCCCTGCAGCCTCTGTTTCTTCTCTGGTCTCTCCCTGACAGCGTCCAATTCTGCTTCCCATATGATTTTTTTTCCTATCAGCTTTATGGCTTTGGAGATTTGTCTACAGAAAAGATTTTTCCCATTTTTGTTTAGGAGTTGCTCTTGGCTTTTTTTCCTAACTGCAAAGGAGGTATTATTTTTCTGTATTTTAAATGATCTGGAGAAAACACACCTCCAAGCAGGAAATATCGGGAGGAAAAAGCCAAAAATAATGGGGGTTGAAAACAGCTATTGGGACATGGATTTCATTAGAGCCCCCCTCCGTGAGCACGCCTCCTCCAGGAGCAAGGACATTGTCCTGCTCTCTGCCCCCGGCTCAAAGTTCCCGCCGTGGGCAAACCTTGTTAGAGAGACAGCTGGACAGGGGTTATCAAGGGACAATGGAGGCTTTTGATGTGCTGACAAGCAGACAGGTCAGATACCACAGTGGGTGTGTGATGATGTGAGCTGGAGCTCTGGCATTTTGGGAGTTTTAATGTACTGTTTAGGCATAAAACGCCCCCAGTTTGTTTTAAATGTCTGATCAAAGTGTGGTGGAGTTTGTGATTTAGTAGGACTTCAGTCACACATTAGATTTAACTTGATGAAATATATTTAAAAAAATCTGGTGTTAGTTTTGTCAAACCTGGCATCATAAACACAAAAATACACAATATTGTCCTGTTCTGCTTATGCATTGGGACTGGCCCACTACGAAAAAGGAGAACAGGCTCGACTTGGAACTGGAAAAAGTTACTTATGAGCTTTTTGACTCTTGTGGTTTATCCTGTTTTTTTTTTTTTTTTAAGATTTCAACTGTAGCTTTTAAGTCATCCAGATGCATATACAGAGACAATCATTTTAATTATACCTGCTATAAGTTATATCTAAGACTGTTTATATGAGTACTAGACAGCACAGGAACATGTGAGTTTTATTTCAGCTTTTAGTTTGGGTAAAATATAAAAGTTTGATTGACAAAATTTAAAAAACACAATGGAGTATTGAGGCCAGTTTACAAGCAATATATATATTTTTAATTACAACTTCAAAATTTCATGCATTTATGAGAAACAAGTCTTAAATGTTAAATTACGAGTTGTGTATTAATTACTTTTTTCTCATAAATGTACATGTAAGTAGTAAATTTATGACTTTAAATCTCATACTTTTTTTTTGATGGCCCTAATACTCCGTTGTACAAAAACATTTAGTGTACAGGTCTAAAAATTAAGCACCCGTGTACATTCAGAAATGAGACATAAATAAATGTGAGATGAGGCATAATTAAAGACAGCAGGTACAACTTTTCAGTCATTATTGAAACAAATTTATTTAAATGTTTGAAGTAACTGAAAATCACGACTCTTTTTTACTGATGTACAAAGAAATATCCGTGAAATATTACAACAGGATTACTTTTCATTTGGTCTTACGATAAGCAATAATGAATAAATACAGTTGTCATAATGTAAATATTACTTTTTTATTGAATATTTTGAAAAATAACTAACGTTTAAGCACTTTAATATGTTCATATTGTGCGTTTCTCCTTTGATCAAGGCTCCCCAGAGATTTTGAGTGAGCTTCAGTTCGGATGTGACAGTGAGATGATTAAAACCAACTCTTTTTTTTTTTTGGTAGTTCCCTCTGCAGGTCATCACTTCCCTCTTCCCCCGCCTGCAGATGTTCCGAGGTCTCACATTTCCAACATTTTCTTCCTCATCTCTGTCATATTTAGCTGGTCTTCTGTTGGTCAGAAAATGTGGACATTTTCTGTCCCACATTATAAATTTCATTTCAAGTTCTTGTTATTTCGTCTACAGTCTCTTCTATTAAGTGAATCAACTTTTAGTAATTTGATTTGGTTTTTTGAAGGCGGGATCTTTACTAGTTTGTTCCCCAATCAGAAATATAACACTTTCTCTAAAAGTTCAATAACTTTTGAATAAAACTTATACTTTGTACTAAATATTTGAAATCTAGAAGATGTGACAGTAATGGGCTCACCTATGATAATCACGGCCCACATCATGCTGAACTCTCCGCATGCACTTGAGTCCATAAAGCCTTTATTTGCTCCTGAGCTGCTTTATTAAAACATCTGGGCCTCTGGTGGTCGCAGGCCCTCCGAGCTCGATGTTGGGGCACCTTGATGGATTTGGTATGTTATTAGGGGAGACACGGGGTCTTTCACCTTTACCCCGCCCTCTACTTCACGTTAATATATATGGGTGTGTGAAAGACCGAGAATTAACCCTGTTGTATTTCATTGGCAGCTCTGCCAAACTAAAGTGTTTCTGTGCAGCTCAAAGGCAGCTTGAAGGATTTGAACTTATAATCGTCATTGTTGGTGTTCAAGAGTTTCAAACGTCCTGTTATTGGATTATTTTCACTTTTAATTACAAAGTTTGGTGTAAAATAAACACATTATTTCTTTTAAAATATAGTTTTCTAATATCTTTCGTTTTTAAACGTTGTCTTTTTATTTTAATTTCCTTCCATCATAGCAGAGGTTAAAAAAAACTTCCACCATCCACGTTGTGTTTGGAGGTTGTGGCTTTGGTTGAGAGTGCCGTATGTTTGCAGATGCTTAATTTGAGGGTGAGCGCCTGAAATGATCCCAAGTTGAACTTAAAGAAGAAGTTCCTGCATCGTATTTTACCCATCTAAATAGCCCCCAGGACTATACTTGACTGATCCATAGAAGCAGAAACATTTGAAGTGTGAAGTGTAAATACATATTTTTTCTCCTATGGAAAGAATTATAATTTTTTTGGTATTTTTCATATAAGAATAAGTCAAACAAGAAGGACCACCCATAGCCTTTACGCACTCTGTGTGTCAATTCAAAGGAATTTCTCTTTCAGTGAGCCTATACATAAACTTCTCAACAGCCACAGATTGAGACTGGGACTTTGACAAGCGAGGTCATGTCCTGTGTTTAGTTTCAGACACACGGGATGTCAGTTTACGTGTAGACGGTATGTAAAACCCTAATTTACCATCGTAAGCTCAAACATACAACCCCCTTTAAAAAGTTTGTTTCCTATTTATCAAGTTGTCTGCAGAGTCTTGGAAAGGGCTCGCTCCCTCATGTGCTCTCACGGCGCTCTGTGGATGAAGTTTTTATATCAGCTGCAAAGGATCAACCACTGTAGATACATTTTTCTCTAAAATCTTAAAAGGCTCTCAGAAAAAACAAAAGTTTTAATGCAGCAGCACCAATAAAAAAACAACCTGGCAGTGTGTGAGCTTTTGTAAACCAATGCAAGTTTTTCCAACACATTTTTTTTAAGAATTAGCTGCAATTAGAGCGAGATTTATGTTCAAAGTCATGCAGGAAAATTAAATTACAGGTATCAAAAGCAGTGATTCGTAAGCAACATGCGTAGCCTATCATTTCATAAAAAAAAAAAAAAAATCATTGAGCTTCTCGTCTCAGATATGAGAATGTTGATGTTTTATAATCACCAAAACCACCTAATTACAAGCTGGAGTCATCCTAGTCTTCCTTCATATTAAAAGTGCCAAAAAATGAAGAAAATGTTCAATTGGATAATACTTATGATGTCACTGGCATTATGTAAACATTTTTTATAATGTTTTGTGTTATGAATGACTTTGTAAAAGCATTTAGAATAGAGGGAGCAGTGCTTTGAATTTATTGTACTGTATCGTCAATTATTAATAGCCATCCTTCTATCTAACTCTTCGTAGAGGCTTGATAGTGTAGTTTTGATCATGCTCTGATTTTTGGCAGTAAACTTTAGCTATCACATTGAAACAATACCTACAGTTCATTATTGTGAGGAGCATAATGTTTTATTTTGTCTCATAAATCCTTTTTTTCTGCTCCTTTCCAATTATGCTTTGCTTTGCATTTTGGGTAGTTTAGCCCTTAGTGTATCGTTGAAAGATGCATATTTTGTGGTTGTATATGCAGTGCTTTCACAAAAGGAAGGGATTAAGGGGTCAAGGCATGACCGTCTTGTAACAGTAATCAAAAGAGGATTTACTTTGGTCAGTATGAAGTGTTCAGGCAGAAATAGACCCAGCTTCAGTGTAAAGCACATCACATCATACCTACCATCGGCTTTTCCATCCACAGATCCGTCTGTTGAATTTAGTAAACAATCAAAGACACAAACCACAAATGTAATCATTACAATAAAATATTAGGCATGTCGAGAACGTTTTTTTCCAGTCTGAGATGTTTTTACCGTTCTGGAAACATCTTCAAAGTTGTGGAATTGGCCTGATTGGAGCTTTTCACTCTGTTGCACCCCTTCATTTATCTTCATCCGCTGTGAAATGCTGTTTTGATTGAAACCACTGCATGCATTAATGTCAACTTTTGATTTTTAAGTAAGTTGTTCCTTATTGTACAGTGGAGTAAAACAGAAATTGTCTGTTTTTCTTCCAAACATGAACAAAAAAGATATTATGAACTAATAACAAATGGTTTAGCAGGCTGAGCAGATCCTTTGAACTTTGTGATGGCTACCAAAGCCAAAGCTACAAACTAATGCGGCCCACTTTTGTTTATGCATGTGAAAACCACTGAAGCTTAGAATAGTAAATGAAATAAATCCAAGCTAACAGTGTTCATTATGGTTCTCTTTGACCTTAGCATCAAACCACAAATGATGTTGCATTACAAGACTGTTGAAGTCAGACAATGTGATTGTTTGGTCTGAACCGAGGAAGCCGGTCCTAAAACAGTAGAAGAGTCCTCAAAACAGATCCATTCTAAGCCCTCTCTGTTTGTATTTACACCACCTCAGTTTATTGACATTGCTGTGCGTGTCGTACGCAGTGCAGTGTGCTGCGCATACACCCATGCTGCTCTTTACACTGTTGGACCTCAGAGGTCTGTCACTGTGAGGTGATCCTGCAGGAGGTAGATGTGACAACGTGTGTGGGTTTTTAACATCTTTGTGCCTCATTCATGAATGGTGTTCAAGTAAAGTAAAATTAAGTCAATTTTGTGGGAGACAGTTTGCTTTGCATCCACAGACTTGGTGCTTCATCAGACTGAGAGTAATTGAAATGAGCAGAGGAGAGGAAGAATGCGGTGTAGGTCAAAAGGTGGGTTCGACATCAGAGAAGGCATAGCCTGCTAAACTTAAATATAGCCTGGGCGTTTGCAGAGGAAAGCACTGGCTCATATAAACCACACATGACCACATTTACGAACCACTTCTAAAAGGTTCATATCCTCCTTGAATTAGATGTTGTGCTGTTTACTAGTACTTACAAGAAGTTGTTTTAGAGCCTTTTCCCTTCCTCTTGGTGGTTAGGAGTTGTCCTCAGATGATCCTTTGAAAGGGTCATTAACTAAACCGAAAGTTTTTTTTTTTCCAGATTTGAATGGAGATAGAAAATAGGTGTGTTGGGTTCCAGCAGGTAAATGACAGGCTAGCTTACAGGATGACAGCTGGGCATTTGACGGATATGTTGTTAATGGGGCCATACCATGATTTTCTTAAGTCTTTCAGAGTAAACGATATCCATATAAATGATCATATATTACTTTTAGAACACTAAAAAAACAAATTATTTATGAAATATGAGTTATTTTTGTGGACTCTTTTCATTCCTGGAAGTAAAACGACTCAATCTCTGAGGCTCTGCCTTTCACTTCTTGAGGGTGCCTGATTTTGAAACTGGACCATGAACACATACAGGCTATACACAGAGCAGCTTGTTAGCATTAGCATCATGCTAATGCTACATCAAGGTCACCAAAGCAACACTTTTTATTCAACTTTTTGTTGCTCCTATAAGTCCAGCTGTTTTTTTTCTAGTTCTGATTGGATCCCGTTAAAAATCACCAGCAGAAACTAAACATTACACAGAGATGATTAGCGGAGGTGACCGCAGAGGTGTTGTGTGTCTTGCGTGCGTTTCTTTACCTTGTGCGGAGATGATAGAAGTCAAGAGGTAAAAAAAAAATAATAAAATGCCAAAAGGACAGCTAATACGTAAGCATAAATGATTAGATGCAAACATTTACTCGCCAAAAAGTAGCAACTGACTTGTGTTAATTTCTGACCCTTCAAAATAAAAGTCCATTGCATAAACTCATTCCTCTAGTGAGATTAAGTTCTATTGCGATATCTATCCTTATCGTTTTATCGCCCAACCCTAACAACTTTACATCCTTTGGAACATTAAAAACAAATTTTTCAATAAATACTAATGTGTATTTCTAATGATAACACACATTTTAAGGTTATCAACCTAAATAAACTGTTATTAAGATCCAAAATGCAGAAAAGTTAAAATAATCTCCTCACTTTGAAGAACAATAACAGTGGAAATGAAAATGCACAATGTTGTATTTTAATTCATGTTACACTGTACGTATGGTAATTTTTTATTATTGAGGCACTAAATGAACTTTCAGCCTTCCAGTCTGAACACACCCTAAATTAGTTTAACTGCTGCTTATGCTTTTTTTCTCACAGCATGGAAAGAAGATTGCTACAAGCTCTAAAACATATTTGCTTTCCATCCACTAAATGATGCTTCTACGTGAGTGGTTAAAATAGATGTGGGTCCTCTGTTCTGGATGAGTTAACCCACCAAAAAAATCTCTTCAAAGAGGGCTCTTTCGTTTGAACGTCCACCGTGCTTCTGCACGCCTACTTCCTTTTGGAACCAGTAATTGTGAGCCCTCTCCACACTCCAGCTTCAGGTTTTATACTCGGAATAGAATTTATAGAACTCACAGCCAATTTATAGTTCTCCAGTGAAAGTAAAAAAAAAAAAGATTAATAATGACTGCAAAGGTTTTCACGTTTGGCCAAAGCTGGCACACAGGCTCGAGGTGCTCCTGGGGTTTAAGGAAAACCTTTTTTTTACAACTTTTGGTAGTATTAAACTATCACAACAATTATATTTTACCGCCATCTTTTTTTTTTATTGATATACGCATAAATAAACATTAGACTTTAGTTCAGGCATCACTATTTAGATATATGCCTTTCTGACTTTAGTTTTGAATTACTTTTGCAATTAATGAAGAGGTGAGGTAACACCACCTTAAAAGAAATTTACAGCTCCCATTATAAAAGTATGAAAGTTGTTTTAACCTAAAATGATACCCAATAGGACCCACCATTATAAAAAGATCTCGCCTTATAAGTACTGCATATCACACAGTTTCCCCTGTGCAGTCAACTATAAATTTTTGAAACTTGAAAATTGGATTATGAAAAGTGTCTGACTTGTAACTCAAGTGTCTACACTCTTATTCGCTCACTGAAATTTCTCAGAAGGGTTCTCATTTTTCATTAATCTTCTTTGGACATGAGTCTGACCCAACTTCACCACATTGTATTCTACTCTGTGGAACCACAAAAACTACTTGTTTGCCTTCACAGTCTACAATTTCACTCTTTCTCATATTTTAACAATTCCTCAATAAATACGTTGAGAAAGGCTCTCGGCGACTGCTCATGGATCCAATTTCTTTTTCTGTGTCCAGCAAAACTGTAAAATGCAGAGCCACAATTAATTTTCCGTCTTTACAGTGGAAAATAATGGGGTCCCCAGATACGAACCCAGTGGTCTTAATAAGTTCCATATCTGTTTTTTTATGTGTATTTCTGAGTGTGCCAAAGAACAAACAATACAGATGTTAAACTGAGAAAGCGGTGTGGAGACAGGACTTTTGTCAGTCTGTTTTAACGCTTTTAGCGTTGACAGGGTGTCAGCTGTCCTCTGCCCTGCAGAGACCTCCTGCCTGTCGGTCAAAAATAAGTCTGTCATCAAACAAAAAAACAGTAAAGGGTAAAAAAAAAAAAAAAAAACCCAATGAGAAATTACTTGGCAATGCAAATGACATATATCTGTCTATAAATATTGCTAAAATAAGGTGTAGCCCTAAAAAAACACAACATCAAAGTTGTTCGTACTTCATGAATGACAAAAGTCTTACAAACTTTCTTCGAATTTCAACCCATCCAGTAAAACACCACACAAGGCACAAATTATGACTGACACTTGGGTAACTTTTTGACAAGGAACTGACGTGCGTTGATGGACGGCTGATGTTGGGGCAAAGCAAATGTAAGATGTTTGTCCTTTCATTTCGTGGCCTGAACCTTGTGTTTGCTTGTCATAACCGACCCAGCACTCCACAAAGTGGTCATTCATGCTTGCTGTCCGTCCCGCCTCGCCGCTGGAGGTCCTCTTCACCACTACCTGCCTTTACGTCCAAAAACCACCAAGCCCAAAAGCTTTTAGCTTTTTGAGTTATCTCACTTGAAAGTAAAGAACAGCTGATCTAAATGGGAACTCTTCTGCTACTTTTTTCACTTAAAAATAGTGAAATCCGGTCAGGTTTGCATAAAAAAATCAATATAAAATAGTCAAATTACATATTTTCTTGTGTTTCTCATGATTGGTTGTCCAGCCCCAGATAGAATCAGTCCATAAAACTCTAAAGGTCTCTGAACTACACAGTCAATCCATTCATCCAGCCTTACATGAAGTTTGTGTGCCGTGTGGACTCCCATCTGTTTGACTCGGCTGGTGCACGGAACAGCTGTCAGTAATGAAGCTAAATGTGGTGCGGGCTGGCCTCTCACTGCACATGCCTGGTGGTGGGGAAAGTAGAAAGTAAAAGTATCTAGTTAGCATGTAGATTTCAAGTGCTGAAAAGGGGATGGCTATCAAATGGTGAGCGTAATGAAACTCAACTTACAAATGAATGTAGGTTAAATGGCACGTGCACGCAGCTGTCTACGTTTGTTTGTGGGTCGATGGGCGAAAGTGGAGTGTTTGGGTGGCCTCTAGTGTTTGGACACCTCTTGAAAACCATTAAAGTAGATTTTTTTAATGAAATATAAAGTAATTGTGGCTGAGTTCAGGTTATACACCATGTTATGATAAAACACCTTATCAACTATCAGAGTCCCTCCGACTTGCATCATGTGTGACCACATTCCTGAGTGGTTGGCTCATTCACACACACTCCCACTTAGCAGCTCGACTTAGCACAGTTTCAATACTTCGGCGCTTAATGACCCACATGAGTCAAAACAACATCTGAGAAACTTTTTAAGCATATTGAAATACCCACATGGGCATCTGCGTCTGCCGTTGCAGGGCCCACCCATGGGATTTCTAAAAGACTTAACACATTAACCATTCGTGTAGCTGCTGAGCTGCAAGGACAGAAACATCTGAAAAGGGTTTCCAGATTTCTTTAGAATGACATTTATGTGTTTCTGGCACCTCGATGGAAAGTTATTGAGTGATCTGTTGCTCTTTTGTGTTTGAACTCATATATTTTTAATTATTTTTTGCATGCACTGCTTTTTTTTTTGTTTAAATCGATATAAAAAAGAGAAGTTAACACATGTTAGAAGGTGATTTACCAACAGGTTTGTTGAGAAATTATCATATTTTATATTAAAAAAAGTCTGAATTTTGACTGTAGAAAATACAGTAATAACCATCCACATTTATGTGGATGGTTACCTTGCAGCTATTTTCTATCATCAGTGCTTCCCCAGTTCAAATAGGCAGGCTGCAACTGTGTGACCCTGTCAGGTCACGGACCAGTAGCGCCCAGGGACTAATGAGATTTCAGTCACCCATACAGGAGTCTGCATAACAGTCAATTAGAGTTCTGAACAAACCAAGCTTGGCTGCTGTAGGCCAATTATAAGAACGTCAGCTGCACACATGCATGCACCCAACACGACGGTCAAGGCCACCCGAGCAAGGCGTTACATAGCATGTGTGTACAGCAGTATGTTCTCAAACATAACCCCCTTTTCTAATAACTATAAAACATGTAAAAGCTTCACCTCTATTTGAAACAAATAGTACTTGTGCTAGATTTGTTTGCTTGTTTAATTCCACAGAGGGATTTTTCTGGTTGCATGTGTATTTGCCTGCGCGGTGCCTGTATTTTCATACGCTTGGTAGAATCCCAAACCAAACTTGTGGTTTGTCGGAAGGGGGGGAGAAAAAAATCTGCTGCAAAGTATTAACCTGTAAGTCTGTGTTTATGTTCAATCCAAAGACTTTTTTTCTCTTGAGCTGCCATGACGGGTGAATTTCTTCTCAGGGAGATCAATAAAGTTCATTGAATTCTTCAGTGTTTATGATCATCCAAATTGGTGACACCATGGATGGAGCAAACTGTTATTAAAGATAAGTTTTCAATATATTTTTGTAAAGTCCAGCATTGCTTTGCTAACACATTCATATCCTTATGTTTTTTTTAAATAAATCCAAAACCTGCTTTCCATCATTTTCCTAAAAACATATTTCTAAGACGACGAATATTCAGTCTGACACTAACTATGGTGCGGTACGACTATCGGGGCACTTTTCATTTTTGTCTGGAGTTCCAGCTTGAATTCATTTCTTGCTCTGCTGGAAAGTCACTTGTGTTAAAAATGGGCTTATTGAAGGTGCAGCTCTTGACTTTTCCAGATCCATATCACAGATACACAAGCTCCTCGATGGAAACGGTGACCCCAAATGTTTATTAAAGCTGTGAAATCCTTTATTTTTGGCAGTGTGAAGTATAACATTGTAAAACTCGTGGAGTCGGCAATAAGTTGAGCCACCAGAAAAAAAATGGGAGTGGAAAGAAGTAAATTATTTGAGCAGATTCAAACAAAGGTGTCTGGAAAAATTGCCAGTTAAAGTGAAATAATAAGGAGATTGACAGCAGCTTATGAATGAAGTGAGACCTTCTAAAATGAGAAGGCACAGAACGTGGCGTATCCAGGCCTGCACTGACATCCAGGAACTATCCCCGACACGGTGAAGTCAGGCACGCCACACCTTTCTTGGCATCCTTTTAACCTGCTTATCTTGGTTTAAAGTCAAATCACCGTTTATCAACATCAGAATCAACTCATCCCACCACCTAGAAGGTGGGGGAACAAGATGGATTATGGACAATCGGAGTCGGTCTGATTACAGAAACCAGGGATGTGCAGGAAAGGAATGCAGAAGGGAGGGATTAAACAAAGGAGAGAGAGGACTGAGGAGGCTAACCGAGGCGCAGAATTTATCCATTTTTTAAGTCGAGATGAGAGTGGAGGACAGAAAATATGATTGGTCCCATGGAGCTCAATGTTTTTTTAGGCCTGAAACAAAACAAATCTGTGGAAATGCTGTCATTTCAGGGGGACTTTATAAATAACCCTTTGATTTTTTTTTTTTAAATCCATTGCAGACCATGTATGTTTTTTTTTCAAACTCAATTTGTTTCCGTATAAATTAAACAATCTTTTTATTTCCTAATTATTTATGTTCTAATTTGAATGTGAATTGTATGTAAAAACCCTGCAAGTAAACACTACTGTATTGTGTAATCAAAGAGGGCAAATATACTTCTGTCTTTCTGTTCCAGAGTTACAAGGAGGCATCTCACACTTATTCCAGTATAAATCCCTCTGAACGGGTCATTGGTCCATCATGAAGCCAGACGTAGAGTGTTTCCCACTGAAAATTTGATTTACAAGTCAGTTTTACAGACATGTTTTTCTTATGGGCTACACTCTTAAAACACTAGAGTTATTTCTTTAACACAGCTCTTGGGTTATTCATGATTGAATATATATTTTCGGGCTACTTTTTGGGGCGATGCAAATTTTTTTCTAATTTGAACCCAATTTACGTTTTTTTTTCCTGAGTTAAAATAACCCAGAAAAATTAGGTTTCTTTTAAACCATGGAGTTTTTAGTGGATAAGGAGTCGTAATACTCAGAAGATCAGCTAGACAGAGAAATTCCCTGTCAAAATTCCATTTATTGTACTCTTTACAGTTCCATTACCATTTAAATTGAGTAATAAATTGAAAACCATGTAATTGCTCTTAAGGACTAAATATACAGTTATTGATGGCAATTATCATCACAAATGAACCATGTAATCAAATGAAATTAGTATTTTATTTACTCATATTCATGTATCTACAACTGATGTTTTTTTAGTCAGCTGCTGTGTATTTGATTTTCCTTTTTTCATTTGCCGATGTTGCTGTTGGCGCAGTGCTGAGCAAGAAAAGCAGACGATTCATGTCTGCATGGAAGCATTAGATCTAAAAAGCTATAAAAGGGAAACTAATAGAGCTGGTGGAGTTGCAAAACCAAAGGAATCTATGTAAATTGATGGATGCTCGGAGTTTGGGAAGAGCAGGATGTGATGCTGATGGATGTGGTGGTTTCAGACGGGGGAGACGTGTAGGAATGTGGATGAATGAAGGAGTGAATGGAGAAGGGAGAGAGGGATGCTGAGCGTGTGGAGGTGCGTTTTCCCAGACCTCCGTGTCCCCTCTGTTCGACCCTGTTTTATGGCTGTTTTTACAGCCCCTGCATTCTGTATCCGCCCAGATTCCCTTCTCCAGGGCTCTGCTCACCTTGTCAACCCCAGCGTTAGGCCTCAGGCTGGGTCAGCTGGACGGAAACACCGTACTCCCCCCACCACCTCAAACACAAACACGGCCATCGTTCTTCTGATTCCTCTTTAATTCGCTCCAGATCAAACATGATGTTCCAGGCTCTAACTTTTATACTTCAAGCAAACATCTGGACCTTACTTTTCCGCCCAGATATTGATCAAGAACTGGACCTCCCTTTGTTTTTGAAACCATACTTTGGAGTTTGAGTTGAATGAGTTGATTGATAACCTTTTTAAATACTAGCAACACATTTGACTAATAATGTACAGACTTATATTTTACCCTATACTGGTTAACAATTTCTACAACCCAACATACATGAATCAAGAACAAGAATACTTGGAGTAACTCCTTAAAATGTTGCTAAATTGAATATTTTTGTGCTCATTCTTTAAGAAGTCTTTACTTTTGTGTTTTTGACTATGATGTATCATATCTTAAATGTTTATAATTTAGGTGTTTTTAAAAATAGTGTTTTTAGTGTTTTTAACTGCTAAATAAAGTTAAGCTTAAAATTGCATTTTAAGTATTTCATTATTCAAATTAAAGTGAATCAGAAGCAGACCAAAAAATGCAGTTGGAAAACGATTGTAAGTGGGACGTACAAGTTTCTACGGCAAGCCGCAAGCTCCCTGCTCTGCTAATCTCTGATACAGCCACATGCAGACAAATGGATCCATTATCGTCTTCATTTTTCTCGTCTGAGTTGGAATCTGGATCCAAACTGTACAGCTGCTCCAACATTGCTCCCCATTTTTGTTGCGCCAATAATGTTAAGTGTGAGGGACTGTAATCTAGTGTGAGAGAGTGTAAACAAATGGATGACGGGAAATGATGGAAGGCTCAATACACAACTCAGAGGGGAATTTTTGATGAATTCCAGCCACTTTGGAGAAACTGTGTTAGAAAATGAC